>NC_065543.1:37747276-38064276 GCF_932294415.1 Quercus robur
TCTCCAATGTGGGTAACCTTAGAGGGGAATCCTAAAGTAGAAGTTACTTACTTTGGAAAATAGACCTAAATGGCTTAATCTCAGACTCTTGACTCGTTAAAGAGTGGGCTATTGAGAGGGAGAGAAGTGAATAGTCTATTGATGCATATTTTTACCCTTATCACTCATATTTTCCTTCATTACTCTTGGTTTTCTATTTTTATTTCTTTCTCTTACTTGTTTTTCTCTTCTTCTTCTTCTTCTTTTTTTTTTTTCCTTTTCCTTCTCCCTTTTTTCCCTCCTTTTTATTGTGCACATCTATGGCCTTTTATATTGCTTGCCATGACAGGATTTTCCATTTTTACCCCTTAACTGCCTTTGGCCGGTTGTAGGTGTCCTTCTAGGACTGCCAACTAGTTTGCCGGCTGCCCAGCTACCACCACTACACTGTGTTGGTCATGTCATGCCTCATTCCTAAACAAAAGTGGTTTTGTTTTGTTTTTTACTCCCTTTAACAGTCCCATCTAGATAAGGGCTAGACTTCTCTCTTACCGAGCTCTATAGCATGCACGTAGTGATTCCAGCTTATATTTTACCTCTTTTAGGTGAGATGTCATCCCAGTAGGACATTTTCTCTAAAAGAGCTTGAGTGAGAACCCCAAAATAGGGTCCCCCTTCTCCCCACCACCAAATCACACCCTCTCTTACCTTTGACCCGTGATCCACCTCCCCTATATTGGCCGGGTATAGGTAGGTGGTGCCGGAGCCTTATGTGCATGTTCCACTTCAATATGAGTCCATTGCTTTTTTGGCTCTTACGCGTTTGCCATTGCCTACAAGTTTGTCTGGCTCTATTGCATGCTCTAGTGCTTGTTTAACTCTTGCGGTGTGAATGAGTTCTTAGGTCTTCATTCTCTGCATCTCATTTCTTCTTCAGGCTGGGCATTGCTTGGGTGTGGGTTCTCCTTCCTTTAATTCGACCCATGTCCCCTTTTCATCCCTTATTCGTGGGCTAGCTGGTGCTCTTGCCACACCATTGCATTATTCTTGCAATGATTTCATTCACCCTTGTTTGTCTTGTTGTTACTTTTAGGTTTGCGAGCTGAAGCATCTGCCATGCCAATTTCTCGTATTATTACTTCTTTTAGTCTTTACTGCTTAGCATTCCTACTGGGCCAGTCCATTTAACACCACGGGCTTCCTCGGCCTTTTTTATTCTTTGGGCATCCTTGGCCCGTTTCATTCTTTAGGCATTTTTGGCACATTTCATTCTTTCCTAACTTTTTCATTCCCACGGGCTTTTGCTAAATCTTTTAGGCTTCCCTGGCCCAATTACCACATCCTTTACCTTTAGGTTTATTGGCCTACGAACCGATCTCATTTACCAATTCCTTTCTTTGGGCTCCTCCGGCCCCTTTTTGCTTTCTTTCTATTTCTTACAACTCTCATGGGCTTACTACTTCATTCTTTAGGGTTTCCTTGGCCTATTTGCTTTCTCTAGGGCCACTTATTATTTTGTAGGCCTAAGGACCATTATTCCTGCCATTCTGGCCCAATGGTCTTTACTTTGCTGCTTTCTTTCTCCACCTTTTTCATATTGTTGGGCTTCTTCTACCATTAGGCCCTTTTGTCAAAAAATGGGCATCAACATTTTAAAATCAATAGTGTTCACCCAACCGTTTTAATATTTGATTAAGTTGGTTTATGATTGTTAAGTTTTGGAATTTCAAGTTGGCATACACGTGATCAAAACTGTCTTTTTTTTTCTTTTCTTTTTTTGAATGAGATCAAAACTGTCTTAGATTAGTACTTTAAAGTGTCAAAGTGCTATCAAGATTGTTGCCTAGGTGCTAGAATTTATTGTGTTATCATGTGTTGCTTGACACCTAACTGATTAAGAAGTCAAGTTTTCAACAGATTAACTTTGCTCGACAGATTGGAAAATCATATTTACTGTAACGTAAATCTGAACAACCTAAACAACCTAAAGGGTATTTTAAAAAAATTTGATACATATTTATTAAGACTTTGGAGTTGGTCTATTGTAGATCTAAAGGTTGTGTATGTTGCTCTTAAAGTTGCTACCAGAAATCAATCTACATTCAATTTGAACTAGTAAATTTGAAATTGTTGCATATTAGTCATCAAAAGTGTTGGATTTAAACCTTTAAGTGGGTTTTTGAAGTAGTAGACTAGAGATTGTGTTGGAGCACATCCATATCAAAGAAATCTATGGATCTTGAAGCTAAGTTTGGTAATTTTAGTTTAAGTTTACGAAGAATAGGGTTATTCGGTCTATTAACTTCTATTTGATAGTGGATACGTTCACCTTGAGATTGATAAGGTCAAATCCTTCCAAGTTTTTATTATGAGTTTGTTTAACTGATTTTCATGAGTCATCATATGATTCATATCTTATGTTCATTTATATTTATGTCATACATGATTAATGGCAAAGTCAGGAATTTATCTTTGGGGAGGCCATATATAATTTTTTTTTTATTGAATTGCCGTCTTCATTTTTTTTTTTTTTTTTTTTGAAGAATGAGTCAATAGTCCTAAATTTGCCCTTGAACCTAGATTTATCAAATTAAATTATCACTCATAAATAAAATGACTGAGATTTAAAAAAATATATACTAAAAAAATACCAATAGTCCAAAGATCGCTAAATAAAAGACAAACAATCATTCAAATGTCAATGCATAAAAAAAATTATAATAAACAACAATTAAATACATGTTAATATAGTAGTATATAGTATATACTGTATATAATATATTGATTATTATAATAATTAATATATTATAAGGAATATAAAAAAGAAAGCAATGAAAAGTAAAGTAAAAAAATCAATAAAACAAAGCAAATGCAAAGTACCTAACTTGGAAAAGAGTAAAAAACAATGGGTTATGGGCCAGCCAGTCTCAGCTAGGGGCATAGATAGAGCACTGCACAATTAGGGATGTGGGGCCCATGGCACGGAAGCTTCAAAAATTAAGGGGCCCACGGCACTGGCAATGACAATGACAAATTGAGTCACTCTTTCTTGTCTAGTTTGAACATAGTACAAAATTTTACTTTTAAACAAACTATGGTAACAGTGTGAGGGAGGAAAAGGAAGAACTAAAAGTCTAGAGAAAAAAAAAAGTTGAAGAAGGCAAAGGCAGTGGCAAGAAAAACACAAAGGCCAAGTCCCCAAAGAAGAGAGAGAGAGAGAGAGAGTCACCTGTGTGAGAAAGATTGTTTCTGCAACTGTGTGAGAGACTTGGTGGTGGTGCACATCAACAAAATTTCTAACTTTTCAATTTGTCTACTATTGTGTACAAGTAAGTCCTAGATGTGTTGGAATAAAAATTAGATTTTTTTTTTCCCCTTTTATTTGTTGAGGTTTTTTTTTTTTTTTTTTTTTTAACCGAGTTGAGGTAATTGTTAAAATACCTATGTGTTTATTTTAAAGATACTGAATGTTTAATTATTGTAATTTGTTGTCGTATGTATTTATGGATTGTATTTTATTTAAATGAAAATTATATTTATTTTTAGACTTTCTTCTTCTTCTTTTTTCTTTTTTTTTGAGAAAGATTTTTAGACTTTCTTTTATATTATATTATATATATATGTGTGTGTGTGTGTGTATTTATGTATGTATATTATCAAGTATGGAGGCCAAAATGATAAGGTTATTTAAAAATTTTCAAATTATTTAGGATCTTTTCACAAATTTTTTTAAAATTTTTTTTTTCAAAAATTTTGGAGGGGCCAAGGCCCCCCTCGGTCCTCAAGTGGCTCTACCATTATACATGATATTGATGTTTACTAGATTAACCAAAGGCTTGCAAAATTACTCCAACTTAGTTCTTAAAACTGGTTAATTAATGTTTTTAACAGGGTCTACAATCGATAATGCTCATCCATCATTTTTTTTTTATGAGAAATGCTACAAATTTTATTAGCTTGCTTAAAACAATACAGCTTGAGTCAAAGCGGACTCAATAGGTGTGGGGATATTCTCAATCCATGTTACAAAAGTTTCTGAACCTTTGGCATGTTATGACAAGAGATGGGCTGGCTTGTTTCCATTTCATTGAATGTGCGTAAGCTGGACGGCCCTGAAGTCTTGAAGCCGCATGATGCATGAGTTGACAATATTCTATATGGTTGCTGGAGGTGTGATAGAGCCCATGAGTGACCTGTGGAGCATTTCAGAGTTAGTCTTGAATACAACATTGCGTAACTCGACATCCTAAGCAAAATCAATTCCCTCTTCCATGGCTTTTGCCTCAACTTCCAACGGACCCAGTGGTACCCACAGTTTCTTACTCATTGCCGCCATGCATTGTCCTGTATGATCCTGGGCGACAACCCCTATTCCCACCATATCGAGATGTTGGAATACGGAACTGTCAACGTTTACCTTATACTAGGGATTCTGCGGTGGAGTCTAGGTTGTATGCGTGGCAAAATTTGGTATCGTAATCCTGTGGTTTGCAAGCCTATATTCTTCAAGCAGGTTGGTTGCTAACTGCAGAATGACTGTGCTGGTTTGTCGTGATCCTCCTGTGTGAGCTTTGTTGCAGTTCAACCATAGACTCCATGCTAAAGTAACACACAACCCTAGCAAATCGTCCCCAGCGTGTTGGTTGAATATCAGATGCCAAAGGAGGTCAAGGAAACTGTCGAACCTCAAACTGTGGCCATGAATAGGTATGCCTGATGCTCTCCAAACTTCCAGGGCTTTGTCACATGCCCATAGAGCATGTCCTGTTGTCTTTACTCCATTGCCGCAGACTTCACAAGTTGGGTCGTCTAGGACTTTCCTTGAGTGCAGGTTGGACTTTCCATATGGTTTTTCAAAACACCGAAATTTGCTGGTTGTTGGATGTAGAACCCAGGGAGCTAGTAGTGGCTTGTGAAAGTGAAAGAGCAACCTTGTAGGCAGAGTTAACTGTGTATTGTCCTTTGGGTGTGAATGCCCAGACCATGCGATCCAGTGGCCTTTAAATGCTTAATGGTATGCTTAAGATGGCTTGCGCATCATGTGGGAGGAAGATTTCCTTGATAAGGCCTATTTTCCAATTCCCCGTATCATGGTCTATGAGTGAACTGACATGTGACTCAGGATGCAAGGCATGTGGTTAAGTAGTGACTCTAAAGGTGGAGCAAGTGGGCAACCACTTATCAGCCCAAATCTTGATTGAATTCCCGTTGCCAACCTACCATCCGTAACCATGTTGAACTACCTTTTAAGCAGCCATGATACTTCTCCAAGCATATGAAGGCTTTGTCCCCATTTCAGCACTAATGAAGTCCCTCTCCAGAAAGTACCGAGCTTTGAGACTCGGTGGACAAGAGAGGAAGTGTTGGTTTGTAAGCGCCAACCCTGCTTGGCCAAGAGGGTGAGGTTGAAAGCTTTTAGGTCACGAAAGCCTAAGCCTCCTTCAGTTTTTGGTACACAAATCTTGTCCCAACTAGACCAAGCAATCTTGTTTTTTCCATTGTTTTGACCCCACCAAAAACTTCTAACCATGCTTGTTAGTTCATCACATAGAGCATTAGGGAGTTGGAAGACGCTCATAGTGTATGTTGGGATTGCTTAAGCCACTGTTTTTATGAGGATTTCCTTACTTGCATGAGATAACAATTTTTCCTTCCACCCAGAAAGCTTATTATTCAATTTTTCTTTTAAAGCTCAAAATGTGTTGCACTTTGATCTTCCCACCAAAGAAGGCAGCTCCAAATATGCCTCATGTTGTCGAATGATGTCAGCTCCAAAACGGCTTTTGATGGCTTCTTGGATCTCTTGAGGGGTGTTTAGGCTAAAAAAGAGAGATGTTTTTTCTCGATTTAGTTGCTGCCCCATTGAACCTTCATAGATATCCAAGATCTCCTCAAGTGTGGAGCATTCCTCAATGTTGGCTTTACAAAAAATTAAGCTATCATCTGAAAGAAAAGGTGGGAAATCTTTGGCCCCCTTAGGCATGCAGCCACACTACTCAAAAGCCCAAACTCCATTGATTTCCTTATTAGAGCTGATAGTCCTTCTACACAAAAAAGAAACAAGAAAAGAGAAAGTGGGTCACCCTGACGCAAACCCCTAGAAGGGGTAATGTGTCCTCGAGGCCTTCCATTAATTTTTATAAAATATGTGACAATATTAACACATCTCATTATAAACTTCACCCAAGATATATGGAAACCCTTTATACATTATTTTTTCCAAGCATCCCCACTCAACTCTGTTAAAAGCCTTACTCATGAACCCACTAGAGCCCAACATACCCAAACGGCCCAAACCCATAGAACATGGAAGAGACTTTCTTATGACCATGCACCAAACCCTAAAACGGCAGAAGTATCCATAGCGGGCTCCAAGCGCAAACTTGATCTCACAGATGGCGAGGATGACGGCGACAAGAAACAGAAGCTTGATAATGACACATGTATCCTGGGCAAGATCTTTGTAGAACGATTGGGATCGACGGTGGTTGTTGTGTAGCACCACCGAGTCCAATAAGCACCATCAATTGGAACTGTCGAGGGCTTGGGAACCCTCAGACAGTTCATGCTCTTCAACAGGCACTTCATACAGAAGCTCCCCAGTTGGTTTTCTTGATGGAGACCAAACTGTCACATGAAGAGATGCAGTACAAGAAACAAGAACTTGGCTATACTCAAGGATTAGCAGTGTCCAGTGATGGCCAAAGCGGAGGCTTAGCTTTATTATGGAAATCGGAAACAATGGTGGTAGTACAAGGGTTCTCACGTTGGCACATAGACGCTCATATTACATGCAACAAAACCGGTACAAAATGGCGCATGATTGGCTTTTATGGGCATCCAGTCACAAGTAAAAGGGAAGAAACATGGTCCATCCTAGAATCTCTAGACCATGCAAATCAACTACCATGGCTCTATATCGGAGACTACAATGAGATCGTTTCTCAATCTAAAAAATTTGGAGGTCAATTGCAACCGGTTAAACAGCTTGACAGAGTTTGCCAAGCCATTCACCTTTGTGGGTTTCAAGACTTGGGGTTTGTTGGCTCGCCTTTTACTTGGTCTAAAACCGATTGTGTGGAAGGCCGAATGAGAATAAGACTTGACAGGGCTCTTGCAAACAATGCTTGGAGATTGCTTTTTCATGGTGTTGCCGTCCACCACATCTCCATGTCAACATCCAATCATTCCATGCTCTCTCTACACCTTAGGGATGATCGTCACAGCCTCCAAAAAGATAAGGAGCTTTTCCGGTTTGAAGAGATGTGGTTAAGCGACCCACGATGTTCTGAAGTAGTGCAAGATTCCTAGCAAGAAGCGCTTTCTAAACTGGATGGCTTCCTATCACAAATTGCCTTGAAACTTGCCGAGCTAGGTTGCAGACATGGAATAAAACAAAGCATGGCCATGTGGGACACAAGATACAACACCTACACAAAAAATTTACAAATGTTGGAGAATCAAGCCCATCGTGTAGAAACTGACAGAGAGATATTTGAAGTCCGAAAGATGCTGAACACCTGGTTGGATGCTGAAAACACCATGTGGAAGGAACGATCACGGAACTTTTGGCTTACTGATGGGGACCGCAACACAAGTTCTTTCCATGCTAAAGCCACAAACCGGAAATAGCGAAACACAATCCATGGTATTTGTGACCCAGATGCTAGTTGGCCGGAAGATGATCAACAAGTGGAGAATATCATTGTGGGCTATTTCACAGACATTTTCAATACACAAGGGGATACCGACTCAACCACTCTCATTGATGCCATAGAACTCGTGGTCATCACTGACATGAATGATTCCCTTACCCAAGAGTTCAATGATAAGGAAGTACATCGAGCTTTAAAACAAATGCACCCCAAGGAATCCTCGGGACCTAACAGTATGCCTCCTTTTTTTTACTAGGACTTTTGGTCTTTAGTAGGTGATTGTGTTACAAAAATAGTCTTGGATTTTCTCAATCATGATATCATCCCCCCAACTTCAATGAATCTCATGTGGTGCTCATCCATCATGTGTAATTATTCACCTTTTATAATCTTTAGATTATACCTTAGTCTAAATTGATCAAGAAATACCAAACTCCTCGTTTTTCTTTTTCCTTTTTCTTTTCTTTTTTTTCGTCTTGAGAACCCATCCTCGATCTCTAGGAAAATACTTGAAAATAACAATATTGATTAGTACATCGAAATTGGCTAATACAGCCGATTATAATCGATACAGCTATAGGGTTTGTTTATATAAATTTTGTTATCCATTCAAAAACATACCAATTGGTACAAGTCGGATTTTAAAACTCTCATCCATACGAAGACATGAGGTTAGACTTTTCTTGGTGGGATGAAGGAAATATGATAGGCTTTGCCTGTGTGTGCATTTCATCTTCTCACTCAATTTCACTAGAATTTCTTAGAAATTGTGGTGATGGGTCCAAATCATATGTGCAGTTCATTATATAATTTAAAGTTAATAACATTTATTCTGTCATTTCATCTTCTCACTCAATTTCACTAGAATTTCTTAGAAATTGTGGTGATGGGTCCAAATCACACGTGCAGTTTATTATATAATTTAAAGTTAATAACATTTATTCTGTCATTTTATTCAAAAAGTTTTATGACATCTTATGAGGAAATTTGTTTTTTCTTTACCCATTCCTTCGACTTTAGTACGTTATTATATTTATATAGTCTCATATGTTGCACATACTTGGAAGTCAAATTAGTTAGTCAAGTTGGAAAATTAAAGATAGTATCATTGTGCCAGGCGTTTTATAACTAAGTGACATTGTGTGTCATTTTTTACGAGGAGAATTAAAATTCGAATTCTCCTCACCCATTATTATATCTATCGAATTGTTAACAGCAACAAAAATATATCACTATTGTTTTTTCTTTTCTTTTCTTTTTTCTTTTTTTTGAGAAGAAGATACCATTATTGTAATGTGCCTTTAAAAATTAAAACAGATGCCTATAATGTGTTCAGCAAAAAAAATTGTAACACCTGCCTCTGTTGTACTTAGCTCATGGGCCATGGTGGACTTAATATCAGTTTATTTTGGGCTAAATTTACCTGAACTCTCGGCAACAAAGATTAAAGTTTAAGAGCCCATATGTAAAGGACCGGTCATTTTACAACCTAAATCAAGCTGTGCTAACCCAATATCAGATAGCTTCAGCAACTCTTTTGGACTTTTTCGTGGGCTTAATTGTCTCCAAATGCTTTTAATAAAAACAAAAATTGTGGTCCAAGCTGTGCCCTTTGTTTAGCCCAATTTCACTTTCTTACTCAAATGTCTATAACAAAACTACAGTCTCCATTGTAGCTTTATTTCATTTGCTCACCATCATCACACCAGGCTTTGTTTCATCCAAATCATATTACTTAAAAAAGAAATAGACCTACCTTCTTCAGTCAAAAAAAAAAAAATGAAAAAGAAATAGACCAAAACAAAAATGAAAAAAAAAAAGCATATGGTTGGGTTCACTCCAAATTGCAAATATGACTAAATATATATCCAGTAATCCTAATCTGAATCTTTAAACGTCCTACCATTTGTACCAAGGGTCAATTGCCCCCACTACCCCAAATAAAAAACCATGATGTCAAACTGTTTCTAATAATAATCCAGGCACACAACTTCTTTATGAAATATTTTCCAACTCACCTAATGTAGTAAAGAAAAATAAATGTTCTATATATAGTCTTAAATTAAAGAAAATGGTATATTTTTGCAACATCTCCTAACCAATATGCCAAATTTTATCTAATTTTGTTGTTGTTTTAAAATGTTCTCCTTCAATGCTATATACTTTTTAAGCATTATTTTACAATAGGTACAACTTTTGGTAGTTGGAAATGAAAGCTAAGATAGAAAGAATAGATAATAGTAATACTTTTAAATTAATTTAAAAATAAAAACATCATACAATCCCTTTGAAAAATCTTGGTACACAATTACACAGAACATTTTAAAACTTTCATGTACATTATCATACTATTTATACTTCTAACTTAATTTAGTGTTTTTTTTTAATTTATTTTTAAGTAATCAAATGATGAATTACCTTTAGCATTACAAAGATAAGACTCAACTCCCATTTGATATTAATTATTACCACCGCATACCCTTGGTGTGATGACCACTCTACAAGTACAAGTGCTTATGAGATGTAAGGGGGCAAGGGTCAAGGTTCAAGTCTCCAAGAGGGAGTTTTACACACATATACACTTAGATTAGACTAGAGTAGAATTTAATTAATCAAATGATGAATTACCTTTAGCATTACAATGATAAGTCTCAACTCCTACTTAATATTAATTATTACCACCGCACACTCTTGATATGATAACCATTCTACAAGTATAAGTGCATGTGGAATATAGGGGGGTAAAGGTCGAAGTTCAAATCTCCAGGAGGAAATTTCACACACATATACACTTAAATTAAACTAAAGTAGAATTTAATATATCAAATGATGAATTACCTTTAACATTAAAATGATAAGTCTCAACTCTTACTTTGATATTAATTATTATATTTTTAAATTAATTTTTATCTTCAATATTTTCCCCTTGAAATCATGGTTCCGTCACTACATTAACTACATAAAAAATAAAAAATAACCTACGTAAATACTGTGTGCACTTTGTTTCTGAAGTACATATAGAAGGTTTGGTGCTTCGTTTGTTAACACATGAAAAATCCAATTGGTTGTTGCGAGTATATACACTTTCCGTGGCTACGGTCATTCCCCTAAATTTTCCAAAGTGCACTTGTTACGTTCTTTCGTCTTGGTAGGTCCAATGTGTTAAATAGCTTTTACCCCGTTCAGGCCGACTCAACAACATTGGGGTTTAAAGGGAAAATTTTAAATGGCCTTTTTTTATATTTAAATATTAATTAAATAATATTTATTGAATTTTTTAATGTTTTATTTAAAATATATTTTTCTTATTTTTTGATATGTAAAATTACTAATTAAGTTTTTGTTTTTAAATTTCTCTAAAATTTCTTTTTCAATCAATAATATAGTTAATTTACTTAATTTTAGTTGACCTTAAATAAGATTTTATTAATTGATACGAGAACTTATAATAAAGTAAAAAAAAAAAAAAAACTATTCATGCTATTAATTAGTGTCTTAGGGAAGTTAGTATGCTACTACTATCAGCTAGTATGCTATGGGCAGTATGCTACTACTATCAGCTATGCGTGTGGTGTTGTGCAGTGTACTGTGAGACCTTTTTTTTTCTTTTTTTTTTTCTTTTTTTTCTTTTATATTTTAGGATACAATGAATCATTTTTAATGCATTCTATTGACCAATAAAAAGACTTAAATTTTTTTTTTAATTAAAATATATAGATAAATATTATATATATTTAATACAAATAGGGGTCTTCTTTTATTTGGGGGTTTAGGCAATTGCATCACTTTTTTCTATGCTTCAACCGACCTTGACCCCATCCATATCCAAAGCCTAATTTTAGCACAGAAAAAAAATATTTATATATCCATAGCCTAATAAACCCTAAACCTATCCCACAATGTTTAGTAGCATTCTTGAGCGAGACACATGCATGAGGAGCCGTGAGGCCTTTATGACTTGCTAAAAAGAGAGTTCATTGTCAAATTGTCATTAGCTCATCTTATCGCCACGTGTGGTTTAGCTCCTCAACTGTTGGTCAATGACATCTACATCATTTTCGTCACCATTTTTATTATTATTATTATTATTATTATTATTATTAATGTTCTTTACATTTACTTGTCATTACATTACATTAATATGTTTATTTCCAACCACATCCATAAACAAATCATCCATACAATCTAAAAATGAAATAAAGAACCATTATACTAATCAAACCATTGAAGTAAATTGTTCACAGAGTAATTACAACAATAAATAGATAAATGATGTCTTCCACACATTACAAAAATGAAATTGAGTTCAAGTAGCACCACAAAAAATGTCTTTTTGCTACCAATCTTATATTTGCACAAGTATAAAGAAAAATACATCAATACCATATTTACTGGAAAAAGCAACTACTTATACAACTAATCACAAAATTGCCCAAAGTTCAGCTAAATTTGATACATTTATATTACTAACATGGATCCTGGTTGAAAAAAAAGTTTGATACAAGCACATCTTATGCCCTTTGATACTTAGATCATTGACATAACATATCAAGAATGTCAAGAGTACAACATGAAAATTTGATCATCATCACCACATGATTATCATGGGCAAGGGAATGATCAAGATAGTGGGAAGGTTCACTTTAATTCAAAATGATCCAAGAACCAATAATTACAGTAAGAAAAAGAAATGAGGGACTTTACTACAAGCAGTGTACTTTTGTATTTATTGATTCATTTAGATGATTTAATTTTACTACCTATTTTTTTAAAGACAGGTGCAACTAACCGAACTAAGGTTTATATTTGGTTTGTGGAATCTTGTTTATGTTTTATTCTTTTGTGAAAAATTTAGAAAAATGAACCTCGGACTGTATTTAAGAATAAAACACGAACATCGGACTGTATTTTTTTTGTTTTTTTTTTTTATTATTTATTGATGAACCACATCGGACTGTATTTAAGATATTGAAATTAGCTGAAACATTATTGTGGGGCCCAACGATTTATGGGCCGAGCCCATTTATTCATGGGGAGCCCTAAGGCCCAAGCCGAAGAGGGTTACAATCCAAACTCAATAACGTGAAGTACAAATTGGCTCGGAGAAGCAGCCGAGGACAGTACAGTCCTCGACTGACCCAAAGCTCCACCAAGAAGAAGGGCAAAAACGGTATAGGGACAAACTTGAAAGAAAATCTAAAATATCCAGGAAAGGCTGCCCTTACTACCTACCCCATACCTAGCTCTGCACCTAACAGAGCCGTATGCTTTAGCTTTATCAACCACTCCCTACGACTTTTGTCTTGGACTGACGGGACAAGTATCAGTGTTGGAAATGTTGACCCTACACGTGGACGAAGGAAAGTGAATGCAGGCTAGTATAAAAGAAAAATTAAGTAATCTAGAGAGAGGGGCGGGGAAGACTGGCCAAAAAGGAAGGGCTTCCAGTCCACCTCCAGGAGAAAGACTCCAAGGGTGAAGGCACTTTAATCACATATGAACACCAAAAACCCACCGCCGGGTAACCAAGGCCTAGCCTTTCGAATCCACTCTCTACAAATGATATTGTTTGGGCCCATTCACGTGCGAACCCAACACTACTGCGGTTCGTCGCGGAACGTGACCCTACAATTGGCGCCGTCTGTGGGAAAGGCTTGCTCGTTAGCTCGAGCGGCGGTGGAGTTGAGCTTCTGTCGAACAAGGGTCTACGAGGATGCCTTTACAACCGGCGACATGTTGTTGTTGTTCCGACACAAGTTCCCACTAGGGGCTACGCCTCGTAGTGCCAATGGCATAGCAAGTTTAGGGGCTTTAAACATCAAGTTAGCTTTCCCCACCTTATTCGAGGAGCTAACCTTTAGGAAGTAGGTAAATTAAGAAACGGAATACAAGTTTTGGACAGAACCAAGGCCTTGTATGGTCCTCGGACCCAAGCCTCTGGGGAAACCAACTACTTACAAAGAGAATACAAGTTTTGGACAGAACCAATACCTTGTATGGTCCTCGGACCCAAGCCTCTGGGGAAACCAACTACTTACAAAGAGAATACAAGTTTTGGACAGAACCAAGGCCTTGTATGGTCCTCGGACCCAAGCCTCTGGGGAAACCAACTACTTAAAAAGAGAATACAAGTTTTGGACAGAACCAAGGTCTTGTATGGTCCTCGGACCCAAGCCTCTAGGGAAACCAACTACTTACAAAGAGAATACAAGTTTTGGATAGAACCAAGGCCTTGTATGGTCCTCGGACCCAAGCCTCTGGGGAAACCAACTACTTAAAAAGATAATACAAGTTTTGGACAGAACCAAGGCCTTGTATGGTCCTCGGACCCAAGCCTCTGGGGAAACCAACTACTTAAAAAGAGAATATAAGTTTTGGACAGAACCAAGGCCTTGTATGGTCCTCGGACCCAAGCCTCTGGGAAAACCAACTACTTACAAAGAGAATACAAGTTTTGGACAAAACCAAGACCTTGTATGGTCCTCGGACCCAAGCCTCTGGGGAAACCAACTACTTAAAAAGAGAATACAAGTTTTGGACAGAACCAAGGCCTTGTATGGTCCTCAGACCCAAGCCTCTAGGGAAACCAACTACTTACAAAGAGAATACAAGTTAACCAACTACTTACAAAGAGAATACAAGTTTTGGACAGAACCAAGGTCTTGTATGGTCCTCGGACCCAAGCCTCTTGGGAAACCAACTACTTACAAAGAGAATACAAGTTTTGGACAGAACCAAGGCCTTGTATGGTCCTCGGACCCAAGCCTCTGGGGAAACCAACTACTTAAAAAGAGAATACAAGTTTTGGACAGAACCAAGGCCTTGTATGGTCCTCGGACCCAAGCCTCTGGGGAAACCAACTACTTAAAAAGAGAATACAAGTTTTGGACAGAACCAAGGCCTTGTATGGTCCTCGGACCCAAGCCTCTGGGAAAACCAACTACTTACAAAGAGAATACAAGTTTTGGACAGAACCAAGGCCTTGTATGGTCCTCGGACCCAAGCCTCTGGGGAAACCAACTACTTAAAAAGAGAATACAAGTTTTGGACAGAACCAAGGCCTTGTATGGTCCTCAGACCCAAGCCTCTGGGGAAACCAACTACTTACAAAGAGAATATAAGTTTTGGACAGAACCAAGGCCTTGTATAGTCCTCGGACCCAAGCCTCTGGGGAAACCAACTACTTACAAAGAGAATACAAGTTTTGGACAGAACCAAAGCCTTGTATGGTCCTCGGACTCAAGCCTCTAGGGAAGCCAACTACTTAAAAGTAAAAACTATGTTACGTGGACCTTAGAATTTCCCCGAGGAAAACTCTCCATTAACAATTGGGTTAATTCCTGAACTACATGGATTCTCTAGTTTGCCCTCGGATCCTCAACACCAAAGGGACTAGTACGGAATGGAGCAACATGTTTCCAAAAGCATAAGCGAAGTCATTCAATGCTCGGTCACCCCCTCAGATGAATTATTTAGAATTTGTTGTTCTCAAACAATATTCTCGCACTTATTACAGAACGTTCAACCATTATCTCGGTTAGTTTCCTAAGTTCAACTTACTATGAATTGTTATTATTATGCCTGGTAGTGTCGGCAAATTAGAATTAGTTGGATTGTGTTTCAAGGGTTCTTGCTTTAAATATCGCCGAGGAGAAACAAACACATGGAGCACACCCATTCACAAAGTGGTGTTGCCAAAAGAATAGTATTCAAAACAAGTAAATAAATTTCCATTTTTACTAAAACAAAGAAACAGTACAGCGTACAATGAAAAGCTGGAATCAGCTTATGTCAGAGCTCACTACATAACCAAAAAGAAAGGAAGATACAAGAGAATAAGATAAAGCCGAGGAAGTGGATCAGAGGAGAGGTTGGCTACTGCTCCAAGACCTTGTTCTTCCTCAATGCTTTTACATGCCCATAACTCAGGCAGCAAAAGAAACCCAACTTGAGCCTCACACCGCTGAAGGAAAGGTGCAGGGAGCCGGAAGTTGAGAAGCCTTCACCAAAAATTTGCCTGCGACAGGGCAGAGACGATGATGGCGGAGAATCTTTCTTCTGACACACCAAAATTCTGGCATGAACAGTACCTGCTTCGGATTTTGACTAGAAGAGGGAGAAACACCCTTTCCCCTCTGTCGAAGCGGAGTATTCTCTTGAATTTATGCTTCTTTTGCCCGTACCTCACTATTCTGAGTCTCAGGAGGACACGGCGCCTCTGTGGCGAAGAGAGTTTCTTCTCCCCAACCCTCGCCTCAAACATGTTATGCTAAGGGGGGATAGCACTGGATATGGGAGTTGTGATTTGGGAGGAAACTGAAGAATTGGTGCGTAGGTGAAGCAACTTTCTCTCCTATTTATTTAAAGAGATAAGGTGGTGGCATTTAATTCACGCAGCGTCCCAAGGAACGCTACAGACAAGATGGCTCTGGCTCAATCTCCAACGCCACCTGCAACCATGGGATTAAAGGAGTCTCGGGAAGGTGCACCTCGAACATTGGGACGCCAAAAAGTACTGCGTGACCAAAAACTACATAAATACCCTTTAAGTTGTGGGCCTAGTGAATTCGCGGCCCAGGCCTGTTCTGCATGGGGGCCCAGGGACAATGGCCCACGCCGAGGAATAGCCGTTGCCGAGGACAACCTCCTGCTCGGCACCTCGCGAAATACCTGAGGAAAGGGAGAAACTGAACTACAGCCTTCGGACTCAAGCCTATGGGGAAACCAACTACCTGAGTGACAAAACTAGGTTTTGGACAGAACCAAGGCGTTGTGAAGTCCTCGGACTCAAACCTATTGGGACGCCCACTACTCAAATGGGGAAAGCCCTCGGCTCAAATACTTTAAAATGTTGAGGCCGATAAAAGTGTTAGGATGATGTCGAGACGCCCCACTATTTGGTAGCCTATGGGGGCTGTTCATTCTTGCGAGGGATATGTCTTCGGATGATTATCTCCTACACCGCATAGAGCATCCAATTCTAATCTCGGCATTGTTTTGGGTAAGTATCGTTATTCACAGATAGGCATTGCTGTGTCAAATAATTCTATTAAAGTTATGGTGACATCTTTTTTATTAGTAAGTATTTTGACCTTAGTTGTCATTGGTTCAAATGCTTTATTATTGTGCCGAGCAGCGCTTGTAAACTTGTAAAAACATAGAAACAGAACATGCGAAGTAAAATAACAACAATTTTTATTAATATGAAAAATTATTACAACGTACAAAGAGGGGCTTAAACAAGCCTATACAAAAGGTAAACTGCCGAAGTAACAATAATATTCGCAATACAGATAAGTAAACAGTCAGATGTCTTTTAAACTCGTCTTCAAAGTCTCTCCAATCTCTGCCTCAGTATTGCTCATATTGAGAGAAGAACTTTCTTTAGAAAAAGTTGAAGGAGAAGGAAGAAGAAAATGAAGGACAAGGAAGAAGAGGATGGAGGAGATGGATGAGGAAGATGGAGGAGATGAGTAAAAGAAGGAGGAGAAGAAGAGGGAAAAGATGAGAAGGAAGAAAGAGAGGCGGAAGGAGGCGCCAGTGAACGAAGAGAGGAAGAAGCAGGGGCACTTAGTCCCTGCCCCAGTCCTGACTCCTAACACACTGGCGCCATATTAGATATGCTCATGAGAGAGCGGGTAGTACTGATGATGTGTGTCCTCGGCTCAGTTACGCCAAAAATGTGACGTGACGAGTCCCTGCTTCGGATCTTGGCTGAAAGAAAGGCGAGACAAATCTTGAGTCTCCGCGATCCTTACCCTGATCGAGCCATTTCGAGCTTCGTTAGAGCATGGTGTTTCTGGGAGGGGAATAGTTTTTTCATTGCTTATTACTACGGTGAGTGTGTTTCAGGTTAAGGTATAACCGGAGAATAAGAGTAAACTCCGGAAGGAATCTAAGAGTTTCAAATTTTGGAGGGATTAAAGGAATTCATCTGTGGGAGAAACAATTCTTGTTTCTTCTCTTTATATAGGGGACGAAGAAAAGAGTACTTACTGAGTTCAGATCTCCAAGGAAATCTGCAAACATGAATACGCCCGTTTCATTCCCCCATGTCATCAAAAACCGTTGAACCTGGGTGGTCTCGTAAAGGGAAGATATTAAAGGCGCGCTTCAGATAACCAAACGGCATAAACGCATCGTGCGCAAATCAAGGGGAATATCTTGTAGACTGGTACATTCCCTGGGCAGGTGAAGAGTCGCCAGCGTCAGTCAAGGGCTGAATTAAATGAGCTATAATAAAGGCTCGGTATTATCAAAACCCCCCTCTCCAACCAAGAAGTCGGACAACAGGGTTTTGAGGGGCTATTGTGGGGCCCAACGATTTATGGGCCGAGCCCATTTATTCATGGGGAGCCCTAAGGCCCAAGCCGAAGAGGGTTACAATCCAAACTCAATAACGTGAAACACAAATTGGCCCGGAGAAGCAGCCGAGGACAGTACAGTCCTCGGCTAACCCAAAGCTCCACCAAGAAGAATGGCAAAAACGGTATAGGGACAAACTTGAAAGAAAATCTAAAATATCCAGGAAAGACTGCCTTTACTACCTACCCCATACCTAGCTCTGCACCTAACAGAGCCGTATGCTTTAACTTTATCAACCACTCCCTATGACTTTTGTCTTGGACTGACGGGACAAGTATCAGTGTTGGAAAGGTTGACCCTACACGTGGACGAAGGAAAGTGAATGCAGGCTAGTATAAAAGAAAAATTAAGTAATCTAGAGAGAAGGGCGGGGAAGACTGGCCAAAAAGGAAGGGCTTCCAGTCCACCTCCAGGAGAAAGACTCCAAGGGTGAAGGCACTTTAATCACATATGAACACCAAAAACCCACCGCTGGGTAACCAAGGCCTAGCCTTTCGAATCCACTCTCTACAAATGATATTGTTTGGGCCCATTCATGTGCGAACCCAACACTACTGCGGTTCGTCGCGGAACGTGACCCTACAATTATGAACACATGTTTGTTCAAAGATTTAGGCTAGGGATCTCTCTCTCTCTCTCTCTCTCTCTCTCTCTCTCATGCTAACAAGTTTCGGATAACGGTTAAGAAATCCATTTTTACTTTTATGAAAAATGAAAAAAATTGTGAAAATATTAATTTTTTTTTCTTTTTTCATAAAAAACTTTCTTTAAATAGGTTGTTAACTAATACTCTAAGAACATCTGTTAGCATTTTTCAATTTTTAATATTGGTCTTTATGAATGTTAGAGTTGAATTCAACCCATAGTCATTTAGTCTTTTTGAGATTCGCTTATTTTATTAAAATTGAAAATTTTTTGATTAAAAGTACAATAAATAAAGATAAAAATTAACTGAAATACTCATAAATAATACAAAAAAATATAATAAAACTTATAAATAATTGTAAAAATAAATTAAATAGTAAAATAAATTAACAAAATTAATCATACCGACACTTAATAAACTTTGCTCTCAACCTGGGAAACATTTTACGTTTGCCTTTCGCATGAAAAGCTTACTGAAATTATGATTCTCTGCCAGGCCCAGAAGCCACGAGGCAGCTACGTACACCTACACATTGCATCCTAACCTTTTTCACAAATGTGAGATCTTTCTTCTGACAAACAAATTGTTGAGCGTCAAACTTTGTTGAGTAAAGCTGTAACAGTAATTAAACACCTAAATAATAAAATATTTTGAAAAAAAAAAAACTATTTTAGTTCTTTATTTTTTTTTCATCACCTCCCTCTTTTTGGAAAAAAAAAATATTTGAGTTTTTAAATATTCTTTTCATCTTTTTTGTCTCTTTTTTTATAGATAAAATACTATTTTGATTTTAAACTTTACTATAAGTTTATTTTTAATCTATAAACTATAAAAAAAAAAAAAAATTAATTGTGTGCTTTAGGGAAAATCGATAACTATATCAAAGATGCATTTGCTAGTAGTAATACATTTGAGAATTTTTTTAATTGACTAGTTGTAAATAGCCCCAAATAAAAAATAGGAATTTTTGGATTTTTTATTTAAAAAATAATTCCTAATTAGAGAATATGTTTTCATATATTTTCTACACTATTTTTAAAGGATGTTTGGCAAATAATACAGTTAATTCAATCTAGCTATGAATCAATCAAAAAAAAAAAATTACCTTATCCTCCCTTGATATTTCACGAAATGAAACTCCATCAAACATTTCAAGAAATAAGAGGTTTGTGTAAATGCATTAAATTAGGCCATGATTTTCAAATTTATGAGTTTTCTAATGAAATATTCCATATTTTCTTAAAAAATTAAGATTCTTAATCAAAGTATGGATGAAAGTTTGTGTATGCATGACACTCTCCTCTTTAAGGTTTCTATAAACAAGCAGGAATCTTTTTCTCTTAAAAATGAAATATTCTGTTAAGAAAGTTAGATAAGATATTTTTATAGAAATCTCAAGGGAGAAATGTCATTTGTACAAGCATTTAGAAAGGAGTGTCATTTCAATATAATGTAAATCAACTTTGAATTATAGTTTTAGTTTATATGCTATTTGTCTATAAACCATAAACCAATCATATTTTCGTTTATCATAAAATATATATATATATATATATATGTGTGTGTACTATTTTTAATAAACACAAATATTAAACAACAAGTACTATATGATTTGCCCCTCAAAAAAAAAAGTACTATTTATATGGTTGGTTCAACTATATTATTTGCTCAAAAAAAAAGAGCATTCACATTGGACTTGCTAAAATTTTAGCTAAATTTAACTTTAAAGGCCACTTTTCTACACCTTCATCAGACTTTTTTTTTTTTTTTTTGGGTTACTCTATTTAAATATTATTTATCTATTTATTCTATTTTATTTACAAATAAATTGGACGGTCAAGATCAACCACCATTCTATTTGCCTAGATTGGCCACTCGATGCAAAGATTAGTCATCTCACAACCAAATCAGCCACCCAATGACTAACTTGGCTCCTACGTACATGCCCAACGACAGACATCACACGCCTAACAGTCACCCAGGGCTAACGATGACCATCCCATGCTTCAATTGAGAGAGAGAGAGAGATCGGTTGTTAAAATGATAAAATATACATTTTGGTAAATTGACGTGGTAGTAATTATTTTTTATTATGCACTGTAGCTTGAAGTGTTTTTTTAGAGTTGTATACAAGCCAAGCTTAGCTGAGTATTAAACATTTAGATTTGTTCATTTAGTTTTATTTCAAGCACGAGTCAAAATCAAGATTATCACCAAATAAGATTATATGCTCAAGTTTGATTCATTTTCTTATTAAATGAGCTTGAGCTCGTTTATAAGCTATTTGATTAACTTATTCTTTTCCCATATATAGTAAAATAAGGATTAAAATTTTGGTATCCTTTCACAATTTTTTTAACGAATTTTTACTATGAATGATCTATTTATGTTATCAATAAATTACAAATAATTATTTGATTTCATATGAACCTATTTACAAATTTATATATTCCAATTTCAAGTCTATATAAATATATTTTTAAATAATAAATATAAAAAATATATATATTATATTATATTATATATATTATATTATATATAGTTAAATTGAGTCTCATGAGTCTAGCTCGTTTAAAAGTCAAGCCTAAACTTAGGCTTCAAATTGGCTTGTTCAGTTGTTTGTTAAACAAACAAACAAAAACAGGCCTTTTTCCTAAGCTTGGTTCAGGTTATTCGGAAATAATTTAGTTCATGTAAAGTCCTAACTGTTTGGGCTAGGTTGTAGCCAACTCAATGCCGATTTTTATTTATTTATTTTTAAGTTAGGTGTAGTTAGCAAATTTTTAAGTGAAATAGCCACGGACTTGTCCATTGCTACTACTCTCGCCATTGAGTGTAAGAGAAACCCGTACCTTAATGCAAGATTTAATACAGAATACTTCTAGAGTCCTAGCCCACGGCCCCCTTTTATGAAAAAAAAAAAAATTATGAACACGTGTTTAAATGTTGGTCTTTATGAATGTTAGAATTGAATTCAACCCAAAGCCATTTAGTGTGCGTTTGGGAAGTGCGTTTGCGTTTCCCCAACGCACGTTTTGCGTTTTCAACTCTTTTTTTTTTTTTTTGCATGCATTTCTGGCCTTTTTTTACCGTTCATTTATTGTTGCGCAGCAATATTTGACACTTTTCAGCAACTTTTTTATTAAAAATAGATCTTACGATACTATTCACATATTTAAAAATTATTTTGCTACGAAATTTTTTAATTTTCAGCCGAAACGGACCTTAATAAGCTTTTTTTTCCCAGCTTGGGAAACATTTTACGTTTACCTTTCACATGAAAAGCTTACTGAAATTATGATTCTCTGCCAGAAACCACGAGGCAACTACACATTGCATCCTAAACCTTTTTCACAAATGTGAGATCTTTCTTCTGACAAACTAATTGATGAGCATCAAACTTTGTTGAGTAAAACTGTAACAGTAATTAAACACCTAAATAATAAACTATTTTTAGTTTTTTTTTAATCAATAGAATAAATAAAAAAAACAATCAACAAAAAAGGACTCTCATGTCATAGATAGATTTTACCTTTTCACACTTCTATATTTTTGTTTAAATTCCAATTTTTATAATTAAACATCTATTTGTTTATGGACAAAGTTTAATTACAAAATTAGTTGTAACCTAAGACAACAACCTTACTTAATAAAATAAATATTAATACATATTTTAAAAATCTAACCGTTGAATTACATGTTTTTTACGCTCTTAATACACATGTTAAATTTTGTATCAATCAGATATTATTTACTATGTGATTTATAAGTTTATATTTTATACATAATTTTAAACTACAAAAACTTGTAATTTAAACAATTTATTGATGACATAACTATTGATCTTTAATTTTTTAGAAATTTTGCAAGCATGAAAGATATAAGAAGAAGATGTAATCCAACGGTGGATTTGTCAAAATTCACCTCCAATAAAAAAATATTGAGTAAGGTTGTAGTTTTAGATTACAACCACTTTTGTAGCTAAACTTTGTCATTTGTTTATGTCTTCATAAAGCTATTGTGGGGCTAAAGAATTTGTGATCCCGGCTCACTTTACATTAGGGCCCAAGGCCCGAGCCGAGAAGAGACGTTGCCGAGGACGTGCAACGAAAGTCCAAATGGCCTAGAGGTATAGCCAAGGACAAGATCGTCCTCGACATCCCAAAACTTAAAATGAAAGAATGGCACGCCATCAAAGGCAGCCCCCAGAGCGCTCCCAAAAGAAAGGGCGAGTACAGTGTAGGAGCGGTTCAAGGGAAAGGCTACCAATACTACAATTAAGTACTCTGCGCCTGACAGAGCCATGCTCTTCAGCTTTTACAACTACCCCCAACCACTTTGGGTATGGGCTGACAAGGTAAGTATCAGTCCTAAAAAGCCGAACCTACACATAGACGCTTGAGAGAGGGAAAAGCTAGTATAAAAGGAGGAGGAAGCAGCCAGAAAAAGGGGGGGGCATGAGGTAGATCGTCTCCAAGGCCATTAAACCCTAACGCCAAAAAAGAATAATAAGAACATTAAGCTCCTCGGACGAGGTCCAAGGACCAGAGCCACTCAGGTCGTGCCAAGGAGAAGGTCTTTTTGGACAAGCTCAGTTCATCTCTGTGTAATCATCATGAACCCCATGACTAACGACTGTCCGTTCACCAAGACCTAGTCTTTTAGCCCACTATCTACAAATTTTATTGTTTGGGCCTTTAACGTTCGAACCCAATATTCCTTGGGGATCGTTACAAATTGAGTCCTTACAGTTATTATCAAAGAATAAGAATCAAAGTAAACATGGTAACTCGACCAAAATAAAATGCCAAAAATAGGAATTTTTTTTATTTTAAAAATAATTCCTAATTTGAGAATATCTTTTAATACATTTCCAACATTGTTTTTAAGGGATGTTTGGCAAATAATACAGTTAACTCAATCTAGTTATGAATCAATCAAAAAAATAAGAATAAATTACCTTAACCTTCCTTGATATTTCATGAAATGACACTCCATCAAACATCTCAAGAAATAAGAGGTTTGTATAAATGCATTAAATAAGTTCATAATGTGTCAAACTATGAGTTTTCTAATGAAATGTTCCATATATTCTTAAAAAATTAAAATTCTTATACAAAGTATGGATGAAAGTTTGCGTATGCGGATACCCTCCTCTTTAAGGTTTCTATAAACAAGCAGGAATCTTTTTGTTTTTTAAATGAAATATTCTGTTAAGAAGGTTAGGTATGGATGTTGTTATAGAAATCTCAAGGGAGAAATGTCATTTGTACAAGCATTTGGAGGAAGTGTCATTTTTTTTTTTTTTTAAAGAATTTCAATATATGACGTCCACTTCTGATGATAGCTTTTTATCATTAGTCAAGACACTAATAAGTTTTTTAGTGTAGGTGGGAATTGAACCCCAAATCTCTTATTCAACTATCAGAAACTTTACCAGTTGAACTAACTGAAATCCACAGTATCATTTCCATATAATGTAAATCAACTTTGAATTATAGTTTTAGTTTATATGCTATTTGTCTAAACCATATACCAATCATAATTTTGTTTATCATAAAAAAATATAAATATGTGTACTATTTTTAATGTAAAAATAACAAACTAAGATTAGTTTTTTTGTATTTTACAAAATCGAATAAGCACAAAAATTAAACAACAAATACTATTTATATGGTTGGTTCAACTCTATGATTTGCTAAGAAGAATAAGAGCATTCACGTTGGACTTGCTAAAATTTTAGTTAAATTTAACTTTAAAATTAAGCCACTTTTCTACTTTAACTCATTTTTTACTTCACCTGCATCAAACTTCTTTCTTTGGTTACTCTATTTAAATATTATTTATCAATTTATTCTATTTTATTTACAAATAAATTGGACGGTCAAGATCAACCACCATTCTATTTGCCTAGATTAGGGCCACTCAATGCAAAGATTAGTCATCTCACAACCAAATCAGTCACCCAATGACCAACTTGGCTCCTACGTACATGCTCAACGATAGCCACCGCATTGTCAACTTAGCTATCTCATATGCTTATAAATGATAGCCATCCTTAGGTCAACTTCGCCACCATATACCCAACGACAGCCATCACACGCCTAACAACAGTCACCCATGGCTAACGATGACTATCACATGCTTCAATTGAGAGAGATAGAGATCAGTTGGAAAAATGGTAAAATATATACTTTGGTAAGTTGCTGTGGTAGTAATTAGTTTTGATTATGCACTATAGCTCGAAGTGTTTTTTAAGTACTGTAGATAAAAGTAAAAACTAGTTGAAATAGTACAGTAGGACCCATGAATAGTAACAAAAATAAACTGAATAGTAAAATAAGTTGGTAACTTTCATCAATGCCAAATGCACACTTAGTGTGCGTTTGTTTTGTGATGATGCTGCGTTTAACTGGTCCCATGGCACTGTTCATGGACCAGCCAAGCACTAAAAACGCGTGAAAAGTTTTTGCTACAGTGTTTTTGTCAATTAAAAAATATTTTGCTATAGTGTTTTTAGTAATAAGTTTTCAGTTTTCAGCAAATAAGTGGTATCCAAACACACCCTTAGGGTTTGTTTGGGATCCGCTTATTTTACTGAAACAGAAAATTTTTTGCTGAAAGTACTATAGATAAAGGTAAAAGTTAGCTGAAATAATATAGTAGGACCTATAAATAGTACCAGAAATAAGCTAAATAGTTAAATATATTGGCAAAATTAATCATGTCAAACGGACACTTAGTTTTATTTCAAGCACGGGTCAAAATCGAGATTATCGCCAAATAAGATTGCATGTTCAAGTTTGATTCAATTTCTTATTGAACAAGCTCGAGCTTGTTTACAAGTTACTTGATTAACTTATTTTTTCCCATATATAGTAAAATGATGATTAAAATTTTGTATCCTTTCACAAATTTTTACCATGAATGGTTTGTTCAATTATGTTATCAATCAACTACAAATAATTATTTAATTTCATATGAACCTATTTACAAACTTGTACATTCCAATCTCAAGTCCATATGAGTATATTTTTAGACAAGTAAACATATAAAAAATAATATTATATATAGTTAAATTGAGTCTCATGAGTCTGGCTCGTTTAAAATTTGAGCCTAAACTTAGGCTTCAAATTAACTTGTTTGTTAAACAAATGAACAAAAACAAGCTTTTTTCCTAAGTCAGAATCAAGCTGTTCAGAAATAATCTAGTTCATTTAAAGTCGTAACTGTTTGGGCTAGCGTGTAGTCTAACCCAATGGCCATTTTTATTTATTTATTCCTAAGTTAGGTGTAGTTAGCAAAATTTTAAGTGAAATATTACTGGTCCTGTGGTCTATTGCTAGTTGCTAGTTGCTACTACTCTCTAAACCATTAAGTGTACGTAAGTACTTTCTCAAAAAAAAAAAAAAAAGAAAGTGTACGTAAGTTAGGCCATGATTATTCTTCATATAAGGCCAAAAAGTATTACTGCATTGTTGACATATTGATCATTTAAGATAGCAATGGTTTCCCTATCTCCCGGCCTAATGAGCACAGGCATGCATCCTATATAGGTTAGCCAATATAGCTATGATGTCGGAACATTAACGTAATTTGGAATCGAAAATAATTTGTAATGGGTGCCCTAGCAAATTCCAAGTTTTCTATGGAGTTGAGCGATAGATAACTTTTTTGATGAAGAGCGATAGATAACTAGGAATTTATTTATTTATTTATTTTGATGGAAAAGAAGATTTTATTGAACTGAGAAACAAAAAACAAACAAAGGCTAGCTTAGTCTTTCCTTCCTAATTACATAAGCAAAACAAAGAGGACAGCTACCCCAATCAAAAGAACAAAAAAAATTACAAGTTAGAGACCACTTCGCTAGAGAGTGAGCTGCCATATTAGCTAGCCTAGGAACCCAAAAGATAGACACATTAGAATAAGTTACAAGAAGAGACTGTGTGTCCGCTAAAATTGAAGCAATTCTCCAAGGCGTGGGCAAAATCAGCTCATGAATAGTATCATGACAAATCTTAGAATCTGTCTCAATAATAACATTCTCAACCTCCAACTTTGCAGCCAAAGAGAGAGCCTATCTTACAGCTTCAGCCTCTGCCTAGAGAGGGAAAGTGGTTTTCGCTTTTTGAGAGCAAGCAAAAACCAAATCCCCTCTCCAGTCTCTAGCCACCAAGGCTAAAGATGAATAATTTGGACCAATAGCTGCATCAACATTAATCCTAACAGATAGATGCCTTGGAGGGGACCAAGTCTGCAAAGGAAAATTGATATTTACAGATGAAGTAGCAACCAGTCTAGGGATTTTAAATTCCGTAAATAACTTCCAAACTCTAGCTATTAGTTCATCACATCTAAAGGGAAGGTCTTCAAATATCACTTGGTTTCTCAACTTCCAAATTCCATCACAAAGAATGGCTCCAAATAACAAGAGATCATTCTTCTGACTAAGCTGGTTGGTAAATGGAGGTGAACACAAAAATTGAATGAAATCCACTTCCGAAGAGAATCCAAAAGAATCCATTCTTAGCCCCCATTTACTACTGAACCACACTGCCTTAGCTACTGGACAAAGAGCAAAAAGATGAAGAGAGGTTTCAGTTTCCAACCTACAGAAAGGACAATAAACATCACCAATATCAACAAACCTACTTAGCTTATCTTTGGTGGGCAAGCAACTTGCAGCAGTCCTCCAAATCATCATTTTGTGCCTCTCATTGAATTTAGCTTTCCAAATACAATTCCAAAAGGGGTTAATATTATGATGCATAGATTCCCTGCAGCTCCAATAAGCCGACTTAACTGACAATTCCCCAGAGCTTGTGAAAGTCCATACCCACTGATCTTTGTTACTGGTTGGAAAAATAGGAATTTTCAAAATAAGATCAACTGTGGAGTTTTCAAACCACCAATTTAATTTATACACATCCCAACCAGAAAAATCAGAATTAAAAAGCTGAGAAATGATAACGTCTTAAAATGTATACGTGTTATATATTTATGTGGGCGTTATCTCCTTATTACTATACTTAATTTGTATAATTAAGCCATGATTTGTATTAGTCCCCATTATTTATCTTTACATAATTTCTTGAATAAGATGTTATTCATTGTGTGTAATTTTCTACTTTTAGGAAATCATGTGAGAAACATGAGTTTACAGGAATTTGTGAGAGAATGGAGGCCAAACTAGAATTAATGTGGAGCTAAAGAACCATGCTTAAATGTCTAAGGAAGTGCAGCTGGAGTGCCTGGATCGTCTACCATGATTGGAAGCTTCAAATAAGGAAAGAAATCAAAGAGGCAGAATCTGAAAAGGAAAAATCTGATTTGAGCAGTGATCAGTATTTTGGGCGTATCTCTCTCCTCAAAAATCCAATTGACACAAGGCTAGATGGGTTGGAACCGTGACTTAAATATCTACAACTTTCCAGTTTTGAGTTTTCCGAAATTCTCAATTTTTAAAGGCCGAAATTAACTCACAAGTTACTGCTGTAAACCTGGACGGAAATTAAAATAAAAAAAGTTTTATTTTCTTTGGGCACTTTTTACATTAGGGTTTTGAAGGGAGGCTGTGTAGAACAAATTTTGGAGAGAAGACATTGTATTTTCCTTTCTCTAATGGCAGCCTAAACTCTTTGCTAGGGCTAGGGGTTATGTTTCTTCTATACGGTATGAATATTCAATGTGATTCTTTCTAGGATTTTATCAACAACATATTTGATTATTCAATTAGATTTCTTTTGATAAATTAGTTCTTCCATGCTTTCAATAAGTTCAATAATGTTTTTCTTATTATTTAGATGAATTTCTAATAGTTTCAAATAGGATTTTAAAGTGAATGGGCTTTTCTGAAAACTTTTCTAACCGCATTATTAATCGAGGTTATCATGCGTTCTTGAGTTGTCTCGGTTCAACCGAATCATAAATTTTTAATTGTATAAGAACAATCAATTATGAAATATATAATTTCTTAGATCACAAAGAATTTCATATCGATATAGTGAAACACCCTGATGCCCTAGTATTTACATTATTGATTTAAATCAGTTTTTATTATTATTCTTGTTAACAATCACCAAGCAAAAGTATTTTTCTTCTTCACCCAAATTGTTATTTAATTATATTGTCTTTGAATTTACCCTGCTTCTTGTGGTTCGACTTCGGTACTCTGAGAATTATATTGTTACGATTTCCTGCACTTGGGAGTGAGCAAGCAAGAAACTAAAAGAATACCATTCGGGTCAACTCCATTCTTTGGAGTAGGAATGAACTCTTGAAGATCTGGTACCCAAGGATCCTCCCAAATCCTTATGGAATTACCATCCCCCACCAACATGCAAGCTGCCTTAGAGATGAGATGCTTAACACCTGACAAACTTTTCCAAACTGGAGAAGCCTTACCCAAGGAGCAGTGATTTAACCAACTGTGGCTTACCTTGTATTTTGCCTTTAGAAAATTAACACACAAACAATTCTTACCCGACAAAAATCCACCAAGCTAATTTGGAAAGAATGGCTTGATTGAAATCCCAAAAGTTCCTAAAACCCAAACCACCTTCCTTCTAAGATCTACATAGAGTAGACCAAGCAATGGGAGTCCAGAAATGGCCTGGCTTCGTTTTGGGGTTCCACCAAAATCTACGAACCACTAAATCTAGTTGATCACATAACTTCTTGGGGAATTGCAAGGCAGCCATAGTGTATGTCGAAATAGATTGCGCCACAGATTTAATTAGAGTTGCTCTCCCTACCCATGATAGATTCCTACCCTTCCAGCAACTCAACTTGCTCTCTAGTCTTTCTTTCACCAACTTGAGATCATAGGACTTGTTCTTGGATAAAAACAGGGGAACTCCGAGATAAGTGGTACTTTGGAGAAGGGAATTAAGACCCCAGCAACATTTTACTTGGCGCAAAAATTTAATACTGACTCCTTTTGATGGGAAAACACTAGATTTTTCTAAAGTGATTATTCATAGGTCGGAGATATATGAATTTTCAGCTTACTCTCTTGGTTGCTGAGTAATATATAAAAAGTCTGGTTAACAAGTATGGTATTTGTTATAGACAATTTAAAGATAGTTTTGATACCTATTTTATGAGAAATATAAAAAGTTGTCAAAAATTTTAATTACTGTATTTTTTTTTCCATAAAAAATTTATAAAAATAAATTTTAAACCAATATTTTTAAGACATTCGTTAACTTTTTACTTACAGAAATTGGTATGATTGGGATCTTTCTAAAATACATTATTTTGATTATAGACAGAATAAATAAATTATAAAAGATGATAGTTTTCGTTTAAGGATTTTACTAATATGTGTCATAAGGATACACAATAGTATACCATTTTTGGGAAAAGTTTTATCAAGAATTGAAAAAGTTTTGACAATTTTTTCAATTCCCAATTAAAATTTATTCAAAAACAGATTTATTAATGTATGTTATAAGGGCATACATTAACCAGACCCTTTGTTAATGACATCTTTGATTGTTAACCATACTATTGCAGGATTTGATTTTTTATTTTTTGATTAAAAAAAAAGGTCATGGAAGAGAACAATGGGGACAACTCTACGTAATCATAGATTATCAAGATGTACTTTACATTGGTACAATCTGTGTCCTTCACAAGGTGATGCTTCACAATATGGAAGGTACAGCTGCAAATGAAAAATGAAATTGAAGATGTACTAGCTAGCTTTGCATAAAATCTGTCCCTAACTATTTTACTTTATTTCTCTCTACAAGATAGTCAAAGACAGGTACCGTACTTGATCAATAGATCTTTTTTCTATTGTGGTCTGTGGAATGTCGGTCTCAACGGAAATACAATTGGTGGCTGCAGGTGTCTAATTCCAGTGGGGGATCTTATGGCTTAAACTTAATATATACAAGTTCAAAAAGGGGCCAAAATATTATTTTTAATCCATAAAATATAGCTCAAAATTCAATTTTCTTCCGAAAAATTATGTACTTCTGAGTCTGTCTAGTTTTAAGAACAGAAAATATTTCTCCAAAGTTCATTTTACCATTGCCCCACATTTCTTAAAATATACTTCCAAATCATATAAAATGTTTATTCAAAATGCTTGGTGAAAAGAATAAAGATAAATTAATGTTATGATAACTTCCTAAGCGAATAATTAAATAATATTGTACCATGATTATAATTATTTTGGAAAAAAAAAAAGTAATATTGAGAAAAGTGCATGCATTGAAAAGTTGTCATTTAGACGTGACTCTCAAAAAGGCAAATAAAAGGTTTGTACTTATTCACTTCAAAAAATTAGGTAGTGTTTATTACACATTCATTTTTTGAGCAACTAAAATCGAGAATTAAAAATAAGATTCGATCCTGTTCTCAATTTCCGATTTTAGCTATAAAAAGAAAAAGAAAAAAAGAGTGTGTATGTGTGTGTGTATGTATATATATATAACAGTCTTTATCTTGAAAAATTAGTGTGATAATAGTGAGAGTTTTTAGATGTAACTCTCAAAAAGGTAAATAAAAGTTTTATACTCATTCGTTTCAAAAAATTAGGTAGTGTTTATTACACATTCATTTTTTGAACAACTAAAATCGAGAATTAAAAATAAGATTCGGTCTTGTTCTCAATTTCTGATTTTAGCTATAAAAAGAAAAAGAAAAAAAGAGTGTGTATGTGTGTGTGTGTATATATATATATATATATATATATATAACAGTTTTTATCTTGAAAATATCTTGAAAAATTAGTGTGATAATAGCGAGAGTTGTTGGGGGGGGGGGGGGGGGGGGTGTGGTTTGGGAACCAAGAGTTGGGAAGAGGACAAACAAGTTTGTACATAGAAATAGGTGAGTCACATTGGTTCAGTCATTGGTGAAAGGTTTTTCAAGCCTTAAGGGCCCCTACCTTGCTCTCTCCTTATACCAGGGCACGTGGACGTACGTACGGTTATCACATTTTAAATTTTGTGCAAAGAGCAAGCATGAGATATTTCATATTTGTTTATTTATTTTCTACCATTTTTTTATTATAGAATTTCAACCTCCTAATAATAACTATTTATCATAAGATCAAAATATCAATCAGTTTTTGGTGTAGGTGGAGAATTAAACTTCAGGTCTCTTATACAATCATCTGAGATTTTACCAATTGAGCTAATTAAAATCTACTATCATTGATTGGCAATTATATATGTCCTATTTCAACTAGTGGCTTTTAGATTATGATTTATGACACATGCGTACGTGGACTTCAAAGTTCAAACAAATCTATATTATGTGGGTTACCGACTCAATTTTGTCTACTTTGTCATTTATTTTACCGGTGTTGATATATCTTATATTACGTACACATGCAACAGCTATCGCCTATTGGTATTTAATAAAAAATAATTCAATTATTATTTACCATGTTTAAATCATGGTAAAGTATGTGTCTCTAGACTTTTCTATATATATACATAATAAACCTTATTTGTTAGGAGTGTTTTACAATGTGTACGTGAGTTTATAATACTAATACCTTTACAGCTTGTTCAGTATCTTGCCCAGCCTAACATTAATTAAAGTGTCACACAGAGAGAGAGAGAGAGAGAGAGAGAGATGGAGTTTATAGTTCTGACTCTTCTGAGTCGTTAGTCTTGATAATTTTCGTCGGTCACTGTGTGTGTAAAGAAGTCAGTTCTTTGATCCATAACTTGGTTCAAATTTATAGAATATTTATGAGTACAATAAAGGTGCATTATGATTTCTCATATAATTGTAAGTTTCACTAATTAAATTTATAATAGAATCTATTATTCACTTGGGTTATGCCATTTGGGCCATAGTTGACGATAATTCACTCATTCATCAGCAATTATATATGTCATATTTCAACTAGTGGCTTTTAGATTATGACAAACGCGTACGTGGACTTCAAAGTTCAAACAAATCTATATTGTGTGGGTTACAAACTCAATTTTGTCTAGCACCACATACTTTGTCATTTATTTTACCACAATTTATATGTGTGTCGATATATCTTATATTACGTACACATGCAACAGATATCGTCTACTAGTATTTTGTTAGAAATACTGAATGATTGTATTGTATTTCTTGAATAAAAGAATATACATCACTGCCTTTATATAGGAGGCATATGTGTGCAGTACAAGTAGAGTGTAGTACAAGTACAAGTGTGCTATACAAGTAACCTAATTGGGCCTAAAGCCCATAACACAATACACGTTAACAGCCCCCCTCAAACTCAAGGTGGATGTGAGACCAACTTGAGGTTGTCAACCAAATCACGAGTGCGTCCCTTAGGAAGTGACTTGGTGAAGATATCTGCAAGTTGATCTTTGGAGGAGACGGAGAAAAGCTTAAGAGCACCATGGACAAGATGATAACGGATAAAATGACAATCAATCTCGATGTGTTTAGTCCGTTCATGAAAGACATCATTATGAGTAATATGAATGGCACTCTGGTTGTCACAATAAAGGGGAGTAGCAGAGGAGGTGGACACACCTAAATCCTTAAGGAGCCATCGTAGCCAAAGGAGCTCAGATGTGGTATCAGCAAGAGCACGATATTCTGCTTCAGTACTAGAGCGGGCCACAAAGGTTTGTTTCTTGCTTCGCCAAGAAATCAAAGAAGAACCAAGGAGAAAACAGTAACCTGTAGTAGACCTGCGATCAGTAGGATCTCCTGCCCAATCAGCATCAGAGAATGCACGGAGTACAAGAGGAGACTGAGCTGAGTAGAAAAGGCCATGAAAGAGGGTGCCCTTCAAGTATCGAAGAATGCGCAGAACAGCAGCATAGTGAGTTGATCGTGGAGCAGACAGATACTAGCTCACCTGATGAACAGCATAGGAGATGTCTGGACGAGTAACTGTGAGATAAACTAGGCTGCCAACCAATCGTCTGCAAAGAGAGGGATTAGACAATGGTTTCCCCCTTGAGGGAGTCAGATGCGCATTAAGCTCAACTGGAGTGTCAACAGTCTTGCTATCAGTGAGTCCAGCTCGAGACAAAAGCTCAGAACTCAGAAGCATACTTAGCTTGAGTAAGATAAAGTCCATCAGTAGAATGAGTGATTTCAAGACCCAAGAAGTAGCTGAGATGTCCAAGATCTTTCATCTCAAATTGCTGACTAAGAAAATCCTTGAGTTCTTGAATGCCACTGAGGTCATCACCAGTTATGATCATATCATCCACATACAGGAGAAGTAAAATAGTGCCTTTGTCAGTGCGACGAAGAAATAAGGCAGAATCATAATGACTGGCCATGTAACCCAAATGAGAGACGGTAGAGCTGAATTTGGCAAACCTGCTTGTTTAAGGCCATAAAGTGCACGTCGAAGGTAACAAACCTTGTTTGAGTCAACAGAGAGACCAGGAGGAGGTTGCATATAAACTTCTTCATGTAAATCCCCATTAAGGAATGCATTTTTTACATCCATCTGAAAAAGATCCCATTTACGGGCAGTAGCAACAGCTAAGAGGGCACGGACAGATGAGATACGAGCAACCGGAGCAAAGGTCTCTTCATAATCAATCCCATACTCCTGTGTAAAGCCTTTTGCAACAAGACGAGCTTTGCAGCGCTCAATGGATCCATCAGAGCGAGTCTTAATCTTGTAGATCCACTTACAACCAACCACAGATTTCCCGGGAGGGAGTGTCACCAAATCCCAAGTATGGTTTTTAGATAATGCATCAAGTTCCTCTTTCATTGCAATCTGCCATAAAGGGTCAGTGGAAGCCTCACGATAGGTGTGAGGCTCATGTAATGTAGCAAGAGCAGTGTAACAATGATAGTCAAGTAAATGTGTAGGAATAGATCTTACTCGAGTTGAGTGACGAGGTGGAATGTCTTGTGCAAGATCTTCAGGCGGAGCAGGAGCAGGGGACCCAAGCTCAGGGTTGGGGTTGGGTAGCTCGTCTTCAACCTGTTCATCTTTCACCTGTTCATTAAAGGGTGAACTAGGAAAGGGATCAGTGATATCTGGTGGTTGGACAGAGAAGTTTACAAGAGAATCAGGAGCAATTACAGGAGGATCAGGAGCAGCTACAGAAGGAATATGTGCCTCATCTGGAAAAAGATCTAAAACAGAAGAGGAAGATAGGGAGGCACGAAAGTGAGAGAGCTCGACAAAGAGGCGATGTTCCCAAAAGACAACATTGCGAGAAATACGAAGACGATGAGAGACAGGGTCATAACACCGATATCCCTTTTGAGTTTCGCCATAGCCAAGAAAACAACAAAGCCTTGACCGAGGCTCAAGTTTGTTATGCTCATGTGGCTGAAGAAGAACGAAACAAGCAGAACCAAAGGAGCGAAGGTGGTGATAGTCTGGACATGACCCAAAAAGGCGCTCATATGGAGTTTGATTTTGGATAACCGGACTTGGAATGCGATTAATAGTATGAACAGCATGAAGAGCAGCTTCACCCCAAAAAGGAGCAGGAACTTTGGCAGAGAGAAGAAGAGCACGAACAGTGTCAAGAATATGACGAAGTTTCCGTTCGGCTCTACCATTTTGCTGAGAGGTACCTGGACAAGTTAGTTGATGAACAGTGCCATAGGAATGCAAAACAGCTTGGAAAGCATATTGAGTATATTCAAGAGCATTATCAGATCGAAAAATTTTGATGCGTTTGGAAAACTGAGTTTCAACCTTTTTGGCAAAATTAGAATATACTTGCAATAATTCAGAACGATGTTTCATATTAAAAATCCAGCTATAGCGAGAGTAATCATCAACAAAGACAACAAAATATCGAGATCCACCAATACTAGAGACAGAAGAAGGGCCCCAAACATCAGAATGAATAAGGTCAAAGATATCAGTGGATATTGATTCACTAGTATTGAAAGGCAAAGCTGGTTGTTTTCCTAATTGGCACGAAACACAATCAAAATTTTTTGTAGACACTGAACCTAACAAACCTCTAGAAGCTAATTGTTGTACCCGAGAGGAAGATGCATGACCAAGTCGAGCATGCCAAAGTGCAAGGGAAGGAATTGAAGAAGCAGTAGCAGCTGCAGCAACAGAAACTGGAGCAACAAGTGGAAGACGAAGGTTGTCCACGGGAAACATACGCCCAACTCTGGGACCAGTCCCAAGCTCCTGTCCCGTCCTCGGATCCTGCACAATACACCCAGAATAATCAAAGATAATGCGATAACCCAACTCAGCTAATTGTCCAACAGAAAATAAATTATAAGAAAGGTCAGGAACATTAAAGACTCCAGGAACTGAGAGATTGGAGGTCGCAACGGAACCTATACTATGACCAGACATTGTGGAACCATTTGCTGTGCGAATATTAAGAGGGTGCGGTGCAGGTTTAAGGTCAGAAAATAAGGACGAGTGAGGTGTCATGTGATTGCAACAAGCAGAATCCATAAGCCAAGAGGTAGGAGACATACCAGATAAAGCTGAGAGAGAAGAGGAATAAGATGCATTACCAACCATACGAATGACATTGGCGATGATATTTATAAGGTCATCTCTGGAAATGGTGAAAGTGGATCCAGAAGACTGAGACTTTGCAGAGACGGGAGCCATAGGTTGGACACTCTCAGTGTTAGCAACAGTAGCAGCAGAGATGGAAACAGCTGATTTGTTGCGTTGATAGCAAGTCTCAATATTATGGCCAAAACGTTTGCAAAAATTGCAAAAACGTTTGTTGGATTGTCGGCGACGATTGTTGCAAGAGGGAGAAGACTTGTCCTTATTCTTCATTTTGAAGCAAAATATGCAAAAATAGACTGCAAAAATGAAATCTACGTGAAAAACTGGGTAAGGAGAACCTGGACTAAAAAAGTCAACCCTGGAAAAGTCAACGGTCAACGGTCAACGGCCAGTCAAAGTCAACGGTCAACCTGAAAGTCAACGGTCAAATCCAGATCAGAAGGTGACGTCAGCGGATGACGCAAGCAGTGACGTCAGCAAGCTGTTAGGGCTGATGTCAGCGATGACGTCAGCGAGGCCGTTGATGCACGTGACGGCGCGTGATGGCGCGTGGAAGCGCGTGGAGGCGCGTGACGGCGAGTGACGGCGAGTGGTCGGAGCGTGAAAAGAAGATGTGGCGCGTGGAGGCGCGTGACGGCGCGTTGTCGGCGCGTGAAAAGAAGCTGTGGCGCGTGTGGCGCGTGATCGGCGGAACAGCAACTTTGAACGGCGCGTGGGGGCGCGTGCAGTCTCCGATGGCAACGAGGCTTCCACGAGTGTGTAGATCGGCGCTGGACGATCTCAGTGGTACCTTCAAAAACGTAATCGGAGCAATAATTGTAGCGGCGATGCAAAGAGCAGTGGTCTGTGCAGTGTGAAACTCCTTAACGACGGCGGCTGCAGGTCCGGAACCCAAGGACGACGACTGGATGACGTCGGAAGTTCAACGGCGAGAGGCTGCGGCGGCAGTGTGATAGCGGAAGCGTTGTTAAAAAGAAATTCACACTAATGAAGACAAGACTGCTAAGAAAAGGTCAGAGCAGTGGCTCTGATACCATGTTAGAAATACTGAATGATTGTATTGTATTTCTTGAATAAAAGAATATACATCATTGCCTTTATATAGGAGGCATATGTGTGCAGTACAAGTAGAGTGTAGTACAAGTACAAGTGTGCTATACAAGTAACCTAATTGGGCCTAAAGCCCATAACACAATACACGTTAGCATATTTAATAAAAAATAATTCAATTATTATTTACAATTTCAGTAATTAAATTTATAATAGAATCTATTATTCACTTGGGTTATGCCATTTTGGCCATAGTTGACGATAATTCACTCATTGATTGGCAATTATATATGTCCTATTTCAACTGGTGGCTTTTAGATTATGACAAACGCGTACGTGGACTTCAAAGTTCAAACAAATCTATATTGTGTGGGTTACAGACTCAATTTTGTCTACCACCACATACTTTGTCATTTATTTTACCACAATTTATATGTGTGTCGATATATCTTATATTACGTACACATGCAACAGATATCGCCTACTAGTATTTAATAAAAAATAATTCAATTATTATTTACAGTTTCAGTAATTAAATTTATAATATAATCTATTATTCACTTGGGTTATGCCATTTTGGCCATAGTTGATGATAATTCACTCATTGATTGGCAATTATATATGTCCTATTTCAACTGGTGGCTTTTAGATTATGACAAACGCGTACGTGGACTTCAAAGTTCAAACAAATCTATATTGTGTGGGTTACAGACTCAATTTTGTCTACCACCACATACTTTGTCATTTATTTTACCACAATTTATATGTGTGTCGATATATCTTATATTACGTACACATGCAACAGCTATCGCCTACTGGTATTTAATAAAAAATAATTCAATTATTATTTACAGTTTCAGTAATTAAATTTATAATAGAATCTATTATTCACTTGGGTTATGCCATTTTGGCCATAGTTGAGGATAATTCACTCATTGATTGGCAATTATATATGTCCTATTTCAACTGGTGGCTTTTAGATTATGACAAACGCGTACGTGGACTTCAAAGTTCAAACAAATCTATATTGTGTGGGTTACAGACTCAATTTTGTCTACCACCACATACTTTGTCATTTATTTTACCACAATTTATATGTGTGTCGATATATCTTATATTACGTACACATGTAACAGCTATCGCCTACTGGTATTTTATAAAAAATAATTTAATTATTATTTACCATGTTTAAATTATGGTAAAGTATGTGTCTCTATACTTTTCTATATATATACATAACAAACCTTATTTGTTAGGAGTGTTTTACAATGTGTACGTGAGTTTATAATACTAATACCTTTACAGCCTGTTCAGCATCTTGCCTAACATTAATTAAAGTGCCACAGAGAGAGAGAGAGAGAGAGAGAGAGAGAGAGAGAGAGAGAGAGAGAGAGAGAGAGAGAGAGAGAGAGAGAGAGAGAGAGAGAGAGATGGAGGTTATAGTTCTGACTCTTCTGACTCGAGAGCACTAGCATTGAAAAATGCTAAAGGCATATTTAAGGCATTTTTGACATTTTAGGGGACAAAACCACTTGCATCAAACAATGCTAAACCACACTATTGCAAAAATAGTGCTACAGTACAATTCTAAACTTAGAATTGTACTGTAGCACAATGTTAAAAAAAAAAAAATATATATATATATTTTATTCAGTCCGTTTTTTTCCTCACAGCCCACAATTCTTTTCTCTCTCTTCCTTCTCTTCTCTTTTCTCCATCTCTGCTCTTTCCTCTCTACGGACCCGACCCAAACGTAACCTCTGCTCTCTCTTCCTTCTCTGTTGGGTCCGGTGTTTGGGTTGTGGTTGGGTTGTGGGTCCGGTGTTTGGGTCGTGGTTGGGTTGTGGGTCCGGTGTTTGGCTTGTGGGTGTGGTGGGTGTTGTTGATCGTCGAGCTGGGTTTGGTGGGTGGATCGGTTGGGTTGATCGGTGGATGGATCGGTTTGAAACGGTAGATTTGTTGATCGGTGGGTGGATCATTGGTAGCTCCGGTGATGATATTTTTTGAATGGGTTTGCTCCGGTAGGTTTCAAATCGGCGGAGCTACCAATGATCAGCGGTGGGTTTGTTCATCTCTCATCGTCGATCGGCGAGCTGGGTTTGGTGGGTGGATCAGTTGGGTTGATCGGTGGGTGGATCGGTTTGAAACGGTAGATTTGTTGATCGGTGGGTGGATCATTGGTAGCTTCGGTGATGATATTTTTTGAATGGGTTTGCTCTGGTGGGTTTCAAATCGGCGGTGTGGTGGCCGTTGTTGGCTTTGGTTTGATGGTTTGTGTGTGGCTGTGTGTGGGTCACTGTGTTGGTTCTCTGTTTTTTTTTTTTTTTTTTTTTTTTTTTTTTTTTTTTTTTTTTCTGGCTATGACCGGTGCTTAAAGGGGTTGTGGGTGGTGGTTGGGTCCGGGGTTTGGGTCGTGTTTGGGTAGTGGTTGGGTTGTGGGTTGATCGGTGGTGGGTTGATGATATTTTTTGAATGGGTTTGCTCCGGTGAGTTTCAAATGGGCTGGGTTTCAAATCGGCGGTGTGGTTTCTGATCGGTGGTGGGTGTGGTGGCCGTTGTTGGCTCTGGTTTGATGGTTTGTGTGTGGCTGTGTGTGGCTCTGTTGATGGGTCTGTGTGGTTCTGTGAGAGGAGCTGGTGCTAGAGGTTGAGGGAGGCTGAGGAAAAAAAAAAGAAACGGTTGGAAAGCCTAGGAAAGTAGAACTGAAAAAAAAAATTGGTTAAAAAGAAATAATAAAAAAAGATTAAAGAATAATATTTTAATAAGAATAGAGTTTTAGGATGTGAGAGGTATTGTAAAATGGGATGGTATAAGTAATAAAGTGGCTTTTTGGGATGGTATAATAGTATAGCATAGCATTTTTCAATGCTAGTGCGTGCTGATAATTTTCGTCAGTCACTGTGTGTGTAAAGAAGTCAGTTCTTTGATCCATAACTTGGTTCAAATCTATAGAATACTTATGAGTACAATAAATGTGCATTATGATTTCTCATATAATTGTAAGTTTCAGTAATTAAACTTATAATAGGATCTATTATTTAATTTCTGTGAGAAGAGAAAGTACATTATGTTTCCAAACTGTCAAATAGTTACCCAACTTCATTCTCAAAAAAAAAAAAAAAAAAAAATTACCCAACTTGGTTTTTTTTTAGTTACCCAACTTGGTTGGTTTGGCAACTTCTGGGTTTTGTTTTTCTTCTCTTTTTTTAATAAAAGGAATGGTCTCTACCTGCTCAATGGCCTCCTATACTTTTCAAAAGGCATGTTGGTGAGGAAGATGGTATCTCTTCTAAGGTTAACCGAGTTCAACGAGGACCATCCATGATCCAATGAATACAACTACCAGGGCAAAGCACGCAATTATGCAATTCATACAACAAGCATGTGAGTACATGAAACATACACGATGATAATTATTAAATCAATTAACAAATAATTGCAAGAAAATTGAGATTATTGACAATTAAGCCTGAATTGAAGTCTAGTTCTCACCATCCCCAGTAGAATTGTCACTATGAGAACCGCAACCTAAGGGGATTGAGATTTTTGTTACCGATCCCCTGGATAGCAATCTATATATATAGGTAAAGTTTAGAGAAAATTTAATTAGATTCTATAATTGAAGTCCAATTTTGTGTCATATATATGTCCTAAATTATCTATTTTTAGAGAGTTTTATTTCTTAATTTTGGAGCCAAATGTAGGACCACATCATGAATATTTATCTAAGTGAGTTATTGAGTACAAAAATTAAAGAGTCTAGAATTAATGAATTGTAAAAAAGAAAAGAAAAAAAATAGTGTTTCACGATATCAAAAATTAAGAATTCTTAAGAGATTAAAAAAATATATATATGGACGATTTATATTTTCTACCTAATAAGATTCTTACTTGATTTTCTAAAGAGTTAACAAAATATAAAGATGACTATATATTAATAGTATTTAAATTATATATATATAAATGAGAATTATACTATGCATCTTATAGTATATATTTTAAGTATATTTATACATATGCATAGGGTTACAAGCAGGGGCGGCGCAAGAGGGGACAATTGCCCCCCTGGCCTGCACAAAAAACACCTTAACTTATACTTACTACAACCTCCTACCTACTTTATTTTTGGGTAAAAAAAACAGTGACTATCCGATTAGATAATTGAACATTAATCAAAACTATATCCCTTAACTACTGAGAAATTTCACCTAAATAAAAGTTTTCTTCACTCACAATTCATTAAAAATTTAGCTAATTTAAATGCCACTCTATTTCTTGGTCTTGAAACAGAGCATAGTTTCTAATTTCTAAATGAACCAAGAGTGTTTTCATGCCCTCAGTCCTCCACTAGCATGCCTTGCACAAAAGCTTCGTGTGTATCATAAGCTATCACTAGAAGACGAAATATATTATTCAATTACTAGTGACTTTGACGAAGCTTGGACTATGGAGATTTAATAAACCAGGCATAATGGAGTTATGAATGCCCAGGGATGATTCCTAATGGGTTTGTTTTTGGTTTGAGTGCTATAGGGTGTAGCCAATATAAAATTATTGGCTTGACACGGAAGCATAGTGTTGTAATATCATGCTTGTAACCAAGTTGCTAGGAATTTGAAGCTAACTATATAATAAATATTATATTATAGATTCACACATTATATTTTGAGCATTTTTTTATAAGTAAAAGTTTATTGTTAATAAAATAATTTGAGCATTTTATAAGTCTTCATTAATCAAAATTACATAAAATTGCACATCATTTCATTCATTACTCGATTTTTGACTTTGAAAATTGATGAGCAAAAGTCTTTCACTTTCCCTCTCTCTTTTGTGTATTTGTTTCTCAAAAAAAAGTGAGTAAAAGTTAAATAGATAAATACAACAAAATGAATATTGTAAGGACTCAATTCGTAACGACCCCAAAATGATGTTGGGTTTGTACGTTAAAAGGCCCAAACAATAAAATTTGTAGAGCGTGGGCTTGAAAGGCTAGGCCTTGGTCACCGGACGTTAGTTAATCAGGGTTTCCATAGCGATTTGCACAAGGATGAACCTGACGTGTTTAATAATAATCTATTCCGGTACGTCACAAGTGGCTCCGGTCCTTAGACCTTGTCCAAGGAGCTTCATGTCCTTATTCTTCTCCTTTCTTAAGACTCCATCGTCTGGGAGCCCCCCTTTTTGGCGCATAAGTCTTCACATTATATAGCCCTTCTCGGTTGATCCTGACCCTCCACCTGTTGATCAGGCAGGTACCTATTCAAATACCTGTCCCATCAGCCGTCTCTCCCTGCTTTTTGTTAGTTGCAATAACCAAAGCCACTCTGTTCAAAAGTCTTTTCCCATTAATACAACCAGGACGTTTGTGGGCACATTCAGTGCGGAGGTGACGTATTTACCTTGAACCACCCCCATTCCGTACCCCCATGTGGGTCCCATTCTACTCGCCTCTTCTTCTGGGGGCATTTTGGAGGCAACTTTCGACGAGATGTCGCTCTTCCTTTTGAAGTCTTGGGTTGTCGAGGACAGGGTCATCCTTGACTGCGTCTCTAGGCTATTTGGTCTTTCACCACTTGTCCTCGGCAACTACTCTCCTCGGCACGGGCCCTTGGCCCTAGTGGAAAGTGGGCCGGGTCATAAATTCTCTGGCCCCACAAATATACTTTCTTTACATGACAGTTTAAAAAAAAAATTCATTAAAATATTATTTAATATTCAAATGAATAAATTTTAATTTTTCAAATTTGTGTCAAATACTATATATTCACGATGTGCATAATTGTGAGTTATTCATAAATTTTGCCCCCCCTCCCCTTCAACTTAAATCCTATCTCCGCCACTGGTTACAAGCTAGTTCTCATAATGGAGGAATATTTGACAATACATATAAGTTTGAATGGAGTGATTTACATATGAGGTTGCTACTTGAAAGGGAGGAAAAAAAAAAAAAAAAACCACAGAAAATAAATTTTGCACATAAGGAAATTTACAAGCACATTGGCTTAATGAAAAATAAAAAATAAAGTGTTTATTTCTCAATTATAGTCTAGAAAATTAAAAAAGAAATTACATTGATAGGGCTAATTTACATCCTTTGATTTAAATTTGATGACTATAAGTAATAAGATGAGAATGTGTTAGGCACCTACTCGACTCAATTCGAAGATCAGTCGATTAAGAATTAATGGCCGAAGTAATTTGACCGAATAACAACAACATTCACAACAATAATAAATCACTTCACTCGCATACCATTAAGTAAAAATAAATGAGAATAAAAATAAAGCAAAAACTAAGAAATGATTTGGAAATTGCATGTCAATTACATTTCCCAACTTTTGCAACCACTAGTAAGTAGTAAATAAATTTTATAAAAGAAATCAAAATTTGTTATCAGAAACATGCATAGGGTTTAATAGATAAGAACTCCTACAATCACCATTAAGCAAAGTTGTAAAAATCGGGATCTTACATAGAATCATAGGAGGTAGGTGAGATCATGAATCGTAGGATCGAATCATGGATCGTGGATCGTAAGATCCTACATTATTTGAGGAAAAAAAAAACATTGGTATGTTAAATAATCATATAAATTATATATTCATTCATTTAAAAAAAAAAAATTGCATCCATTTGATGTAATTACCATATATCACTACATCCATTTGTAAGTATCATTTAAAGAAACCAAAAATCTCAAAATGTGACACTCTATTGGATGTTATTTTTCATTTAAGTCCAACTAACATTCTCTCTCTCTACCTTATAATAGCAAAACTAGGTCTATTAGAATGTTATTTTTCATTTGGGTCTAACTAAGTCTTCTGTCAAGTTATAGAAGATTATAAGAAATTAGGATCATTTGTAATCGTTAGAATCGTACAATGCTACAGATCTTAAACGATCATAGCAATCCTACCAAATATCCTTGCAAAATCCAAATTGTTTTAAGCAGGTGGAATCGTAAAATCATAGGATCGTAGAATCCAAATCAAGATTTTGACAACCAAGCCATTAAGTACATTATACAAGAAATCAAAATTTGTTACCAGAAACGTGCATAGAGTTTAATAGATAAGAAATGTAATTTGTAATAAGACTCAACATATATTCTAAATTGAAAATTATTCGTGTGTAATCAATGGTCAGCAACATAAAGAAGCAAAGCGATTATAAAAAAAAAAAAATAAAAAAAAAAAAACATAAAGAAGCAAAGCACGTGACCAGATTTTTGTTTTTTGATAATGACCAGAATTGATTCTTGTTGGTTTCATTTGGGCTAGATACGACCAACAATCAAGAATTCTAATAGTGGTGAAATACTCAAATTGTCTAATTTTGGGCATTTGGTATTTCTGTGCCAGGAGCATTTTTATGTTTGCTTTGTCATTTAGAGAGCTTCCAGAATTTTGAATGAATAAAAAAGTATATGAAAAAATTTAATTCCAAACATGTTTAGAGCCAATGAATCCAACACCAACTAAAAAAATTAATATGATTACATATTTTAAAAATTTAACGGTTAAATTGCATATTTTTTATGTTCTTAATATGCATGTCAAATTTTGTTCTAATTAGATGTTATTTACTATTCGATCTACAAACTTATTTTTTTACACATAATCTTATATCACAAAAAACTTTAAATTTAAACATTTGTTGATACACATAGCTATCGATCTTTGATTTTTTAAAAATTTTGTAAGCATGAAAGATATGAGAAGAAAATGTAATATAATGATGGATTTGTTAAAATTCACATCTAAGAAAAAAGTATTGAGTGGTATTGCCAAATATGTTTAAAACTAAACTTTATCTAAAAATTGATTGCCTGTTTTGTTTACCGGAATTAATATGAACCAACTAATATATCTTTTTCTCTCCTACATAGCACAACCCTTATACCCTAGTCCCATAAACTATACAGTATTCCTAGCTAATGCAAAATTTTTGAAATCATGGTCTATCTCACAATTTACAAATGTCTTTGTAAGTAGGTTCTCACAATTTAGACTTGTAAAAATCCATCAACAATTTTCCTCCATGGGTCAAAAGTCTTGTAACTCAACTTTTTAAGGGAGATATTCAAAATGTAAATATCTCCTCCCTATTATAACTATCAACTAAGTTATAAAAAATAAAAACAAAAACAAAACAAAAGAGCTGTCATGTGCTTGTGCGTACATTGGTCAAAGTTAAAATTGCTTAATATTTTTAATATTCAATTATTTATTTTTAAATTTTTTAATATTACACAAACACAATCAAAAGAAAGAAAGAAAACAAAGGTGCACCCATAAATCATTTTAGTTTTTTGAGAATCCGTATAAATCATAATTGAGAATCTAATATTTGTTCCATCTTTTTTAGCAAGAATATGGTGTTTTACAATTGTTGGGTGATGGGTTCCACTGCAAACAAACTAAAGTTCACGTGAAATGCAGGAATTGAAAAAAAAAAAAAAAAAAAGAGCAAAACGGAGATAGTCGGTTAGATTATAATTTTGTGGGGGTAACAGAGCCTCTCTGTTTTTACTTTTTAGCCACAAAACATTATAGATGTAAAATTCTATGGTTGATCCAAATATTTATTTGAACAGGAACAATATTTTCTAGGTGTGGACTGGTTAACATATGTATGAATTGCCCTCTTTTTTGACAAGATGAAATAAACCTCTCATTTATACTTAAGACTTTTCAATCTATTGTGTCCGTTTTATGATGATTTTTTTTTTTTATCATCAGGTCAAGACATTAATTAGTTTTTGGTGTATGCGGGGTTCGAACTTAGATCTCTTATTTAGTGTAAAAAAAAACTTTATCAATTAAGCTAACTGTAAAGTCTTGGTCTGAGTGGGTTCCAGTTAGCTTAATTAATAAAGTCTCTGATGGTTGTATAAGAGATCTGGGGTTCAATCCCTGCCTACACCAAAAACTGACTGGTGTTTTGGTCTGATGATAATGAGTTATCATTAGGAGCGGACGTTATAGGTTGAAACTCTCTAAAAAAAAAAAAAGTAAAGTCTTGGTCTGAAAATAAAGAATACAATCATTAAAAGCAAATGTTATATATTGAAATTCTATTAAAAAAAAAAACCTATAACCCACTATAACCATCGTTTAAGTAAATTAATTGATATAAGGTGTTTAAAAAATAAATTCAACGATACCCAAATATTTTTTCAAAATAAAGCTATTCATTTTTCCCCTTAAAGGAAAAACATATTTTAGGAAATAAATTTTTTTTTTTAAATATAAGATAGAAATTCAACTTTGACTTAATCTAAGTGTATATGTGTGTGAAAGTGAAACTTCATCTTAAATACTTGAACTCCGGCCCTTACCTCCCACGTCCCACAAGTATTTATATTTGTAGAGTGACCACCGCTCTAAAAATGTGTGGTAGAAAATGTTTTACCCATGCTCTAAGTTGGATATTTTTTTCATGTTATAATAAATGTAAAATTTGGTACCATGCTTCTTTAATGACCGTTGAGGATTTTTCAATAACTTAATAATAACTTTAATTCAAAATATGTACATTTTAATTTAATCACATAAAACACTCAAATATAAAAGAGGAATAGAACTGAACTCTAGCGATGCGGGCATGCACATGGTGTCGGTGTGACTGTGATATAAATAAGCCTATTAATTACCCATATTATTAACCTAAGTTGAGGACCATACACGTGGACAAATTTGAGCCTTTTACGTAACTAATAATAAAAAGTCAAAAGTACACGTAAATAAAAGACTCGGACAATATATTTTAAAAGAAAAAAAAAAGGTTAATAGTAGTTTAGTGTAGTTTAAGAAATATTTTTCAATTTTTAAATAATATTATTTATATTTTTACTCATTTTTTCACCACATGTATTTCTAAAAAATATAAACAATATTATTAATTAACGTTATCAAATGGTTTTTTTTTTTTCACAACTCATTAATAATACTATTTTTATAATTAATGAAAATCACAATTGACCAAGTCAATAATTATTATATTAAAAAAAAAATTATTATGAAAATTTTTGTGTGACACAAACACATAGTACAAAATACAGTAAATACTACAGGGAAGATCATTTTCGGAGTCTTTGTCCTCAAAAGTGATATATCATATCATATATGCTCTCATTTTCATCTATCAAAGATGCTATCCCCATGTCGTTTTAATCCCCACCCCCCCCAAAAAAAAGCAGATATGATCCCCACACTACCATGACTTGTCAAAGATTGGTGAGCTACACCATTTTTCTTCTATTTATCTCATGTTGAAAACATTTTACAATAAAAGTCCAATTATTGAGATTAACAGTTCCTCTAAGAATATTGGTTAATAGAACATTTTAAAAAAAATTGATACTAATTTTATGAAAAACATAAAAATTAAAAAGCAATAAAAAAAATTAATTGCTTTTTTCTTTTTTAAAAAATATTTCATAAATTAATGTATTTAGAGTATCCATTAACTTCAGTCAAAAAAAGAATATTCATTAACTTTTCCATATTTCATAATAAGTCTTAAGTTGTAAAAGATTATTAATTCTAATCATTTTGCACACTTATAACAGTTTTTCCGTGTAAGATTTATTGTGAAATTATTATTGTACTTCAAGTTTAGAGAATTCCATACCAAAATAAAAAGAGAGAGTTAATAACGCGAGCGGTGATGCCCAGTCACAATGAGAGAGCGCGTAGACACGCGCGAAATTGACAAGATAGAGACTGTTAGGTATGGCAAAGGTGGGTGTTGCAGTTGCAGTTGCAGTTCTTAGTTGTGGGGCCTGTCTTCTAGATCCCAACACAAAAATGGAGAGTTTGAGTTTGGGTTTGATTGTGCGTTAACACTTACACACTTGGCTTTGGTGGACATCACTCACTCACTCACTCACTCACTCTTCAATTATTCATTGCTAATCTTGCATGCCTATTGGACACTATTGCTTTGTGATGGCGATGGGGGCTACTTACCCCCCCACCCTTTGAGCTTTTAATATCATTTCTTTTGCTACTAGGGAAAATTCCTTTTTTTCTCAATTTCTCACCATCTTCACTAACAAATCCACAATTATCATGTTTTATATTTCTAGAGGGACCTTGGACAACAGAAAGGGAAGATATGTACCAACACAAATTGAAATCTTGTTAGCCCTTGTCTCCTACCACTAGGCCATCTACTGCATTCATATATCGCGTTTATATTTCTTTTTAACTATAATCAATCCTTTGTTTTATAACAAGGATTAGGTGTTTATCAAAATTTTGGCTTTTTTCTTTTTAATAATTCTATAATTGGGGTAAAGGGAATTTAAATCTTGAACATTTTTATTAATAATATATAAAAAATGCTAGTTAAATTACAGAATTCTTATTCTTGAACAGATATATCGATCATTGAAGATGGTCATTTTCTAGGAAAAAGAAAAAAAAAAGGTTTTTTTCTTACACAAAAAAATTTTGAAATTGATAAAAATGAAATTTGTATTGACTAATGCTGGTGTCATAACTCGTTAATGTGGCGAGTTGTAATTAGTGAAAGGATGTTTTCACATGGACTCACCAACACTTTTTCACTAATCATAACTTTTTTTTTTTTTTTTATGAGCACTAATCACAATTTGCCATATGAGCAAGTTGGGGTAGAAATTATGTCACAAATTGTGACAGCGGTATAATTCATTTCTACTGTATCGATATCTTGTCAATCTGATGAAAAATTTTCACCATTTCTAATGATTTGACATTTGACAAAACCTCTGGAAAGGAAGAAAAAGAAAATTATATAATGATCAAGCAAAAAAATAATTTCGAGTAAGAAGCAAAGAATAAAAGAAAACCCATTGTCTTTTTTCTCTCACACATTTTTACCTTCTTTAGATTTGGACACGTTGCAAATCCCAATATTCTTGAAACTCAATCAAGAACCAAATTATAAAAGGGCTTTTTTTTTTTTTTTTTGGTACTGATTATCAGATTAAGACCAATTAAACCTTCACTAAGTACATAAAAGTATACAAATTAAATCTTAATCAAAGACAGATTGATAGGTTTAAGGTTTGTTTCTAAAAAAGAAAAAAGGTTTAAGGTTCAAATCACACCCATAATACGTGAAGGTTACTATGCTATAAAGTGTATAAGCCAAGTTCTGATTCAAATCTGTTAGCTATATTTAAAAAGAAAAAGAAAAAAGAAAAAAACTTGTCCTAGACTGTGGAAATTTCAATTCTCTACTTAATAAACAAGGCAGAAACAAGTTAAAAACTCTTTAAATATTTGTAGTTCAACTCTCTTTCTCTCTCTCTCTAAAAATAGCAACCACCACAACCTCTTTCATGGAGTTTGGGACACACTAAAATCTCTTTCACAAAGAGTTCTGTCTGCCATAGCCCCACACTGCAAAACCACTATTCCAGTACATTGGTAAAGTAACCTCTCTCTCTCTTTCTTATCATTTAAGTAACTTTTAGTTTGTTTTGTCTTGTTTTTTTTTTTTTTAATGAAAAAAAATTCAGCTCAATGAATAGGTTTCTCATTCTAGTATCTGAAGTGTGTTGCTGCTTCTACTCGTTCCTTGTTTCCACTAATTAAGTATTTGCATTGAGGATCCTTACCTATTTCCTGGTTTTATTCACGTGGGGTTCAGACATTTCTGTAGCTTTTGTACTGTTTAGTTATCTGGGTCTGGGTTTTTGTATTATTGGTTCTTTGTTTTTTTTTTGGTCAATCCAATTGGGTTCTCACGCATTGAGATTTCCTTGACTATGAAGCTTCAAGTATGGGAATTTGTGAGACTTTTCTCTTTGTATTGAGTTTGGCTTTTTGTGCCTTTTTTTTTTTAAACAGTACTTATCAAGACTTTCCATTTGTCACTCATATTTAGTTTTATGCACATTTCTGGACTATAGGAGATTGAGATTTTACTTTGTTTATGGCTGAAAGCGCATGAGATTTTTCATTTTTGTTGCGTGAACTGAAGTGGGTTTGTGTGCAGTCTCATAAAACTGTGATTCTGTTGCATAAAAATGGAGTCTTGGAATTGCGTTTCTGAAGGGAAGGAGTTTGAATCCGATGAAACAATTTTACCTACTAATAATTCACTCTCAAGAAGTAAGAATTGCTTGCTGGGCTGGGAATTGAGAACCCCATGTAGTTTTGGCAACGACTTGTTAGTCTCAAGTCAACAGGCTGTTGAGAATCAGCGATTTGGGGAATTGGGTTTTCCAGAGATGATTGGGAGACAACTAAACCACAATTCCACCAGTGAAGTTGTGAGAAGTAGTAAGGTTGGTGAACATGTTGTTAATCCGGTTATGTCTATGCCAAATGGATTTTCTGGCGAAGATGATTCCACTTCCAAGCTCTCAAGCTCTGGGGCGGACTCAAATAGTAGGGATTATTCGTTCATTGATTTGAACCTTGGGCGCCTTGCTGATATTAGAGATGCTCATAATTCTAAATTTTCTAAAGGAGCTCCCATTTTGTTATCTTCATCTGAATCATCTTCACCTGCAAAGAGAGTTCGAGCATCCAGTATGCATTCACAAACTTCCTTCTGCCAAGTTTATGGCTGTCATAAAGACCTCAGCTCTTCTAAAGACTACCACAAGAGGCATAAAGTTTGTGAGATTCACTCAAAGACTGCCAAAGTTATCGTGAATGGCATTGAACAGAGGTTTTGTCAGCAGTGTAGCAGGTATCTTATGTTTCTTTCTTCCAGTACCTATTTTTCATTATGATTATCAACTGCTGAGTACTAGACTTCAATCTTAGAATGCATTTCCATTTTCATGTCCTTTTGGCTGTCAAAAGGAGCCTTGAGAAACGTTGAGTTTTTCCAATTTTGTTTCTCAGCACAGAATTCTAAAATTTGATTTTCACACATTACTTTTCACCCATTACTTTTCACCATTTGTTTTTCCTGTTATCTTTATACCATTTAATGTTTCCTTCTTTATTCTTCCATAAAAGGTTAATGTCTCCTAACCTCTTAAGTTCCTTCAAAGAATTATTGTTTTAGGTTAATGTGTCCTAATATCTTAAGTTTAGAATAGACCTGATCTCGTTTTCTTATGTTGATGGCTTAGATTTTCAACTCTAGACATGTTTGGAAAAGATAAACCTACAATTTTGGAAGATAGCTCATTTTGGTTATATACATTCAATTGATCATAATTTAGTCCTGTTAGTCTAGAACTTGAATCTAGTTCATAAATTATTGCTGGTGCTATATATGGTTGCTCTAACTGTTAACCATCCAGGTTTCATTTGCTGGCTGAATTTGATGATGGTAAGCGTAGCTGCCGTAAACGCCTTGCAGGCCACAACGAGCGTCGGAGAAAGCCTCAAGGTATTCACACTGGGAGGGCCGGGAGATATCTGCAGTCATATAATGGTATTGATTAAAAATTCTCTCTAATTAGAAATGATTCATAACCAACCCACCCCCCTCCCCCCCCTTTTTCCTTTTGTGCTTAATTGGACCAAAAAAAAAAAAGTCAACTCATTCTCATGAACTAAATTTCTTGAATCTTCAAAATTTATCATGGTTTTGTATTGCTTTGAAGATTTTTATTTTTTATTGTTCAAAATTTGAATGGATTTTCTTGGATTAATTAGAAAACCTGCTTGAGGGTATCAATTTCATTACCTGTTAAATGAAAGGAAAAGTAAAGGAAAAAAAGTGGAGAAGAGAAAACAGTTTGTTCCAACTCTAGGCATTTGACTATTTGTTATCACACAATTGGTCTAATAGAGTGCAGAATTTCATTATAGGAGATGGCATTTAGAACTTCCAGCTTTTGCTTCTTCCTCTTTTCTGTCTCTAATTCATGAGTTATATTTGTGAGTTGGTTTATATCATGTGATTTTTTTTTTTTTTTGGTACTTGATACATCTTAAACTTAAGGGGTGTTTTTTCCCCCCAACTCTTATATACAAGTAGATATATAACTTAGCAATCTCTAATAGTGTATTTACATTATTAATATTATATATTTTATTCATGTTGTCCTTTCCTGGGAAAACTGGAGTGTAAGCTACTGAAATGATGAAAGGTTGTTGCTACACTATATTGAGTGTTATGTGAATTAAGCTTTGATATCTGAATTGGGCAACAAACTAACCAGAAGTAGTTTTACTCACAATTCAGTTGATCTAGTCTCTCCAAAGGACTTGAATGTCCATTGTTAAATTACCGATTGTTCTAAAAGCTTAAGTTATTGGGATATGGTAAATTTAATAATTTAACCAATACTTCTAACACTTCCCCTCACGTGTGGGCCAAAACTACCTTTTAATAGGTAAGGCACAACACGTGGAAATTTAAATAGGTGGTAGAGTGGAGGAGACAAGGATTGAACTCAGAATCTCATGCTTTGATATCATGTTAAATTACTGATTGTCCCAAAACCAATACTTCTAACATCCATAAATGACATTTCTATATTGCTAATTCAATTGGATATCCAACAAAAACAAATTGATGGAGCATTGCATTTACCCCATTGCCTCTCATTGAAATCTAAACATTTTAATAATAAAATTTCCCCTAATTGGGTCTAAAGACCTAAGCTTCTTTTAAGCTGCTTTCCTCAATGTCTTCCTTTCTTTCTTTAGAGGGTCAATTTCCTGGGCCATGATAACGAAAAATTCTTGTTATGGTTATACATAACCACTTCCTTGCAGCTGAAAGGATTCTGTTATTTACACCCATCATTCCTTTAAACTCAAGCATACAAGCTGCTTATTATATGTCAAGACTCCCAAGTAAATGCATCAACTAGTTGTTGGGGACTTAAGGTTGTGGGAACTAGCATCAACAATTGCAACTGGTAGAGTTTTATTCTATGTTACCTAATTTTAATTTTGCTGATTGCCTTATATGGTTAAACTTAAATTTTTATGATCCTAGCTCAAAAAAAAAGACTTACATTTGTATGTTACCTACTTCTATCATATATAAATCAATATTTAAGGCATCAATGGTGGACCAAATAATTTCCAGAGCATCTGTAAACACAGGAATTGTTTAGCCGTTTCCATAATGACAGGATAGTCCTCTTGTTCCCTAAAATCTCTCTGGCCCTTGCTTAATTAATTTTGGTTCTGTTTGTTTGACTATGAGGATTTTTTTGTTCAGTTCTGATTGTAAATTTTGTTTCTTGTGAAGATGGATTCCTGAGTCCCCATTTTTATTGTTGCAGTCTTCTTGTATTCTTAAAATTATTCTTTTAATTTTCTAATTTTCTGAAGACATTGCAGGTAGCAGATACCAGGGAAGTCCTTTAACAACGACATCCTTTGTTTGCCAAGAGATCCCCCCTAGTGGTCTTTTTCAACCTGAGAAATATGGAACTAGTGACTGGTGTAGGCATATAAAAATTGAAGGTGGGTCTGATTATAGGCCTATGACAACCTTTCCTATTACCAATGGGAATCAGCATTCAAAATCCCTCTTCCCTACCTATAGCATAGAAAAACAGTTTCCCCCTTTTCATGACAGTGGAGCTAATACTACAACAGGAAGCATTTTCAGTGAGAATGTTAGTCAATATACACATGACATAGGAGGCCAAAATTCTAGCTCACGTTCTTTTTTCCAGAGCACCTCAGGAAGTGAAGACTTCAGTGTTTTTGATGCAGCATCAACCGCTCAAGGATTATCGGGAATTTCAGACTCTGGTTGTGCTCTCTCTCTTCTGTCATCTCAATCACAGAACTCTTCAAGCCATTCATCTGGAATCCCCATGGCTCGTCCATTGATCATGCCAGGTAGCCACCCCCATTATGGCATGAGTCGAGTCTCCGAGAAATTCATAGGAGTAAGCTCACAAGCTTCCCCTAGTGGAGCGTCAAATAAGTTCATTTCATCAGAAATGAATTCTGCAGAAGAGAATCACCTTGGTCATGTGTTTATATCTGATAGTAGTGATGCTATCAACCTTGAAATTACAGATGGGATTTTCCAAGGCTCTGATTTTTTGCATTCCAGCGATCGCCATTCCTGTGAAAGTGGACCTACCATTGACTTGCTTCAATTGTCATCAGAACTCCACCGAGTGGAGCATCAGAGGCAATCCTTGCAGGTTAAGCAGGAAAATGATGCTCAGCAAGCAAGGTATATGAATATGTCCCTTGGAAATTTTAATTTCTATGTTTCCACATGACTCAACAACTTGAGAATTTCCTTAGGAAAATGCTCATCCTCACTGTTTACCTTTAAAATAATATGTTATTACTTGGGTAGAAAGGGGATTCTATGGTCCGATCAGGTTGACTTCAATATCAGTGGTTAAAGCTAATCATGGTAAAATAAAGAATAAGAAAAAAATAAGATGGGTAAATAACCGTTGGAGAATGAATTTTAATGCTCAAGCTGATGACTGGACAATCTGATCTATTCATAAAACTATAACTCTGAATGCTTTGCTTGAGTATAATTATTGTATTTGAATGATGTTTGACACAAGTAAGATGGCAAGTTTCAAGAATCTGTATGCTATACTGTGTATTTAGGCATTGCATGGATAGCATCTTGGCAAACATCACACGCTATTGCTTGGGAAGACTATTAGTTATAGGCAAATTTGTGTTTAGTAAGACCTTTTAAAATTGTTATCATGAAATGGTAAATATTTTCAGCAAAAGAAGAATTGTTTCTCTTCTGATTGGCATGACCACACTTATGCCCATCAAATACACAATCATCAACAGAATTGGTGATATATCACCAGACCTCCACTACTACTATCTCAACGTATGACAACAAAACACCATTACGTGGGGAAAACAATAGGCTTAGCAGAAGGTAAGTTAATATGTCACTTCCAGAATGTCATGGTGCAACTGTAGTTATGAAAAGCACAAGTCTCTCATCAATATACTATAATTTTATATCAGATTATATGTTTGATTTTTTTTTCCTCTTTTGCTTACAAAACACTAAATAAAATCACATCAAGATTGTGGGAATCGTTTGAAATTTGAACTCCGCAGTTGTGGTTGCATAAAGGACCCATGAGATATTTCTATTTGTTTATTTTACACAACTGATGATTATATCACTGTCACTAGTGAACTTGGACCTGTATTAGTGAGAATTGCACCATTTTATGACTTGAATAAACTGAATTTACAGTTCATTTTTAGTGCACTCGTTTAAAACATTCCTAAGTGCAATTTTACCATATTTAGCACTTTTTTTTTTTGGGTCTTAGGGACTGAAAGGTTGCACTTGTATTCAGACAGGGAGAAAGGTATCATAGAATGCTGCAGAACATAAGACAACCTAAATTGAAGAAATAACATGGATGGATGTGCTAAAGAGAAGCAAGGGAAGAGTAAGAATATTTTAAATCATTCTTTAGAGTGGCTAACAAAGTTGTATAAGCCTGTTAATTCAATTAGGTAGTCATTCTTTAGAGTGCTAATGGCTCCAAAATTGAAAATTTCACCTGTATGAGAAGTGTGAACTGATTAGGCCTCTACAGTCCAATCATTTTTAGTTTTTGAAATCCTCTTAAAAAATGGCATTACAACTCTAGTCTTCCCACTCTCAAGCATTAGTAGTTTATTAAATAATGAATAAAATTCTCATTCCCACACTGAATTGTTCTATTTTATTCCCTACCAATTGTAGTAAGTCGTGTTTAAATTTTTTTTTTTTAGTAATTTTTTTTTTCACTTTTCAAAACAAAAAATTTTAGTATATATATATTTTTTTTATTGTAAAGTTCAGATACTTTATAAGGAAACAAAAGAGGTCCAGTTATACTCATAAAGAGTAATGCTAAAGATGCAAAAAATTTCACAGTACTTTCTCAACTTACTAAGATGAAAAGTTGTGATGGAACATCATTTTCACATGGGTTCATAACAATTAACACCATTTTTATTATGCATCAATCTCAACAATATATGTCTGACAGTTATGAAACTTTTTGTCACTAGATTTGTTGATTGTCACAACTAATAGTATTGCTTATATGTCAATTTTGTACCTACACTAAAAGTTCTCACATTGAACTTGTTAATTTACCATATAAAATTTACTATTTTTTTCATAGTAGTCAAAGCGGTATGTTATAATTGGTGTACAATAAAAATAGTATCGATGGTGGGCTTATTTAAAGTACTAATTTCAACTCGCTATCTACTTATCTACCACCTAAACAAGATATACTTTATTTTGTTAGGCAATAAATATGATATATTTGAACATATGGGATATAATTCTTGATAATTTTTTTTTTTTACTATCAGGTTAAGATTTCAATTAATTTTTTGTATAGAAAAGATTTAAATCCAATTCTCTTATACGATGACAAAAAAATTTAACCGTCAAGTTAACTAAACCCATTACCACCTTAACAAGTTAGTGAAAAAATTGGCATGCTAAAATTATAATTTTGCAACTAAAATAAACAACCATGATATCAAATCTGAAAAATCTGATAGAATAACTTTTTTCTTTTTGAGAAAGATCTGATAGGATAACTTAAAGAGCAAGGACATATAATACTCACTGTGTGCCCAAAATTATGACGTGAAGTTCCTGCAAATAGCAATTCGTGCTGAGAAAATTAATAGTCGATGAAAATTTTTAAAAGGGAAAAAATTAAAACGAAAATAAATTTTAAAAAATTCACAATTTACTGTACTGTTTCCATTTTCTTCAATTGGGAGAAAGGAAAATAAATTAAAAAAGAAAAAAAAAAGTAAGACCTTTTATTTTATTTTATTTTTGTTTTTTATAAGGACGTGGTAAGCATTCCTCTGTAGCTGCAACCTGAGCCAAGTAAAGAAATGATGTCGTTTTAGTTCTAAATTTGTGAGGCCCCAAAAGAGAAATTAAAAGAATAAAGAGGGAGTGGAGGAATAATAGAATATGCCAAAAATGCCAATCTTTAAGAAACCATCAACGGTGAAGATATTGAAAGGGTGCCCATTGCCAAGTTAACCTTTTAAGAGGGTTCACATCATATTAGAAAAGAAAATAAAAATAAAAGCACTTTTTTTTTTTTTTTTTGATGAGAAAAATTAAAGCATTTTGGCTCACCACAAAACCACTTGTCTATTTAGGAACAACTTATCTGATTTTTTTACTAAATTATTTTGCTAAAAGTGTGTTAACTTATTGAAAAAGTGAGATTTTAAAAAGTTATACATAAAAATTTAAAGATAAAAACTGAGCTTATAAGTTGATATCAAATAGACACACATAACCAGTTTTATGTACCTGTAAGGTTCATGTTGCGGTATGAAGATTTGAAGACAATGTATCAAGAAAAATACGTCTTCTTTTGTAAAACTTTATAAAAGGAAGAGATGACATCCAATTGTTGTTTCATCAATACTTATAAAAAACAAAAATATAGGGGAAAAAAATCAATTTGATTATAAAAAGAAAGACTAATAAAATGTTAAATCAAATAGACAAAGAATCTTAACTTAACTTGAAAAAGCAAATAAATTCTAATTCCACTAGGAAAGAGAAAACAATATAAAATACTAGACTCATCAAATGCGCTTTGCGCATGCAATAATTTTCATTTTTATTTATTTGTTTTTTTGGTTTAGTGATGCATTTTTCTTAGCTCAATTGGTATTTCTAAATGAAACATCTGGCATTCTAATCTCTCTCTCTCTCTCTCTCTCTCTCCCCCCCCCCCCCCTCCTCCCTTTAACTATCAAATTATCAACAAAAAAAATAAAAATGAAGAAGTCATTATTTTTCCAAAAAGGAGTAGGGGAAATTCTATTTCTCTAAAGAGGTGGATTATTATTATGTGATTATTAATAAAAGTTTGTTTGAGAGGTTTCTCTATTATTTAGTGGAAAAGTTGTAGTAATTATATATGTTATATATTCTATTTTCATAAACCAACGCTGTATCAATATAAGTATGTCTGTGCCATCAACCAAAGAACACAAAGACTTGAAAAAAAGAAGAAGTTGGTTTTAGTGAAGTGGGTAAAGCTACCATTGGGATGGCTTAAGCTTAATACAGATGGATCATCTAATCAACATAGAGTACTTGCAAGAGGAGGAGTTATCCGAGATGCTTTTGGAAATTGGGTTGTAGGATTTTCTAGTGTGATTGATTTTACTACAAGTGTCATGGTGGAACAGTCGGTATTACGTGATGGGTTGGTAATGGCAAAAAAATCTTGGGATTGCGAAGATAGTTGTTGAACTAGATGCATTTGTCAACCTTGTCACCATCAGTTCTAAGGCAAAGAAATTAATGAAGAGCATTGTGATGGAGTGCAAGAATCTTCTTCCCGATTTTGAGAAATATATTGTACACCATGCCTACAAGATAGGTAATAGAGTCGTTGATGTCCCATTTGGGGAATCATCAGGTTGATACATTTGCCATTTGAAATCATTATGCCTTGTCTCATCTTCAGGTCAGTTTTCTTTTAGTTTTGGATAATATGGATGTACTCATTACTCATAGTATTGAGACTTGGTATGGTATCTCTAGTAAATTGCATGCAATCGTGATCAAATTATCCATATCAGATATAGTATGATGTAAAGGATAAAGTTTAACTATAAAATTGGTTGTAACATGTAGGGTCACAATTTGAGGTCAAAGTCCAAAATGTATGGAGTTTTGGTCTAATAAGCCCAATACAATGAATTTGTAAAGAATGGGTCAAAGAACTAGGGCCTAACGAGTTGTACAATTACAAGTGTTGAATTAAATGACAATCAAGCACAAATAAGAGATATTGATATCAATGGACCTTCAGTCTGAGAATGTTAATATTATATATGTTGATTATAGTTGGATACTGAGACAATTTAGATTGCTACAGTATTCTTTCTCTATTTGAGTGCCCGTCCCATCAGACACCCACCTTCAGCCTTTTATGAGTTGTGGTAGCCAAGGCAACACTGTTCAGAGGTCTTCTCTACATAAATGCGGTCAGGAAAGTAGCTGCAATGCATTTAATGCGGTGGTAGCAACTTTTCCTTAGATATTTTGTGTTTCCTTCTTCCCCGTATGTTTATGAGGCACATTCCTATCGCTAGAGTCTTTTGGAGGGGCCCTCTAATTGCTAGAGTACACATTTGAGCTACATTCATCGCATCCGAGGAAGTATTCCTCCTCGGATCATCTTCCATGTATTCCCTACTTATGAGACTTTAACTGGGGATCCCTTAACAACCATTTGCCTCTCCTCGGATTTGTTAATTGTCCCGGGTGAAGCCCAAACCCCAATATATGATCTTGGGCCTTTACCCTTAAATAACCTAAGCTTACAAACTTACCCAATATTTTTTTATTGAAAGTGAATTTTCATAAATCCACCCTTAGATTACATTTTCTTTTTATTTCTATACTTAAAAAATTTATAGAAAATTAAATATCAATAGCTATATCATCAATAAATTGTTTAAATTGAAAATTTTTGTAGTTTAAAATTATGCATAAAATATAAGTTTATAGATCATATAATAAATAATATCCGATTGACATAAATTTTGATATGTCTATTAAAAGTGTAAAGAATATGCACTTTAACGGTTAAATTTTCAAAATATATAATAATATTTATTTTATTAAGTAAGTTTGTAGTTTTAAGTTATAACCAATTTTGTAAATAAACTTTGTTAAATATTGGCTTCGTTCTATTTTAGGAAGACAGATTTACATCCAAAAAGTTGGACAATTTTTCTGACTCATGCTTGTGAGTTGTGATCCTGGCGCAAAAGGGTGATGCTAGATGTTCCTTTAGGGGGGCTTTAACTACATTATCATATTCACAATATGTTTTATTCGATAGAGCCAGCCACCTTACTATAAGCTGTCTACGTGCCAAAGGGTATATAAATCACAGATTCTCGAGTTCTCTTTTCCCAAAGTAGGTGTCCATACTTCTACTTCGATTTGAATAATCTTGGTGGCATTGTAGCGACCAACAAGGTCGTTGTAGTATAGTGGTAAGTATTCCCGCCTGTCACGCGGGTGACCCGGGTTCGATCCCCGGCAACGGCGTTTTATTTATTTATTTTTCCTTAAATCTTTTTCATTCTCTTTTTCCTTTTCCTATTGAAATCTACAAGCACAAAATCTTTATCTCTAGCATTGAAGCCCATTGGTAAAGAAACTCCAAATGAGATATTTCCCAATGCCCCTAACACATGACAATCTAAGGAGTAAGTTATAGGAACCAATGATTTGTCTCAATTGTTGACATACCTCATGTCTAGCAATATGTATATATGCACACACATCTGTCTTCTTTTTCAAATCTCATCCATTCTCTTGTTTGAATATGGCAAATAGCCAATGATACAGTGCAGTCAAGTGTAATTCCAAACCAAACTACACTTGTACTAGTAAAATGCAAGATCATGATCCTTGCCTTCCTGTAGCTAATTTCTAAATTTTATATGTACCTTCAGTATGGAGAATTAAAAATAACCAAAGGTGGAAGAAATCTGACATCCAACTGTATGTGCAGTGTAGGCCTAGTAAATATTTTAGTGACCATACAACTAAATGACAGACAATTGTGATTTGGGAAAATAAAATAAAGTATAGATAAAATACAACTATATGATTGACAACTGTGATCTGGAAAAATTAAAATAAAGTAGATCAAATGCAACTACATGATAAACAGTTGTGATCTGGGAAACTTAAACAAAGTAATTTAAAGAAACAATCAAAAGGAATTAACTTTATGGGTCCTAAACTCTGCTTGATAAAATTTTCCTCCAAACTAGTTCCCATTACGTGATGGTTTATATGATTTTTTTTTTTTTTTTCATTAAATCACATGATATATAAAATCTTTTAAACAAGTAACATGATTGTTTAAATAGGTTATGTGATTAAAAGTAACATTTTGCATTTACTAAGTCATGAGAATTATTAAATCTTCTATTCAAGTAACATGAATATTTAAATAGGTAAATTTTATTCAAGATTAGTTTTGAAAAAAATAAAAAAACTGTCCAACTCCGCTAGGGTGGTCACTAGCTAGCTTGAGAATGTAATACACCAAAATGTAACAATATTCGCTCAGTAAAATCCCCAAAAATTCATCTGCTTTCATCGTGTTGTCATATCAAGTTATTTTTCCTTATGCTCCATACGATGATGATTAGGGCTTTATTGATAGGAGGATTTTTTTTTTTTTCAAAATAATATAAAAACAAATTTCAAAAAATTGAGCTTAGAAAACTAGTTTTCAGATAATAATTTTTATATTTTTTGTGTTTGGCTTCTACTTTTAAGAATAATTTTCAAAATACTAAAAACAAAAAATAATTGTTTGGGAGACCATTTCTATTTTTGAGATTTTAAAAAAAATTACAAAAAGTAATGTAGATTACTTTTTTGTGTGTGGATAATGATAAAGGAATAAAGCTCATCATGTACTTTTTTTTTTTTTTTTTTTTTTTTATAATGATAAGTTTCAAATTTGAAGAGTGAAAATTCTTTTTTTAATAAAGATTTGCTCCTTAATTTAAGAGATAAAGGAGTTTGGACAAATATATGGGGTCCACGGTTGTAAAAACATTTCTGTATCCTAAAAACACTCCTTAGCCATTTTCAAAATCCTGTTCTAAAACAGGAAAGCACCCCTTAGCCGTTTTTAAAATTTTGTTCTAAATCAGGAAAATAGGATACAGTTTTTTGAAAACTGTATTTAGAAAATATTAACCAAACAATAAATTCAAATGTAAGACCCACCATTTTTTGGATTGCATAATAAAAAATTATATTTAAATACTCTTTCCAAAACATCCCTAGTATTTAAAAGCCAAAAAAATTATACAAAATGAATAATCGCTTTAGGTTGAAGATCTATATAGTGATGATAAACTTGCCTCAAAACAATATTCGGCCATATGATTCTAAAATACGGATGTTTATTATAATTTTATCTACTTGAGCGGCAGTAACTGCAGTTCAGTTTCCAGATTATGTTAGCAACTGATACTTGCTGCAACCATATAATAAACCATGTTTCGATTAAGATTGCAAAAGCATTTCTGGGGTTAAAAGTTTTTAAGCTTCTAAAATAGAAACTACACCCAAAGACAATAGAGACTCCCCCATTCCTTTCTCTTCCGTTTTTGTTTTCAAAATGATAATAATAGCACCAAAATATAAAAGAAGCTCAGTCAAGATTCATGAATATTTAAGAGAATAATAAGCAGTGACAGATTGCCAAATCCAATAGATCAATTTAGGCACTGGTGCACTGCGAAAAACAGACCATGATCAAAAGTTAAACCTTCTCAGTCCAGAAAAACAGACCTCTCAGTCCAAAATTTAAAGCACGAAATATTTACGATGTCACCGAAAGACAAATAAATGAAACCTAATATTAAATCAACCAAATTTGTGACTAACATTTCCGAATAACCATGATCTCAATCAATGTCAAATAAATAGCTAAGCTCAATCTATAGAAATACAAAATCCTTGATCTTTTATTGTTCTAAGGTCATATAGATGTATATCCTCCGCCTTGCCAAATGAACACTCATTAGCCTCATCGCAAAAGCTTGGATAAAAAGGGATAATGGTCGAAAATCTATTTTGCTGGACCCTTGGGTATATCAGAAGTCGAGTTCAGCTCATCCCAAGCTTCAATCCATGTGACCATGGCATCAGCCAGCTTGATGAAGTATTCATCCACCTTACCAAGTTTAGCCTTGACTTGCTTGGAGAGCTCAATGTAGCAATTCTGCACAGTGGTGCAATCCTTTGGAAGGGTAGCTGATTGGAAGAATGGGATCAGCTCTTCTTGCCAGTAGATTCCTTTGTATTCCTTCTTGAGGTTCACAAAAGGGTTGCTTGCTTTGCTGTGCCAGATATAAGGCAAACCAGTCTTGACTCCAAGTCCTAAATGATCGCATATCACCTACACATCATTAGATCAACTAGTTGTGAGCTACTGCAGCTTAACAATAAGGCAGGAAGTAATTTCTAGAGAAGCAGACTGTAATCATTATATGGAAAAAATGACGAATGAAACCAATGAAAAAAAAAGTAGATACCTTGGTGCACCAGCCAGCCCACATATCATCGTAGCGTCCAATTGGCTGGCCATCACCCATAAGTCCAAAGTACATTGCAGGGCCGATCAACTCGCGGTCAAATGCCAGATTCATACCACACATGGGGAAGAGGGTTCCCTTTGGTATTGTCAAAACAGCATCCACATACCTAACAAAGAAAGGCATTTGGATAAAGAGTTTTTATAACATAAGCAACATGCAAATTCTTGTGAGCGAAGGATCTTTCTTACCTTGTGTTTCTTTCACGTGGCTTGACAAGCTGGGTGGGAGCATCATAATCTGGGATGTTGAGCCAGAGGCCATGAGAAACAGCTGTTGGGGCACCTTCACGGAGGCTGAATGGATATCCACGGACAAAATCTGCACCGTCTCTGTATGGGTCATACAGGGTGTTGAAGAAAAATGGAGTTGCTGGACACAGAAGGTTCTTTATGTGCTGCTCAAGGGCATTAATGTCCTTGCCAGATGGATCTTTAGCAACCTGCAAATCATACAAAATCATAGCTTGAGATCCAGGTGAATGACTGAATGACCCCACTCAAATTCATACTAACAATTGAATCCTAAAAATCTAGAGCAAAAGAAAAAACATTAAAGCTTCTAGAACAACAAGGAACAAGAAATAAGTGCAAAACAAGTTGTTGAGCCGAAACTTGAAATGAACATGCATTGGGAGATCTCAATAGGTAATGCCTCCTGGAAAGGTTAAAAACTTTCGGTACCAAGGAGCACAAAAATATATTAACGCATGCCGAAAGTGGATGAGCATCGATTAGATCTGGATGCACTAAGAACTAAGTACACATAAAACACAATGACATACATCTACAATACCCTGTTCATATTTCAACTTAAATTAAACAATCTTAAACATTCACTAAAATCAAAGATCTTTGAATAAGTTTACAGCAAACATAATTGCCAAAATGCTTTAACATTCTAAAACACTTCTAAGCAAACAGATCTGTAAACACATGCCTCACCCTATTATGATTCACCGTCAAAAAATAATAAAACAGCAAAGCTAATCTTTGATCCTACTGCAAAAAATACCTCATCACAAGAAAAAAACCAAAATTCAAATAAACAAAAATCCCATCTCTTATTGTTCAAAACCCCAACAGATCCATACACTCGGACCAAAATAAAATTCAAAAACAACGACTTACTCTTAGCTGATATTTATGCCCAATTACCCCACAAAAACAATAGCAAATCAAAACCAATCAAATCCAAATCCAGCTATTCACCCATAACCCAACAAAAACCCCCAAAACAAACAAAATTCACATCAAAATCCGAACTTTCTCACCATAATATCCAAAACCCACATCCAAAACACCACAAAAAAGAAAGAAAGAGAGAAAAAAAGTACTACTCACAAAGCAATCATCATCGATGGTGTAGATGTACTTCTTCTTGGAGACCATGTAGCCGAAGCAACGGCAAGCAGAGTCCTTGAAGGAAATGCAAGAGGCTTTGGGGCCGAGAATCCTGTTGATATCGTTGCGATTGTAGAGCTCATAGTCGAAGCCCTCGGGGACCTTGATGACCCTACTGGGGTCACCGTCCTGAACAATGATGAGATGGTATGGCTGGAAGAAAGGCCTCCACATCTCGAGGAAGTCCAGGTTTCGGATCGTGGGGATCACGATGTCAAGTTCATCTTTCAACAGGGGAGTCGGAGCAACTGAGGTTCCGACCATTGTTACCGGATTCTTGTGTTTCAAACTCAGACAGCGAGAGAGAGAGAGAGAGAGGTGAGTTGAGTTTAGTTGTGTTGTATTTGGGTTTGCAACTTTGTATTTATAAAACAAAAAGAGAGTTTTAACTTTTAACACTAGTAAAAGAGGAAATTTCTCATTTTCTTAAAAAAGAAAGAAAATAATTTATTTTTTTACTTTTATATTTATTTTTTCCTAAATTTGATAATTATGATATTTAAAGTTATTAATAAGAATTTATTATAATCGTGCTTATATATAAAATTACCATATATTCTAGCTAGCCTAGTTATTTATTATAATGTATGTGTAAATTATATATTATTATAATATTATGTATTTATTATGATTGTATTTATATATAGAATTATAAATTCTATTGTTTAAAGAAAATATGATGCTTGTTGATTTTAATGGAAGGTTTAAATATCACTGCAAACGCTTGGTTCGATGGTCACTCCACAAGTATAAATGCTTATGAGGTGTAGGGGTAAGGGCCGAGGTTCCAATCTCTAGAAAAGAGTTTCAAACACATATACACTTACATTAAGATAAAATAGAATTTCTATTTTGTTTAAAAGAAAAATGAAAGGTTTTAATAGAAAATAGTTTGCACCTCTAGTATTATTCATATAATAATATAATAAAGTCAATTAATTAAAAAGTTAGTTACTTCGAGTTTTAAGGTTTTAGATTAATAAGTATGAGTAATTGTGGTTAATTAATGTCATTCAATGAGAGAATTTGAGTTTGAATATTATCTTTTTCAAATCCTTTCATAATTCTTTTAACAAATAAAGAATGGAACCTAATTATTATTATTATTTTTTACTCAATTGAGAAGCAAATTTCATTTTTGTGTAGTTATCTCCTATACTTAGGGATTCTCGCTTATTGTGTTAGCAGATTTTTTTTTGTTTGTATGTTGTGAAACTAAGACACTAAGGTTGGGTTTGGATCCGCGTATCCCACTCAGAGTTAGCATTTTTTTATTTTATTTTTAAAGACCAGCGCTTGGTGCACTATTTATGTGAATAGTGCACCCAGGCATATGAACAGTAAAAAAAGTCTGAATAATATTTTTTTACACATTTAAAAATTATTTTGTTACAGTGTTTTCAGTTTTCAGTAAAATAAGTTGTATCCAAAGGACCCTAAGGGCCCGTTTGGTAGAAAAGTTTGAGTAATATTGTTTGTAGTTTTTTGAAATACATGTGGGTGAAAAAGTATGTAGAAATATATGTAATATTGTTTAAAATGTGAAAATGTGTGTTAGAACCACTCTACTAAACAAGGCCTAACACTGCAGGAGAAGAGGAAAGCTATGTAAAATAACCCTTTTTATACTAGATAAAGAACTAAATAACCCCCTTTATCCTCCAACTGTATTATTCCCCTAATTCTCGCCCTTCCACACAATATTAAAATAATGCTTATTTATTTATTTATTTATTTATTTTTTAAGTGTTATAATGTTTATAAATGATATATAAATAATAGTTTGTATTTTTTTTAAAAGAGAGAGGTAAGTTTATATGGAATAATTTTTAAAAATGAGATAGAGATAATGTCCTAAATTTTAGGTATAATGGAAAAGATAAAGGAAAAATGCTAAATCTTAGGAATAATAAATCACTTTTTAAACCTGTAGGGTCCGACTTTTCTGATCTAGCCCAATATGTGTGGGACTTTAGCCCAGCGAGCCTGATACAATGAATTTGTAGAGAGTGGGCCAAAGAGCTAGGCTTTGATATATGTACAACAGTTGTCATGGTGTTTTACTCGATAGGATGAGATAGACTGAGTTCATCTGGGAGAATTGATCCTCAGTACAGTTTCGAGAGCCCTTTCTAGCCCTTTTGTGTGTTGGGGGGTCTTCGCCCTCCCCTCTTTTTCTGCTTCTTTTTACTCTCCTTTTATAGTAGTTTTCTTCCTCCTGAATGTGGTCTCTAGGGTAGGTACTTGTCCCATCAGCCATTCCCTCCAGTTGTTGGGAGTGGTTGTAAGGGTAGAGAAGTATGGCCGTGTCAGGCACAAGGCACTGAATGCCATAATGACAGTCTTTCCTTTAAACACTTTCGTTGTCCTTTTTTACTTTAATACTTTTTCCGCTCCGTGGGATGATAGGGAGTGTCACTACCGGTGGCAGGTTGCCTCCTCCATCCTCGACTTCACTGTGCCGAGGAGGGCTCTCCCCGTGGCCGAGGAAGGGCTTTTCCTCCCCACGACTGAGGATGGATTTTTCCCTTGGGCTGGGCCTTTGGCCCAATATAGATATCAACATGCGCCTACTGGTCTTTTACCCCCCCACAAAACCATTTTGTGTATTTTAATTTAAAATTATTTAGCTAAAAGATAAGGGTATTTAAGAGAGTTTCAGAACCTATGTGAGGGTATTTTAGTACGCAAAATATTGAAACCTAAATAGAGAATCATGTTATTAATAGTATAGATTTTTTTTTTTTGAAAATATTTAATAGTATAGATTGTATTTTCTCAAAAAAAAAAAAAAAAAATAGTATAGATTGTGGATATAGATTCTAAATAAAAATTTAAGTGGATTACTTGTATATGTACTGTGTAGCATCTTATGTATGATGGAAATTTAATTTTCATAATTTCAAATATTAATAGTCTTACTTTTCTTCCTCAAAAAAATAGCGAATTAACATTACCATATGTTTGTTCTTAATACACAATCGATCAATTGACTGTACAAAAACTTATCAGGATTTGTTTATGTCATAGTTACCAGATCATTACCAACAATTTCATAAGTATATATTACACCTATATTCTAGGTTTTATTTTTTATTTTTTACTTTTCAATATCAGAAATAAACAAAATAAGTAATGGCATTGGCGATGACTCCTCCTCCGTTACTCACTTTAACTTATAAGTTATAATTTATAACTCCATTAACCTCTTTAAAAGGTATTTAATGATCTAGGTTTTTAACACACACGGGAAGAGAGAGAAAGTTTTAAAGAAAATGACAGTGGTGTATATTCAAAAGGACCTAATTGTGGCTTAATTCCACATTGAAAAATGAGTGAAAAAAAAAAAAAAAAAACCCTATCTTTTTTAATCACTTTTGGATATACACCACAATGAGTTAATCACTTTTTTAACCTAGATTTATTATTCTCAAAAGAAAAAAAAAAAAAAAAAAAACTGTGGTTTAATCCCACATGGAAAAATAAGTGTAAGTTCAGGGTTGGCTCAACAATTTAGGGGGCCTTAGGCGAAAATTGTAAGTGGATTAAAAAAAAAAAAAAACTTTAAAGTCTAAATTTGTACAAATAAAAATCAATTTATTACATGGTTCAATAAATTAGTATGACTACAATACAAATGAGTTGATATAATATACATCAAATTATTAATTGGTGTGGTAATTTATAATAATTAATAAAGTAAGAGTTTGCATTAAAAAAAATGTGATAACTTATTAATTACTGTGGGGCCGTGTGGGGGCCAGCTTAACTTAGGCCTTGTGATGTGTTGGGGCTTGTGGACAAGACAGTACTATGTGCATTATGCAGTCTTGTCCTATCAAGTTGTGTGCATTATTATTGTGTAGTATTCTGTATTTTAGGATACAATATGACTTTCTTAATGCATTTTATTGACCAATAAAAGTACCTAATTTTTTTTTTGTAATTAAAATATATAGATAAATATTATATATATAATTTTTTTTTTTTTTTTTTTTTTACAAATGGGGGCCTTTTTTTATTTGGGGGCCTTAGGCGATTGCATCAATTGCTTATATGGTTCAGCCGACCCTGTGTAAGTTAAAGAGGTTTAAACCTGTGATGTGTATCTAAGAGTTAAGTTCTTTTGGATATATATCATTGTCAGTTTTTTTAAGACATTCTCCCCTCTCCCATGTGTGTGTGTTAAAATACTTAGTACTCTAAAAAAAAACGATCTAGGTTTTTTTATATTTTATTTTATACAAGATAGAAATTCTACTCTAGCCTAATCTAAGTGTATATGTGTGTGAAACTCTCTCCTAAAGATTTGAACCTTGTCCCTTACCCCCCACACCCCACACCCTACAAGTACTTATACTTATAGAGTAAACAAAAATAAGTAATGGTACCTTTGTTACTTAATTTAATAACCCAAAGAAACCAAAACCTTGTTATTACTTTATAACCTTGTATTGAATAACACAATTAATCTCTTTAAATGATATTAATAGGTCTATAATGAAAGGAAATTAAAGTTTTTAAAATACTATCCATTATATTAACTAATTGAGTTCTCCATAATAAAAAAAACTAGTTGAGTTCCTGCACAATGTGCGGTGCAACTTATTATTAGTTTTCTCTAATATTTCGATAAATTTTACCAAAAATCTTATAACTTAACTGATTGGCATTTCAATTTCCAATAGAAGCATTCAAGATTTAGATCCCCACCCCATCTATCAAGGTATAAAAAAGATATTTCAATAAATTTCATTGTAAAAAATTGTAATATTTAGTTATTTTATATATAGACAAAATAAAAATACACTAAGAATAGTATAATGATTTGATCATACTATATATATGTGTTTACAAATTGAAAATTGCATGATATAGTAGCTAATATAGATAAGCATGATTCATGCCTACTAAAAAATGCATATATCTTTCAATTATTTATTTTTATATTCTTGATTGTGTGTTACTAAAAAAATTTTCCCCCTTTTTTTGGACATTGTTTCAATTGTTGGAAAAACAACTAAATTTGAGTAAAAATGCCATATTTCAAATCAATTGTTTCTCACATAAAAAAAAAAAAAAAAAAATCAATTGTTTCTCATATAAATCCTAGAAAAATGGTATTAAAATTTTATTATGCTTAAAATAATTAAAATAACAAAATAAACATATTTATTATATTAGTAATCTTTCTAATTACATAGAATATGTACTATAGTGTTAGTTCCACACACACACAAAGGAGTTAGGAAATTTAAAGGGTTAAAATTAAATTTAGTGAATTCACAAATATTTAATTTTTTATGACTTTTGTGACAATTGTTGTCAAAGCAACTAGCCATGAGTCAAAATGTCATATTCAAAATTTATTATTATTATTCTGACTAAAAATTATTTTCTATATAAAGTTTATAAAAATAATCATATAAATTCATTTAATATAAATAATTAATGCACAACAATAGATAATTAATATATGCATTTACTCTATTTGCTAATTCAATAAACTAATACTTTAATATAAATGCAAATTTTGTTAAAGTAGAAAACTAAATAAAGAAAACTTCAAGGAATGCGCCACATAGCACAACCTCATACTTTCCGATATGAGATCTCTGCTTTTATATATAAAAATATTGATGAGTGCTCTTAAAGTATTTGCTAACAAACTATTTTAGAAATTTTTTTAAACTACTTTCATAAAAAAAAAAAAAATGTCCAAAAAGTTAGTTACTTTATTCATAAATTTTTTTTTTTTAAATTAATTCCTAAACCAATGCATTGCACATAGGCTAACTTTTCCCTATATTAACTGCTAGAAGAACTCTCTTAAATTATTGTCTCAATAGTCAATAATTGAAAAACATATGTGGAATGTGTATCCAAGTGTCACACAGCATGTAAGGTGGGGGCACAAGATAAGTTAATATATATATATATATATATTTTGGAGGAACAGATAAGTTAGAAGAGAGCGACATGCCTGGACTTTCTTGGTAGTGGCCAATGTGGGTGGCGACTCCTTCGAAGTTTAAAAGTCGTAGGTGGCTTTGGACCCCTTGAGCTAGACGCGTATGTTCTTTTGTCCAAAACCAATAAAAAATGTTTCTTCTCAACACTGTTGTGTGTGAACCTGATCAATGGAAACTCCACCGACACTAAACTACAGGGTCTTCATGTCGATCATGCCGTAGATCTTGAACTTGTTAAATTGGAAGTTTTGCAATAGGGCTTGTTGACTGGGTTAGGCAGCTGGCATGTTTGGTTGGGTTGGTTTCACTTTGAATAGTCTGAGAGGGAAAGGTTATTTACGGTGTAAACAAGTTTTGGACAGTTTCTTTTGTTTTTCGGGGTAACGGGTCCAACCCGCAACGCGTAAATATGAGGCACGAGAGTCGTCCCAATAATTGGGTTACAACTTATTATTACAAATGATAACAAAACCCCCAAAAAAAAAAAAAAGTTATATCCATAATATCTTTATAACAGAATTTTATAGTTTAAAATTTGTTAGAAAAATATTATGAATATAACACTTCTTATCATAAAATTTGTTGGTATTTTGGACCAATTCTAATGCCGTGCTTGTGGAGTTTATGCCTTCATGGAATTTAATAGGATATTGAATGAGAATAATGAGAATTTAATGGTAGGGAGGAAGATGGGAAATCTTTTTTTTTTTTTTAAAAAACAAAAACAAAATACGATAAAAAAAAAAAAAAAACAAAATAGGGTTTTGTTAATTAGGGTTCTAAGGATATATATTAAAAACTAACTGCAAGTTAAAAATAACATGAAACAATTTGATAGATATCAAAATATAAGGATTAAATTAATAATAACTTCTAAATGTAAAAACTAAAATGATATCTTTTCAATAAAAAAAAATTGAGATTTTCAATTATTTTTCAATGTTTTTTACCTTAATGATTCTCGTGACAAGCATTTTTTTTTTTTTTTTTTTAATTTTGTGAGAAACGAATCAAACCCGGGTCTCTGGGTTCGTGACAAGCATTTGGTTATAAAATACTAAAATAGTACCTAAGAAATTTAAATTAGAATAGTAAGAAAGCAACTTTAGATTATAAAGTGAAAGAAAGGGGCCACCTGTATCCTTTTCGCACCGACGCTGTTTAAAAAAAAGGAGTCGTTGACCAACTTCTCTCCCTGACTTTGCATTACTTTTTTTAACTGGCAATTGCAGAATAGAAGCTGAATCTCGCATTGTTCCTGCTGCAAGTTCACGAGGCTTTTGAGCTTTACAGTCACTGCTGCAAGTTCCTACATTTGTAAGATCTCACTTTCACCTATGTCCATCTCTTTTATTTCTTTCTTCTTTTAATACCTTCTTCAAATAAAAGTCCATATGTTTTTTTCATGTCATGCATCTCATTATTGTGGTTCAATTTTTGCCAGCGTACTTTCAAAGGCTTTTATAGGTACCAAAAGTTCGTCTTCATTTACTCCACAATGGAACTACGATGTCTTCCTCAGCTTTAGGGATGAGGATACTCGAAAGAGTGTTACAGACCATTTATATTCTGCGTTAAGACAAAAGGGTATTTTCACCTTTAAAGACGATGAAAAACTTGAAAGAGGAAAACTTATTTCTTTAGAACTCTAGAAAGCAATAGAAGGATCAAAGGTTGCTATTGTCATTCTCTCCAAAAATTATGCATCTTCTACGTGGTGTTTGGATGAGGTTACAAATCATTGAATGCGTGAAAGAGATAGGATTGACTGTTTTGCCAATTTTTTACGATGTGGATCCAGTTGATGTAAGGAAGCAGATAGAGCTTTTTGCACAAGCCTTTGTTGAACATAAAGAACAATTTGAGGAAAACATAAAGAAGGTGCAAATATGGAGAGTAGCTTTGAGAGAAGTGGCTGATATATCGGGTTATCATTTGATGGACAAGCAATTAATTTTACATATTTCTTTCTTTTCAACATTCATACTCACTCTTCTTATTATATGTTGCCTTGTTTTGAACCTTAAGCATAGCCATATACAAGTCGGTAATTCTTTCAAGTTTATTTATGAGCTAAGCAATTTACGTATTTCTGTATTTGACATGAGATGTCTGCTCTTGTTATTTACTTTTATTTCTAGACATATCATGTATTGTTCATTTTTCATTGTAGGTGTGAGTCAAAATTTATTCAAGATATTGTGGGGGTGATTTCTCATAAATTGAGTTATGCATCTACATATGCCAAGAACTTAGTAGGAATAAATTCTCGAGTTGAAGAACTGAAGTTGCATTTAGCTATTGGGTCAAACGATGTTTGCATTATTGGGATTTGGGGGATGGGTGGAATGGGTAAGACATATCTTGCTAGAGTTGTTTATGATATGGTCTCTAATAAATTTGAAGGTGGTTCTTTTATCGCTAATGTTAGGGAAATTTGTGAAAAAGATGGTTTACTTCCATTATAGCAAAAACTTATTCATCAAATTTTGAAGGAAGAAAATATGAAGATACAGGATATTGATGGTGGAATTCTTATAATCAAGAATAGGTTATGTAATAGAAGCATTTTCCTTGTTCTTGATGATATAAATCAATTAGACCTATTAAACAATTTAGTTGGGGGACATGATTGGTTTGGTCCATGTAGTAGAGTTATCATAACAACAATAGATAAACATTTGCTAAAAACACTTGAAGTAGATGAAATATATGAGGTTGAAGGATTGAATGATGGTGAAGCTCTTCATCTTCTAAGTTTAAAAGCTTTTAAACAAAACCATCCTCCTCAAGATTATTTAGAGTTGTCCAAACAAGTTGTTCATTATGCTTATGGTCTTCCTTTAGCTATTGAGACTCTTGGTTCCTTTTTGTTCAATAGAAGAAATGATGAATGGAAAAGTGCATTGAATAGGCTCAAGGACTATCCTAAAAGAAAAATTCTTGAAATACTTCAAATAAGTTTTGATGGATTACATGAAACAGAGAAGGAAATATTCTAGCATATTGCATGTTTCTTTAATTTGCAACCTATGTAGTAGAAATACTAGATTGTCTTGGCCTTTACCCTGATATTGGATTAAGGGTTCTCATTGAAAAATCTCTCTTAAAGATTTATCACAATAAATTGTTGATGCATGATTTATTACAAGACATGGGCCAGGATATAGTTCGTCAAGAGTGCCCTAAAATGCCAAGAAAGCGTAGCAGGCTATGGCAATATAAGGACATTAACCATCTGTTAACAGAAAATAAGGTAAAAGTTTATTTAACAAATTTTATAGGATATAATATATCAATAATATTCAACATAGTTTGAATTTGAATGGTTACGCTCATCATATGTTGTGATTGCTAATCCATTTTTTTCTTAATTATTAGGGAATAGAAGTAGTTTAGGGACTAGTTTCAAACTTTCCTATACCAAAAGAGGTACATTGAAACCTAGAAGCCCTATCAAATATGCCTCAACTTAAATTGCTCATAATTTGAAAGGTTCACCTTTTGCGTGGCTCCAAACATCTTTCTAACAAGTTAAGGTTCCTTGATTGGAGTGGGTACCCTTCAAAATCGTTGCCTTCAAGTTTCCAACCAATGGAACTTGTTGATCTTCGCATGTGCTACAGTAACATTGAACAACTTTGGAAAGGAATAAAGGTAAGATTGTTACGTAAGTACCCTCATCCCTCATACATAATTGTTTGTATTTATAAATAAATTATTAGGTTTATTGAAGCTAAACCTTTTTTTTTACATAGTGTTTTGACAGTTTGAAGTTCATCAAATTGAATCATTCTCAAAATTTGATTGTAACTCCTGACATCACTAGAGTCCCAAATCTTGAGAAATTGATTGTTGAAGGTTGTACAACTTTTTGTGAGGTTCATTCATCAATTGGAGTTCATAAAAGGCTTATCCTTCTTAATTTGAAAGGTTGCAAAAGCCTTTGTAATCTTCCATGCAAGTATGAAATGGAGTCTCTTGACATTCTTATTTTTTCTAGATGTTCAAAAATCAAGAATATTCCAACATTTGCGGGAAACATGAAATGCTTATCCAAGCTTTATATGGATGGAACTACTATTACAAAACTACCCATGTCAATTGAGCACTTGACTAGCCTTAAATCATTGAGTTTAAAAGATTGCAAAAATCTTGTGTGCATTCCTAGCATCATATGCAATTTTAAGTTGCTCATGGATCTTGATATTTTAGGATGCTTAAGACTTGAAAAGCTACCAGAAAACTTGGGGAAAGCCAAAGGTTTAGAGGAGCTTCATGTGAGTGGAACTGCAATAAAGAAATCACCTTCTTCCATTGTTCTCTTAGAAAAACTTGAAGTACTATCTTTTTGTGGATGTAAAGGGCCATTGTCTAAATTATGGAATAAAGCCCTAAGTTTTGATTTAAAGTCAAGAAAAAGTCTAGATCTTGGGGGCTTGCCAGTGCCTTCTTTGTCAAGTTTGTCTTCTTTGAAAACACAGGATCTAAGCGATTGCAAAGTTCAAGCAATTAGCTTGGCTGCCTATCCTCTTTACAAGTACTAGATCTAAGCAAAAATGATTTTGAGTTCATTTCGGAAAGCATCATTCAACTATCAAATCTTAAAGAACTCTACCTGTTGAATTGCACTAGTCTCCGTTCATTGCCAAAGCTTCCTTCGAGTATTCGTTATTATTTGGTAACTGGTTCTTCCTCATTGGAAAGATTACCGGATCGACCAATGCCAAAAGCTTCACTTGAGTTATCTCTTAGTCTTTCATGATTGCTTTAAATTGCTTGACATTGAAGCCCACAATGAAGATTCATTTAAAATTCTGGGGAGGGCTAGTCGGGTATCACTCTCTCTCTCTCTCTCTCTCTCTCTCTCTCTCTCTCTCTCTCTCTCTATATATATATATATATATATCTGTCTGAGTTCTAAACACCATGGTTTTTATGTTTCAGGAAATTTGTATTCATGATTCGAATGTAGGTAAGATTGATCTTGTTATTCCTGGAAGTGAAATTCCAAAATGGTCTAGGCATCAAACTGTTAGCATAACCAGTAAAGATAAAATCAAGTTTGTTAGAGATGATAATCAGGCTAAGATTGTATCCAACACCAGATTGCAGTCCGTACCAGTAGATTAGTATTATGCTAGATAGGTGTAATCATGATTGTAAAGTTTATCTTTATCTTTTCCTTTTACTTGTAATTATCACATTCTTTAGTGATATTTATCACTTGTATATTGATACTTTTATAAATACAAGCATGGACAGCTGATATACTTAAGCTGCCATTTTCCACAAACATAGTTTCTTTCATGGTATCAGAGCTACAGCTCAGCAGCACTATCGATCCTTCAATGGCCTCATCATCATCCTCTATTTCATTTCCATCATTCAATGCACCAAACCTTACTCCACTTGTTTCAATCAAACTTGACAGCTCAAACTATCTGTTATGGGTATCTCAGTTCCTTCCAATCCTTCGAAGTCATGATCTCATGGGAATTGTAGATGGCACAGACCCATGTCCACCAAAGTTTCACCTAGATGAAGAAGGAAAAGAGACTACAACCATCAATCCAGATTTTGCTATCTGGCAGAAGAAAGACCAGTATTTGTTGAGCTGGTTAAATGCCACCTTGACTGAGAATGTATTGTCTTCTGTATATGGACTCAATACCTCTCAAAAAGTGTGGAATTTGCTTGCTTCTCGGTTTGCATCTCATTCGAGATCACGAGTAGCACATCTGAAGAAATAGCTTCAGTCCTTACATCAAGGGACCAAAACCTGTGCAGAGTTCGTGCAATCTGCCAAATCTTGGTCTGATCAACTTGCCGTGGCTGGTAAACCAGTTGATGACGATGACTTAATATCTTATATAAACAGTGGTTTAAATCCTGTTTTTCATCCATTTGTTACTTCATATTCCTTTGCAATTAGGGATAAGCCACTAACATTTGATGAATTTCAGACTGAGTTATTAAACTATGAGATGTTGATAAACTCTAACCAAACTTCAACTGATACAAATGCTGGAGGCTTTGCTCTGTATTCTCAGAAACCTAAGAACAACTCCAACAAGAAAAACAAGTACAATGGCTCAAACAAGAACAATCATCAGTTCTCACAACAGTACAACAACTCGCAGTCTAATCAGCAGAAAAATTCCTTTCAATCCAATCAACAAGGGTCTTTACCTGGTGGGTTCTCATCTAACAATAGACCTTCATGTCAAATTTGTGGCAAGCATGGACATCAAGCCTTGGATTGCTTCCATAGGATGAACTTCTCCTATCAAGGCCGTCATCCACCAACCCAGTTAGCAGCAATGGCTGCAAGGAGTCATGCCAATGGTGATCAAACTTGGTATGTTGACAGTGGAGCTAACAACCACATAACTAGTGATCTCAGCAACCTCGAAGTCAGTGAACCTTATCAAGGTGACAATGATGTAACAGTAGGCAATGGCACAGGTCTGTATATCTCACACACTGGTTTCTCTACATTTCAAACAACTTCAAACTCAAATTTTAAATTATCCAATATTCTTCATTGCCCAAAGGCTGCCACTAATCTTTTATCCATCCAAAGATTTTGTAAGGATAATAACTGCTGGTTTAAGCTAACAGCTGATAATTTTGTGGTGAAGGACAATCTCACGAGGCAGATGCTTTTGCAAGGGCCAAGTAGAGACGGGTTGTATCCAATTCAACTTCTTTCACTCTCCAAAAATAAGGCTCGAAAGCTCACTGCTTTCATCGGTGTTTTTGCAAACTCCTCAATGTGGCATCATCACTTGGGCCATCCATCCTCTCAAGTTCTTCAGCTTTTAAAATCTAAATATCAACTTCCTATTAGAGGAAATGTTGATCATAGGTCAGTTTGTGAGTCCTGTCAGTTAGGCAAATGCAAAAGTCTTCCATTTTCATTGTCATCTAGAGTCTCAACTAGTCCTCTTGAAATAATCCACTCTGACTTATGGTGTTCACCTGTACCTTCAGTTGGAGGTTGCAAATTTTATTTGATCTTAATAGATGATTATTCTCGATTTTCTTGGATATATCCATTGCAATTCAAATCTGAAGTTTACAATTACTTTGTGCAATTCAAATGCCTAGCTGAAAATAAGTTTAATTGTAAAATCAAATGCTTGCAATCTGACAATGGTGGAGAATTCTTATCCAATCAGTTCAAACACTTCCTTGCCACTAATGGTATTCAACATAGACTAACATGTCCACATACCTCTCAGCAAAATGGAGTAGCTGAGAGGAAACATAGACATGTTGTTGAAACAGGGCTCTCTTTACTTGCAAAATCCCATCTTCCAAATACTTATTGGGTTGAAGCCTTTAGCACTGCAATTTATCTTATAAACCGACTACCTACAAGTGTCTTGGATAACAAATCTCCTTATCAAGTCCTCTTAAACAAAGAACCAGATTTCTCTTCTCTCAAAGTCTTTGGATGTGCTTGCTACCCCTTACTCAGACCTTATAATGATCATAAGTTAATGTTTAGGTCAAAAAGATGCATATTCTTAGGATATAGTTCTAATCATCGAGGGTATAGATGCTTAGATCCAGTTGCTAATCGTGTTTACATAAGTCGAAATGTTGTATTTGATGAGGTCAAATTTCCAGCACAGGATACTGCCTACTCTCTATTTGAACCATTTGCAAAGAAGTCTACACCAAAGAGCAATGATCCTTCTCTCACCATGGCAACTGTGGCTGCACCAAGGTTTATTTCCTCTACTCTCTCTTTATCTCATGCTCCTGTTGATAATGTTGCATCTATAGATCATTTACTTTCACACTCACACAACACTTTATCAACACATGAATCTCCTTCAATCCCACTGCATCATAATCAACTAGAAATCTCAGAATCTCCATCTTCCAACATTCTACCAGAAAATCAATTACCAGTATTCCGTTCCACTTCAATTAGTGATCAACCTGAACCTCCAATTCCTCCTCCTCAACCTATTCTGCAGCCCTCTCATTCAATGGTTACCAGATCCAAAACCAACTCTCTCAAGCCAAAGACATTTCCAGATTACAAAATCTATTACTCAACCAAGCATCCATTGTGTGCCTTATACAGCCAATATACCTATTGAACCATCATCATTTTCCCAAGCTGTAAAGTTCACTGAGTGGCAGCAGGCGATGCAAGATGAGTTCACTGCACTCAAGTCTAATGATACTTGGCATCTATGTCCAAGACCACATAATCGAAATGTGATAAAAAATAAGTGGGTTTACAAAGTAAAGCAGAAAGCTGATGGGTCTGTTGATAGATTTAAGGCAAGATTGGTTGCAAAGGGGTTTCAACAACAAGATGGTTTAGATTACTCTGAGACTTTTAGTCCAGTAATCAAACCAGCAACTATAAGGGTTATTATAGCACTTGCTGTTCACTTTGGTTGGCCACTTAGGCAATTGGACGTTTCAAATGCATTTCTACATGGAACTTTGGAGGAAGAAGTCTTTATGGAACAACCACCTGGCTTCATTGACTCGCATCATCCTACTCATGTTTGCAAGCTCAAGAAAGCCATATATGGTCTAAAGCAAGCACCTAGGGCTTGGTTTCATAGATTGTCACAATCTTTAGTTGCACTTGGTTTCACAGAGTCTCGGGTTGACTACTCTCTATTTACCTTTCATACCCCTCATGCTCATATATTTGTTTTAATATATGTGGATGACATTATTGTTACAGGGACACATCCTTCATTAATTCTTAGGCTTATCTCCTATTTGAAGAGAGACTTTGCTATGAAAGACTTGGGGCCACTGCATTATTTTTTGGGTATCAAAGTAAGTCGAGATGATCAAGGAGTCCACCTGTCCCAAGCTAAGTACATTGCAAATATACTTCACAAGGAAAAAATGGCTGGGGCTAAGCCATGCTCCACACCTCTCTCTTCAAGCACAAAATTGTCTCAATTTCATGGAGACCCTCTTGACGATATTACAGCCTATCGACAAATTGTGGGATCTTTGCAATATTGTGTGCTCACCAGACCAGAGATCGCGTTTATAGTAAATCAATTATGTCAATTTCTACACTCCCCAACTACAGCTCACTGGTCAGCAGTCAAAAGGGTTCTTAGGTATCTTAAGGGTACTCTCCATCATGGTTTATACTATGGGAAGGGCTCACTTCAACTACATGCTTTTAGCGATTCAGATTGGGCTGGGAGTGTCGATGATCGTCGATCAACAACAGGATATGCTGTTTTTGTTGGACCTTGTCTTGTTTCTTGGTGTGCCAAAAAGCAACCTGTTGTGTCCAAGTCAAGCACTGAATCTGAGTATCGAGCTATGGCCTTTGCAACTTCAGAACTTTATTGGATTCGCATGCTTCTTCGTGAGCTTCATATATTGCTTTCTGCTGCGCCTACTTTATGGTGTGACAATTTAGGTGCCTTGTCCTTAGCAACAAATCCGGTGTTCCATGCTAGAACTAAGCATATTGAAGTTGATTATCACTTCATTAGAGAGAAGGTGCTTAATAAGGATATTCAACTTCGATTCATTTCAACACATGCACAGCTTGCAGACATCTTTACAAAAGGCTTAACATCTGATAGATTTGAATTTCTTCGATCCAAGCTTAGGGTCTCCACACTTCCCTTCAGCTTGAGGGGGGATGTTAGCATAACCAGTAAAGATAAAATCAAGTTTGTTAGAGATGATAATCAGGCTAAGATTGTATCCAACACCAGATTGCAGTCCGTACCAGTAGATTAGTATTATGCTAGATAGGTGTAATCATGATTGTAAAGTTTATCTTTATCTTTTCCTTTTACTTGTAATTATCACATTCTTTAGTGATATTTATCACTTGTATATTGATACTTCTATAAATACAAGCATGGACAGCTGATATACTTAAGCTGCCATTTTCCACAAACATAGTTTCTTTCACAAACTATGGGGAATAAAATGAATATACAAGTGAATTCTTATTTGAGTAATAAGTGGATGGGAATGGCTTTATGTTGTGGTTTAGTGCTCAATGTGTATCATGCACCAAACCAAAGTCTTGATGGAGACACGCAATCCTTTGCTTGTGAAATGAGGGCCAATGGACATAAATATCATATTGATTCAAACTTTTCCTTTCCTAAAGCATTTGGTAGAGTTGAATCGCGTTACCGTTGGTTGATATATTTGTTCCCGCAATACTTTGAAGACTACAAGAATGGATCATGGAGTTCAATTGATGAGAATATGTTAAGCCAGATTGAGATTAGATTTGAAACAGAAGGTACAAACTTGGAGGTGAAGAAGTCCATTTGGTATAGAGCAAGATATTGAAGATCTTAAACCAAGTATGGCTCAGTGCATTAACAACGTCACTCCTTATGATGATTATGATTGGCTTGGACCTCGTCGAGAATTCATTTTTAAGCCGTGGGTCCTAGTCGGATTCTACAAGTGCAGAAAATTTTGAACTAGAATTTCATTGTTGTTGTGAGAAAACAAGTTATAGAACATCTATGCTTTGTTGTTGTTGTTATTAGTCATATAGTGTGTAACAATATGATTTTTGTATAAATAAAATACGTATATATAAATATTTTTGTATGCCTCTTGTAAGAAGAATTCTTGGTTTCTTGTTTTGCCATTGCTGCAATATAATTTTTGATTTTGCTAATAGTCTTGTAATTTAAAGGACTAGTTTGCTCTTCTTTATTATGAGAACTGAAATTCCAATCTCCAATCCACCATTATTGTAACGGTCAAAGATTGCTTGAATTAAACCGGTTAAAATTATGACATGTGTCCATTTTTTTATCACATGTTATAGTCTAAACAGGTCTAGTGCATAAAAGAAATGATATGTCTACAACATTTTTACAACAAATCCTAAGTGACAAGTTATTACTAGTTGTTATTGTTGGGGCAAAAAAGTAATCTTAGCGTTAGTTTGAAATTTGAACTAATAACAACTAACCACTTGTGATTTGTTGTAAAAATATTGTAGACGTAGCATCTCTCAGTGCATAAATAGGAGCACTGAATCCAAGTCCATTCCTATTAGCTAATACAAAAACTATTTTATATCTTCAAATTTAAATTATGTCCCCAAGAGAGACGTGAGTTCTTGATAAACCGTGCTTTTCCAATATAAAATTTGGTAGCCCCAACTCCCAAGTAACACACAAACTCAACCGCAAGGAGATACATCAAGAATTCTCTTCTGTAGTGCCATTGTTCTAACAAAACCATGGTGGAAGCAAAGTTATGAGATGCTTTATATTGAGTTTGTACTAACCCTACCTTGCAGGACGGTGCCACCTTAAGGCCAGGGTGGTCCCAGGACCACCCTGACCTGAATTTTTTTATTTTTTTTTTATATTAATTTAAAAATTTTTATTTGTCTACCCTTCAAAAAAAAATTGGAAACACTCTTAGTTTTTTTTTTTATGCCAATAAAATTAAATTTTGTTTCATAATTTATTCTATATTCAGTGGATGAATGATTGCTTGATTGTGTACATTAAAAAAGACATAGCTTGTAACATTGATAATGAGACTATCATGTATCAATTTCAAAATATGAAAACTCGTAGAAGGCAATTGTAAACTTTATGTATTTTCGTGTTTTTTTTTTTTTTTTTTTATTGTTGTTGTCAATATATGAATTTCTCTTTCTATTAGATTGTATAATTTATGCTTATTAAGGAACATCCTGAGAAAAATTTCTAGAGCCGCCACTGCTACCTTGGAGGAGAGGAGACCATCGGGAACAAACTCTTCCCTCACTTTGGCTATTAATTGTGATGATATTTCTCAAACTAATCAGAATCTTGTTTGCATGCCCTTCAGTAGTGTTGGGTTTTATGGAGCTTAGTTGTGTTTGATCCGAATTATGACCCGACTCGATATAATATCGTTATGATTTTGATGTTGTTTTTGAGAAAGAAAACTATATTGCCGCATCTTGTAATTTTTCCTTGAGAATAGTAAAATCCCTTCAACTCCGTAAACGTTGAAAAATTGTCGAACCACATAAATACTGTCTTGTGTGTGTGATTATTTTTCTCTATTTTTTGCATCTCACAGAGAATTTCGTATATGATCCCTCAGGTAGCTCCAAATTTTCCTTTCCACAATGCAGAGAACATTCCAAATCTTAAGGAGAAAACTATTTTGGACTTGCTCCACTAAGTCAATGAAGGACCCCCAAGTTGCTCAAATGCCAGTGTACCCTGGGCCCGATACCTGTTGGGTTGACCAGCCAACTTGCAGGACCGAAGGGCATGCAACTCGATCGGTCTCTTCACCATCCCTGCATTAGGTGGTGATTTTGTGCTTATTAAAGACTGAAACTTCTATTCAATGTGCAAGACTGAAGACTTCGGTCAAGTAAAATCTAAAGATTGGTCAAGCAAAAATGAAGATCAGACATAAAGTTTCGTAAGACACTCGAAACTTTATGCAGAGAGCCACAAATTAATATGAAATATTATTATTTTTTTTTAAAAATCATGTTTACACTTCATTTTTTTTTTCCCCTTTTTTTTTTTCTACTACTTTTGGTTTGAACTGGTGAGCAAGATTAGTTGGGAGAAGTTACATTATCAAAACATACATCTACCGAAAAGACATCAAACGTAGATGGTAGAGAAATCCATGTTTGAATTCGTCATGAAGCTGATGATTTACCTTAAAATAGAAAAGTAAAACCGATGATTCTTAGAATAATTGCATTAAATTTCCCTAGTCTTCTCCGTGTGAATCACGCTCAAAAGTCAATACGAATTGGAAGAAAAATAGTGAATCAATCGAATTTTCAATTTTTTAATTCACCCATAATTAAAAACAATATTATTGCATCCTCAGGTGAACATCTCAATAAGGCATGTCATGTTTCGGGTGCATAAAGCTGCACACTCACAATAATAATTAACAAAGTATAAGAGTTGATTCGCATACCTATGAGAAAGAAAGAGATGTCAGTCTATGTTTTGGAGAAAATTAAAATATATCTATAAGAGTTAATTCGTATAAGTATAGTAATTAACAAAGTATACTTATTACAAATTGGTCTAATAATTCTCACACTATAAAATAAAAGAAAACTTTTTTATTGCATTGTGTTTTCATACATATCTTACTATATATAATACCCGACTACAAAATATATTATGTTATACTACAAAAAACTTCTAATTTAAAACACAATTTCAAATAACACATTGACTTTTAAATAATATAGAATATAATATATTAATTCAATAATTATCCAATAAAAAATAATTATATCAAATTTTTTTACGCATCGCATAAGTCTACAATTAATTAATATTTGTACCTTCTCTCAAAAAAAAAAAAAAAAAATTTGTACTAAAATGAGACCTGCTTTCTCCCCACCGAGTGCCTCTCCAATTCCTCTTGTGACTAATCACATCACATAGAGTATGAAACGAGTTTCTATCATCACTTGATGAAAAAAAAAAAAAAAAAAGGAAAAAAAGAAAGACAATCTAATAATATTTCTCGAATAATGTTAAGATCACAATTTTTACCACAATTTTAGTCATAACTTGCTCACATCACATAGCGTATGAAACGAGTTTCTATCATCACTTGATGAAAAAAAAAAAAAAAAAAAAGGAAAAAAAGAAAGACAATATCTAATAATATTTCTCGAATAATGTTAAGATCACAATTTTTACCACAATTTTTATCATAACTTGCTCACATGACAAGTAATGAGTGGTGGAGTTATGACCCACATGAACTTACTATCTTTACTCCACCACTTACATGCTATATGATCAAATTGTTATAAAAATTGTGTCAAAAGTTATGATGCTAGTATTTTTTTATATTTCCCCTGTAGCGTTCACACTTCTTTACCTGGAGCCACCGACTGCAGAGAAAGTGCACCCTTTGTCATATATACTTCATTAATTAAAATTTTGGTAACTGGATTATACTCTATATATATATATATATATATATTTTTGGAACCAAATCTGAAAACATTATAATCACAATGGAGATCAACACTTCAACAGTATTTGCAGTTGCAACCTGTCCACAGCAAAGTCCTCCCCCTGTTACCAAATAGCAACAATATTAAACATAAAAAATAAAAATAAAAACTGATATTCATGTTTCTTGGAAGGTCTTCTTTTGCTTTCTATTTACATATTTCTTATTTCTTTTTCCAATTATAGGACTATTAAGTCTATATAATATACCCTAAACCACATATGGGAAGAAGGTGATACGCACCATGGCATTATCAATGATTACAATAACCCTTCTGATTGAACATAATTAATTCCTATGTTTTCTAAGTCCTCCCTGCAATTGATTTCACAGGCATGTATAAGCTAACACAAGTATGTATATAATTGCAAAAATGACGTGAAAAAAACTCATAGACTAGTTCAAACAAATCCAGGTAAGCCTGCTCTAGATGATAATGTTTTGTTCGAACTATATGTATACATAAACACTACTTTCTGCTGCAGGCCTAATCTGGTAACTGGGAATCATGGTTTTCAATACATATGCACATCTTGTATCATCTGTTTTCTTTATTGTCTTGTTTGCTCATGCAGGTATGCGATTTCAGTTCAATGAACAGTATTTTTAAGATTTCATTCTCTTTTACTTACATTTTTCTGCTTTACTTTTTCACTGTTAATTTCAGAGGCATATGACCCTTTGGACCCTACTGGTAATATCACAATCAAATGGGATGTCATATCTTGGACCGCAGATGGTTATGTGGTGAGTGTCATTTGATTTAACTACTGTTTTCTTCCTTTCATGTTGCCAGTCATTTTGTAGCTTAAGTATAGCAAAGCACATGCAGATAAAATTCAGCATCTCTATCTTGAAAACCCTAACCAATTGAGCTTTAGTCCCAAATGCTTTGGTAGATTAAGGATCTTTAACATTCTAGTACTAGTAAGGGTTGACCACATTTTTTTTTTGGGTGCATTCTATTCTATTCAAAACCATACTTTTGGTTATGTCTTAAATGACATATTCTAATTTTTTTGTCTCCCTCTACTTTTTGTTATTCCCTCAACTGGGAGGTATAATGCTTGTATTATATATGCCCTGAACAAAAAAACAAAAAAAAAAAAAAATGTTAAGACGACTTTGAATGTTTTGTGGGATCGAGTAGAAAAGAGATAAAAGAATGAAAAGAAAAATTTTTAAGTTTACAGTAATCACCAAAACCATTATTTGTCAAAAAAGTTCAAACAAAAAAATGTATCTCAATCTCAAAACAATGGTTTTTCAGGCAACAGTGACAATGACCAACTACCAGATGTACCGGCACATTATGAGCCCTGGCTGGACCATGGGATGGGTATGGGCTAAGAAAGAAGTGATATGGACCATGCTGGGTGCAGAAGCCACAGAGCAAGGAGACTGTTCCAAGTATAAGGGAAACATCCCTTACTGTTGTGAGAAGAAACCCACCATTGTGGACTTACTCCCAGGTGCCCCTTATAACCAACAAGTTGCCAATTGCTGTAAGGGTGGTGTTGTGCCATCATGGGGACAAGATCCTTCAGCTGCTATCTCATCCTTTCAGCTCTCTGTTGGGAATTCTGGTACATCTAGTAAGACTGTGAAATTGCCTAAGAATTTCACTTTGAATGGTCCAGGGCCAGGCTACACTTGCAGCCAACCGGTTACCGTGACACCCACACGTTTCCTCACTTCTGATGGTCGTCGACAAACTCAAGCACTCAGTAAGTGGGCATTGATTCTCTCACACTCATTAGTTTAGCATATATCTATACACATCATCCATTTCGTGTTTTAAACGTTGACATTATCATGTTGAGTGTACAATAACAAATGTGGGTTCATGGTACATAGTTTGATGATTTTGTGTGAAAACTAGCACCTCAATTCTTCAAATTCTATATCTTAACATAATTTTATTTCTTATTTGAAGTGACATGGAATGTGGTATGCACCTACTCACAGTTCCTAGCTTCTCCAAGCCCAACCTGTTGTGTCTCGATGTCATCTTTCTATAACTCAACGATAGTTACGTGTCCAACTTGTGCTTGTGGATGCCAGAACAGAGAAAATTGCATCACGTAAGCCTCCTTTCCTATCTCAAACATACAAATCTACCCACATATATAGGTATATATGGTATATATATTATAAAAGAATTCAACTACTCACTGTTCCCTAATTAACAAGTTGACTATTTTTTAATTTTGTTTTTGCTAAACAAGTTGACTAATAAATCATATGAATTTTCACATATTATTTTAATATAATTATAAAATTAAAATAAAATATGATGCGTGAATCATTTATAATAATAAGATTAAAAATAAATATCACATATGTATAGCTTTGCTGATATTTCATTCTCATTAAGGTGTTCACGACATATTACATAAGAATATTCAACATACATCTCAATCAATAGAGCAGACACACTAACATGTTGCCCTCAAGATATAATAACTCAACCACATTACCCCATAGAGTGAAAGCTACCTAAAAAGACATTCTTCTTTACACACAAAATAACAATGACATTCCATATATTCTATTTCAAGAGTGGAAATGCTTCTTTATATAAAGCTAAAATAATCTAAAGTTATAGAGAAATCATACACAAAATAATGAAGAATAAATCACAAGACAGTGGAGTTATTGGGATATTAGATATTTTGTAACAACTATTTTTATTTTTATTTTTTATGAATCAACTATTTATATATGTTAATGAGCTATAGTATATTTCATAATAAATTTTACAACAACAATATTATGAACATAATTATATATATAATTATGTTCATAATATTGTTGTTGTATTTTAATACAAATATATATATATATATATATATATTTGTATTAAAATACATTAATAACCTCACACTTATTTTAGTATAAATATAAGATTGATCATTGTGCCTCATAAACATGTGGCCTGGATTGAACCTTACTTAGTAAAATATGGTTTTCAAACACCAGCATCATGTTGTAAGCCACTAGCTAATCTCGTCATACTTAGAATGATTATTATTATCCATAAACTTTCAATTTCATATGATTTGTTAGAATTATAGGGTAATTAAAAAATGGTAATTCGTTGTTAATTAATCAGATATTAAAGAATATCTAACACATTTCCCACGCATAAATGAACACCCTAACCTATTTCAATGGGCCATAGATATTTTATTGCTAGGTTTTGGGATATATATAGGAAACCCCTCATGCTCTTAACCCTAGGCTGTTAACGAATATTTTAATTGGCCCCACCACCAAGATCATCCTTCATTAGCTATGACACCAAGTGCATACATTTTCCCAAGGGTCTTACAACAATTACACAGAATGCCCTCATAATAACAATTACAGAATGCCCAATCTATGCTTGTATCTCACTATTAATTTCTTATCTATATTACTATCACATTTTTTGTGTTTATCTAAAGTGCCACTTTATATATATACTTCTAAAGAGTGACAAGGCTCCTCTATATAGATTTAAAATACTTACATTTTAAAGAAAATTTTAATCACAAAATAATGGAGAATAAATCACAAGATAATGGGATTGGTGGCGTATATATATTAATCACTTGATAGTTTGGGAGAGATGAATTTTAATTTTAGATGTTTTTGTTGAAATATCATAAGAAGTCAATTGAGCTACAAAACTCTTAACAATATATAAATATTTTGAAATAACTATTCATTTTTTTTTTTTTTTTTTTTTGAGAATCTAATAACTATTCATTTGAATGGCTACAATATAATCATAATAAATTTTGTAACTAAAACACTATGGTCATAATTATTATTATAAAATAGTGTATAACATGTGCATATGCATAGATACATTTAAAAACAATCACAATTACACATGGACTTTTTTTATTTTTGCACTTAATAATTTACTTACCACAAAAAATTAAAAATTAGATAGAACGCAAAATTAAACTTGTGGGGCCCAATAGTTTATGGGCCTGGCTCGCTCGCTTATGGGGATTCTACAGGTCCACACTGAAGGAGGCCAGGGCCCAAGCTCAAAAATAAGAAGCCCAAAGTGGCCCGAAGATACAGCCGAGGACAGCTTAGTCCTCGGCAGGCCCGAAGTCTCATGGATGAGAGTGGCCTACAAGCTAACTCGAGAGATCAGAAAATATCTTGGGGCAATTGTCCTTAATACCCTTCACTGATATGACACTGCACCTAACAGAGCCGGATTTTTAGGCTTTATTGATCATCTCCAACAATTTCGGGATTAGATTGATGGGACAGATATCTGTCCTGGAAAGATCGATCCTACACGTGGACGAGGGACAACAAACGTAGGCTAGTATAAAAGGAAAGGTAAACTAATAAGGAAAGGTCTCCCATCTCACTTCCTAGGAAAAAACTCCAGAAATGAGAATGCCCGGATAATATTGGTGCTCCACCATGGAAAACCCATCGGCGGGTAACTGGAGAGAAACACTAGTACTCCTCGGACATGATCCGAGGAGCCAAATCCCTCAAAGTTACATGGATGTTAGGCCTGAATATCCAGACCAAAACCTTTTCTTGTCTCGGCTCACCTAACGTCCGGCTTGAACCAACTCCCCGTGACCCAACGCTAGCCTTTCAAGCCCACACTCTACAAATTTTATTGTGAGGGATTCATCACGCGCGAGCCCAACATCGTTGTTGGGCCGCTAGAGATTCGTGTCCCTACAATTGGCGCCGTCTGTGGGGAAGGCTTGCGCGTTGGCACGGGTGGCGCATGAGTCAGCTCTCTCGCAAGCAGAGATTCACGAGTTTTTCCCACCTCCGGCGACGTGCAGCTGTTGCTCCGCCATAAACTTCTGCTAGGGGCTACGCCTTGCACTGCTAACGGCGCGGGCAGCTCTAGGGGCTTCCGGACTCAAACCAGCTCTCCCCTCCCTGGCCTAGGGGCTAACCTGCGAAAAATAAATAAGTATAGAGAAAAGACTACTCAACAGGAAATCTTAAAAGTTTTGGACAGAACCAAGGCCTTGCATGGTCCTCGGACCCAAGCCTATGGGGAAACCAAGTACAAAAAAGAAATCCTACAAGTTTTGGACAGAACCAAGGCCTTGCATGGTCCCCGGACCCAAGCCTATGGGGAAACCAAGTACAAACAAGAAATCTTAAAAGTTTTGGACAGAACCAAGGCCTTGCATGGTCCTCGGACCCAAGCCTATGGGACCGGAAACCAAGTACAAAAAAAGAAATCCTACAAGTTTTGGACAGAACCAAGGCCTTGCATGGTCCCCGGACCCAAGCCTATGGGGAAACCAAGTACAAACAGGAAATCTTAAAAGTTTTGGACAGAACCAAGGCATTGCATGGTCCTCGGACCCAAGCCTATGGGGAAACCAAGTACAAACAAGAAATCTTAAAAGTTTTGGACAGAACCAAGGCCTTGCATGGTCCTCGGACCCAAGCCTATGGGGAAACCAAGTACAAACAAGAAATCTTAAAAGTTTTGGACAGAACCAAGGCCTTGCATGGTCCCCGGACCCAAGCCTATGGGGAAACCAAGTACAAACAGGAAATCTTAAAAGTTTTGGACAGAACCAAGGCCTTGCATGGTCCTCGGACCCAAGCCTATGGGGAAACCAAGTACAAAAAAGAAATCCTACAAGTTTTGGACAGAACCAAGGCCTTGCATGGTCCCCGGACCCAAGCCTATGGGGAAACCAAGTACAAACAAGAAATCTTAAAAGTTTTGGACAGAACCAAGGCCTTGCATGGTCCTCGGACCCAAGCCTATGGGGAAACCAAGTACAAAAAAGAAATCCTACAAGTTTTGGACAGAACCAAGGCCTTGCATGGTCCCCGGACCCAACCCTATGGGGAAACCAAGTACAAACAGGAAATCTTAAAAGTTTTGGACAGAACCAAGGCATTGCATGGTCCTCGAACCCAAGCCTATGGGGAAACCAAGTACAAACAAGAAATCTTAAAAGTTTTGGACAGAACCAAGGCATTGCATGGTCCTCGAACCCAAGCCTATGGGGAAACCAAGTACAAACAAGAAATCTTAAAAGTTTTGGACAGAACCAAGGCCTTGCATGGTCCTCGGACCCAAGCCTATGGGGAAACCAAGTACAAAAAAAGAAATCCTACAAGTTTTGGACAGAACCAAGGCCTTGCATGGTCCCCGGACCCAAGCCTATGGGGAAACCAAGTACAAACAAGAAATCTTAAAAGTTTTGGACAGAACCAAGGCCTTGCATGGTCCTCGGACCCAAGCCTATGGGGAAACCAAGTACAAAAAAGAAATCCTACAAGTTTTGGACAGAACCAAGGCCTTGCATGGTCCCCGGACCCAAGCCTATGGGGAAACCAAGTACAAACAAGAAATCTTAAAAGTTTTGGACAGAACCAAGGCCTTGCATGGTCCTCGGACCCAAGCCTATGGGGAAACCAAGTACAAAAAAAGAAATCCTACAAGTTTTGGACAGAACCAAGGCCTTGCATGGTCCCCGGACCCAAGCCTATGGGGAAACCAAGTACAAACAGGAAATCTTAAAAGTTTTGGACAGAACCAAGGCATTGCATGGTCCTCGGACCCAAGCCTATGGGGAAACCAAGTACAAACAAGAAATCTTAAAAGTTTTGGACAGAACCAAGGCCTTGCATGGTCCTCGGACCCAAGCCTATGGGGAAACCAAGTACAAACAAGAAATCTTAAAAGTTTTGGACAGAACCAAGGCCTTGCATGGTCCCCGGACCCAAGCCTATGGGGAAACCAAGTACAAACAGGAAATCTTAAAAGTTTTGGACAGAACCAAGGCCTTGCATGGTCCTCGGACCCAAGCCTATGGGGAAACCAAGTACAAAAAAGAAATCCTACAAGTTTTGGACAGAACCAAGGCCTTGCATGGTCCCCGGACCCAAGCCTATGGGGAAACCAAGTACAAACAAGAAATCTTAAAAGTTTTGGACAGAACCAAGGCCTTGCATGGTCCTCGGACCCAAGCCTATGGGGAAACCAAGTACAAAAAAGAAATCCTACAAGTTTTGGACAGAACCAAGGCCTTGCATGGTCCCCGGACCCAAGCCTATGGGGAAACCAAGTACAAACAGGAAATCTTAAAAGTTTTGGACAGAACCAAGGCATTGCATGGTCCTCGGACCCAAGCCTATGGGGAAACCAAGTACAAACAAGAAATCTTAAAAGTTTTGGACAGAACCAAGGCATTGCATGGTCCTCGAACCCAAGCCTATGGGGAAACCAAGTACAAACAAGAAATCTTAAAAGTTTTGGACAGAACCAAGGCCTTGCATGGTCCTCGGACCCAAGCCTATGGGGAAACCAAGTACAAACAAGAAATCTTAAAAGTTTTGGACAGAACCAAGGCCTTGCATGGTCCCCGGACCCAAGCCTATGGGGAAACCAAGTACAAACAGAAAATCTTAAAAGTTTTGGACAGAACCAAGGCCTTGCATGGTCCTCGGACCCAAGCCTATGGGGAAACCAAGTACAAAATAGAAATCCTACAAGTTTTGGACAGAATCAAGGCATTGCATGGTCCTCGGACCCAAGCCTATGGGGAAACCAAGTACAAACAAGAAATCTTAAAAGTTTTGGACAGAACCAAGGCGTTGCATGGTCCTCGGACCCAAGCCTATGGGGAAACCAAGTACAAAAAAGAAATCTTAAAAGTTTTGGACAGAACCAAGGCATTGCATGGTCCTCGGACCCAAGCCTAGGGGGAAACCAAGTACAAACAAGACATCTTACAAGTTTTGGACAGAACCAAGGCCTTGCATGGTCCTCGGACCCAAGCCTATGGGGAGACTAAGTACATAAAAGCACCATCGGAGTTCCCTACTTCCCAGTCGATTGCTCGGATGGATTATTTGGAGATTATCAGCCTTGGACGGTATTCATGCGCTTATCACAGAATATTCAACTGCTATCCCGGTTAGTTTCCCAAGTTTGATTTACTATGAATTATCGATATAATGCCTGGTAGTATTGATAAATTTGAGTTAGTTAAATTATGTTTCAAGCTATTTTGCTCTAAATATTCTGAAAGAAACACACGCATGGGGCACACTCACTCACAGAGTAGTGTAGTCAAAGGAACAGCATCCAAAACAAGTGAAGAAATTTCCATTATCACTAAAACAAAGAAATAGTACAGCGTATAATGAAAAACTGGAATCAGTTTGCGTCAAAGCTCATTACATAACCGAAAGGAAAGGAAGATACAAGAGAATAAAATGAAGCTGAGGAAGTAGGTCAGAGGAGAGGTTGGCTACAGCCCCAAGACCTTGTTCTTCCTCAATGCTTTCACATGCCCACAACTCAAACAGCAAAAGAGACCCAACTTGAGCCTGACACCGTTGGAGGAAAGGTGTAGGGAGTCGGATGTTGAGGGGCTTTCTCTAAATATACGCTTGCCGTAAAGCAGAGGCGCTGATGGCGGAAAACCTTTCTTCTGCCACACCAAAATTCTGGCATGGACAGAACCTGCTTCGGATTTTGACTGAAAGAGGGAGAGACACCTTCCCCCCCCCCCCCCGGACGAAATGGAGTACTCTCCTGAACTTATACTTCCTGTGCCCATACCGTATTATTCTGAGTCTCATGAAGGCACGGCGTATTCGCGGCGGAGAAAGTTCTTTCTTCCCAGCCCTTGCCTTAAACATGTTATGCTAAGGGAGGAGAGCTCCGGATATGGAAGCTGTGATGTGGGAGAAAACTGAAGGATTTGTGCGTATATATAAAGCGACTTTCTCTCCCTCCCATTTATTTGAAAAGACAAGGTGATGGCAGTCAACTCATGCGGCGTCCCAAGGAACGCTACAGACAAAACGGTTCTGGCTCAACTTCCAACATCAACTGCAACCACAAGATTAAAGAGCCTCGTAAAGGCGCACCTCGGTCACTGTGACATCAGAGAGTACCGCGTGGCCAGAGGTTGCAGAAATATCTCTTAATTCATGGGCTAAGTGGATTCGCGGCCCAGGCTCGCTTTGCGTGAGGGCCCAGGTACTGTGGCCCACGTCGAGCAATGGCCGTGGCCGAGGACAACCCATGCTCGGCGCTTTGGGAAATGCCTTATGAAAGGGAGAATCTGAACTCAAAGAGTCTTGGACAGAACCTAGGACTTGCATGGTCCTCGGACTCAAGCCTATGGGAAAACCAAGTACGAAAAAGATATCTTATAAGTCTTGGACAGAACCTAGGACTTGCATGGTCCTCGGACTCAAGCCTAGAGGGAAACCAGGAACATAAAAAAGATATCTTATAAGTCTTGGACAAAACCTAGGACTTGCATGGCCCTCGGACTCAAGCCTATGGGAAAACCGAGCACCTAAAAGAAAAAGTATAAGTCCTAAACAAAACCCTGGCTGTGCGGTGTCCTCGGACTCAGGCCTTTTGGGAAATCAACTACTCAGATGGAGAAGTTTCTCGGCTTAAATACTGGAAAAGGTTAAGGCCAATGTGTTAAGAAGATGGCGAAGTGAACTAATGATCGTTAGCCTAAAGAAATTGCTCATTGAAAGGGTGACATGTCCTCGGATAATTACTTCTTGCACCTTATCAAGCACTTAATCCCCATCGCGATTAATTTTAAGGTAAGTCTCGTTCCTCACTGGTCGGATTGTTATGTCGAATAATAATTTTGTTAAAGTTATTATGGCGTCTTTTTATTAGCAAGTATTTTGGCCTTAGTTGTCATTGGTTCAAATGCTATACTACTGTGCCGAGCAGAACTTACAAATTTATTAGAACATATAAACAGAACATGCGAAATAGAATAACAGTAACTTTTATTAATATAAAAATTATTACAACGTACAAGGAAGGGCTTAAGCAAGCCTATACAAAAAATGAACTGTTGAAGCAGTAATAACATCCGTAATACAGATAAGTAAACCGCCAGGTATCCTTTAAACTCGCCTTCAAAATCTCTCTAAAATCTCTGCCTCAGTACTGTTCATATCAGAAGAAGAACTTTGTATAGAAAGGGAGAAGGGGAAGGAAGAAGAATTGGAACACATGGAAGCACTTCAGCAAGCTCTTGTCGCTGAGGAGTGCAAAGGAAAAAGAAGATGGAAGACATGAGCAGGAAGGAGGAGAAGAAGAGGGAAGCAATGAAAAGAAAGTAAAAGGAGCAAAAGAGGGAAAAGGGGAGCCATATTAGGTATGCTCATGAGAGAGCGGATGGAGATGACAAGGGAGGTTTTCGACTCAGTCACACCGGAAGTGGGGTGTGACGAGTCCCTACTTCGGATTTTGGCTAAAAGAGGGGGGAGGCAAATCTTGAGTCTCCGCCATCCTTGCCCCGATCGAGCCATCTCAAGTTTTGTTAGGGCATGGCGTTTCTGGAAAATGAAGGATTTATTCATGGCCGACTACTATGGTGGATGTATTATTGGATAAGGAATAACCAGACGGAAGAAGTGAACTATGAGAAGGGCCTAAGGGATTCAGATATGAAAGAATCACCTCTGGTCTTCTCTCTTTATATAAGGGAGTAAGACAAGGGCACGTAATACGTTCTGATCCCCAAGGAAATCTGCGAATAAATGTGCATCCGTTTCGTTCCCCCACGCTATCAGTAACCGTTAGATTTGGGAGGTCTCGTAAAAGGAAGATATTAAAGGCGTGCTACGGATAACCAAACGGTATAAGCGCATCACGCGTAAACCGAGGGAAACATCTTGTAGACCGGCGCATTCCTCGGGGAGGTGAAGAGTCGCCAACGTTGATCAAGGGCCGAATTAAATGAGCCGCAATAAAGGCTCGGTATTACCAAAACCCACCTGTCCAACCAAGACGTTGGACAGAAGGGTTTTGAGGGGCTATTGTGGGGCCCAATAGTTTATGGGCCCGACCCGCTCGCTTATGGGGATTCTACAGGTCCACACTGAAGGAGGCCAGGGCCCAAGCTCAAAAATAGGAAGCCCAAAGTGGCCCGAAGATACAGCCGAGGACAGCTTAGTCCTCGGCAGGCCCGAAGTCTCATGGATGAGAGTGGCCTACAAGCTAACTCGAGAGATCAGAAAATATCTTGGGGCAATTGTCCTTAATACCCTTCACTGATATGACACTGCACCTAACAGAGCCGGATTTTTAGGCTTTATTGATCATCTCCAACAATTTCGGGATTAGATTGATGGGACAGATATCTGTCCTGGAAAGATCGATCCTACACGTGGACGAGGGACAACAAACGTAGGCTAGTATAAAAGGAAAGGTAAACTAATAAGGAAAGGTCTCCCATCTCACTTCCTAGGAAAAAACTCCAGAAATGAGAATGCCCGGATAATATTGGTGCTCCACCATGGAAAACCCATCGGCGGGTAACTGGAGAGAAACACTAGTGCTCCTCGGACATGATCCGAGGAGCCAAATCCCTCAAAGTTACATGGATGTTAGGCCTGAATATCCAGACCAAAACCTTTTCTTGTCTCGGCTCACCTAACGTCCGGCTTGAACCAACTCCCCGTGACCCAACGCTAGCCTTTCAAGCCCACTCTCTACAAATTTTATTGTGAGGGATCCATCACGCGCGAGCCCAACATCGTTGTTGGGCCGCTAGAGATTCGTGTCCCTACAAAACTCTAATTGAAATCCTATTTTGAATTTTATTGAATTTTGACTCTTCGATTTTTTTACTTAATAATTCACTTAACGCAAAAAATTAAAAAATTAAATGTGACATATGGCGCAAAATTAAATTTCAATTTAAAATTTAATTAGACTTTCTTGAAACGTTGACTTTAACTATATATAGATTTTTATTAAAATGCACCGACACTAGATTTTTATTAAAATGCACCGACACACCAATATATGCCTAGTTGATTCTAATATGTTTTTCATTTGTGACAACGTCATTTTTTAATCTCCTACACCTTGTGACAGAGGTTGGAAAAGGTCATATTCTTATTGACACCCCCAAACAGTCAGAGTTTAAGGGTTACTTTATAGTGTAAAACAGAAAGACTTTTGCTACCCTTTAAATTACTGAAATTTTAAAACTTCATCTGCATTAATAATCATGTCACATCTTTGAGTAAAACATAAAAAACAATAAAATCTTTGAAACTGTTGGACAATCATTCAGAAATGATATGAAATTGGAAACCTTATAATAGTTTGTTTTTTGTTTTCTCTGAAAGTGACTCAAAGATTCAGAGCATTGTGGGAGAAAACACAACAACCAATGGGCCATTACTACAGTGCACACAGCACATGTGCCCAATAAGGGTGCATTGGCATGTGAAGCTAAACTATGTTTCGTATTGGCGTGTGAAGATGAGCATCACCAACTTCAACTACGGACTTAACTACACACAGTGGACCCTTGTTGTTCAGCATCCAAATCTCAACAATGTCACTCAAGTTTTTAGCTTTAATTACCAGCCGCTCATGCCATACAAATCCACAAGTAAGCCCAACATGACTCTCAAGTCTTAACTATATTGTGAAAGCACAGTGAAACACACAAGCAGATTTTGGAAATTGTCCTTTGGTAGTAAAATATGTTGGAAAAACTACCCACTTCTTGGTGAGAGTAAAGTGTGAATTTCTCAGATTCTTAAAAAAAAAAAAAAAAAAGTGTGAATTTGTCAACACAAAAGTAAGGGTTGTTTAGCCACAACAAACACCAAGGTTAAACTAGCAAGATATGTAATATGGAATCTAAAAGAGACAAATTATCGAACAGGTAGAGGAGAATATGAGATTGTGCTAGAATTTCCTATCCCATGGACCAAAAATAAGAAAAAGAACCCTTATGGGCCTAGACCAGAAAAGGCCCAACAAAATACCCCTTTCAAGACGGAAATGATGTCCTCCCTTTTAAATCCTTCAATTTTAATCAAGAAGACACATGACCTTTAAAAAAATTCATTGGTCTTAAAAAGAAAACCCATGTAAACCACACAATCAATTAGATTGCACTTGTCTCACATATGCAACTGTAATATTTGCCCACTTAAATTTTAGACTAAATTACAAATTGCACCCTCTAGTTTTGACCAAAATTTAATTTAATTCTCTAACTTTACTTTGTTCAATTAAGTTCTTTAACTTTCAAGTATATTTAATTCAAGCCTCGTGTTAGTCAATGTCAAAAAAGCTCCTTAGGGACCCTATAAACAACAACGTTTTGTTATGTCAAATCCATGGTTTAGATAGTCTGTAACAGAGCTTTTTTTTATGGAGACTAATGAGAAGCCTGAATTGAATAAACTTGATAGTTAGATGATTTAATTGGACAAAAGTGAAGTTAGAATGAATTAAATTTTGGTCAAAGTTAGGGGTGCAATTTATAATTTTGCTTAAATTTTAATGGCAGACTTTGTTTTAGTGAGTTATTTCCCATTAACAAATAGAACCTTAGGCTACTCTTACACCATTTTGAAAATGCAGATGACACTGGCATGTTTTATGGCTTAAAATTCTACAATGACCTGCTAATGGAAGATGGGCCAAATGGTAATGTCCAGTCAGAGATGCTTCTTGAGAAAGACATGAACACATTCACTTGGGACAATGGGTGGGCTTTCCCTAGGAAAGTCTACTTCAATGGTGATGAATGTGTGATGCCCCCTCCTGATTCATACCCTATGCCACCCAACTCTGCTAATGCTAATCCCATTGCATCATCAACATTGTCTGCCTCTGTACTTCTAATATTGCTGGTGTTTTGGTGATTATTTGACAAACAGAAGAGGAAATATAAAGAGGCCTAGAGTATTTTCAAGGACAAGTGCAATTTTCGCCAACAGGTATGTTCCCATTTATAGTTGTGCAAAGAATAGAAAGGGAAGAGGTACTGTGTTGACTTAGAAGGGCAATGTTCTAGCAACATGTGAAAGTCTTTGTATACTATGAAAGACAGATTTTGAATCTCAACCAATAATAATAATAATAAATTTTTTTTATGTGATATTGGGTATTTGTTTTGCTTAGACCTATTGATAAGTGATGCAATTTTGTCAATAAGTAATTGATGGAGAATATCTGGTGTACTGTAGATAAAAATCTTTATTAAGCAGCGTCTTTTCAAAATCATCACCAACCCACCTGATGTTAACCATTTACCAGATTTGATTGTCATCTAGGTGAGATTGTTTTATCACTTCATCGCAATTGAGGGGTTGTTACGCATACTAAACAATAAAAATAAGATTAAATAAAAAAAAAAAAAAAAAAAAAAACCCATGACAAATAAATACTTGATTTATTTTTAATTTAATGTATTATTTTTTAAATTAAAAAATTAAAAGTTTCCAACACTACTTTTCTTAAGGCAAGTAAAAGCAAATAGGAAGAGAGTATTTCACTTTCAATTTTCAAATAAAGTAAAGAGTAATTTAGAAGATTATGAAAATTGTTTCAATTGGCTTTCAATATTAGACAGTATATTGGGATATCATAAAAACGGAATTTAGGCAAACAAAAAGGGAGGAGGGAGTACATGAAAACTTTTTTTTTTTTTAAATTATAATTAGATAGTTGGGGGTGGGGATTAGATTTCAATGTCTCTATTGAAAATACTAAAAGATGCCAACTAATTGAGTTACAAGGCTCTTGGTAAGGAGATAGTATATGAGTTTATTTATTTATTTATTTTTAATTCGATAGTTGGGGTGGGAGATTAGAACATGATGTTTTCATTGAAAACACTATGAGATACCAATTAGTTAAGCTACAAGGCTCTTGATAAGTATACGTGTGAAACTTCTTTTTTTTTTTTTTTTTTTTTTTTTCTTTGATCGGAAATATACGTGAACTTTGATAATGCATGATGCCAAAAGTTAGAATTTGATGGCCCAAAGGGACCAAATTGTAAGCTATAGTCTCAGGTGGATTGGTTAATAACGGGAAGGCAGTGGAAAGAAAAGAAAACGTGCCCTTAAAGCAGTCCAATACTGACATGTGCTTAAGCTCACATGGACTTGAGCACATCTTGGCTTAAGCACCAGTGACAACCAATGTGAAAGACCTGATGGTTGAGCTGTTGCGTTCAAACCTCTTATAATCTCCCGCCAGCTTTTCCATCATTCCTCTCTAAAGTCTTGCTTCAAGATGCAGAAACTTCAACACACAAAAATAAAATGAATAAGGTGTGTATGTGTCTATAGAGAGAGTGAGAGAGAAAAAAAATACAAATATAAGATGAGATGAGAATATCACATAAAGTACCTAACAACCAGTAGGTGAGAAATTTTCAGGCACTCACTTTCAAGTAGTGCCTCTATTCCTTTTAACAAAGGAGTACCACATACTACTTTGAGTTCTCCCAGGACAGTTTGTGATCTGGTGAACTTCAGGCAATGGAATTCAATAACCATACAGACCCAATTGAGGAAAGTATGTTAGACGCCAGAGATTGTTCTCAAAGGCGGCAATGCTACTTGTTTCCAGAGCTGAAGTTCATGTTCTTGGCTGTTTTATATGTCATGATGTTCTCTCCCACAGGTAAATTCTTGCTACTGAACTTGTAAATTAGAATTATTTTCTATTAATGGTCTGTGTGTGTGTTTGATTATTTTGTGCTATTGTTTGTGTAATTTCAGAGGCATATGATCCCTTGGATCCAACTGGAAATATAACAATAAAATGGGATGTAATGTCTTGGACGCCTGATGGTTATGTGGTGAGTGTCACCTCAATGTTCACAATGTTATCCATTTTTTTTCTCTGGACTTGCAAATGCAGAACCTCTGTAAATAAATATACAAAACTCCTTATGGTTGCTCATAAAGCATGGTGTTTGATATAAACTTGAGGAAAATTTATCTTGTTTTTCCTGTCCATAATGCAAGTGTATCTGAAATCACTGAATTTTATGAATAATTATGATGCTCTGTCTGACTTATCCAACTTATACAGAGTAGTCCAACTCTTTTCGGTAAAAAAAAAAAGACATCAAATTATTAATACATTTCAAGCAATGGACTCTAGCCACTTTGTGAATTTTACTAGCATAGCAGTTTTCACTTTGAAGTAGAAGTAAAAGGTTCACAATCCTAACTTCATATAAATTTAAGTTTCGTAACTCCACATGTTTCCATGTTTAATTGTCGTAATTTTTGCTAACAACCAGTCTCAATCCTATAAAAATAAGTGTTGCAATAGGTTGATAGCCAACATAAAATTTAGTTACTTTTTTATGATTGGATCATTGTACAAATACAAGTTAGGGCATTCCTTAGTGTATGTGATAAATCTTGATTAATCTATTGATAATCTATAACTGCCTCCAAAATTTCTGTGTCTAAAGACTTTGTTATTATTATTGTTGAATTTCCTTTTCATATGCAAATCAAAGAGGGCTGTAAAGAGAGAATGGAAACAATAGGAAGAGAAAATATCAAGAACATAAATCTCACCCTTTTTTTAGGCAATAAATATCATATATATCCATCTATTAATGAATTATACAGGCTGCAGTGACAATGAACAACTTTCAAATGTATCGGGGAATCATGAACCCTGGCTGGACTTTAGGATGGTCTTGGGCTAAGAAAGAAGTAATCTGGACAATGATAGGAGCTCAAACCACAGAGCAAGGAGACTGCTCCAAGTTCAAAGGAAATGTACCTCACTGCTGTAAGAAGACTCCCACGGTTGTTGACTTGCTCCCTGGAGTTCCTTACAATCAACAGTACACCAATTGCTGCAAGGGTGGCGTGTTGGGAACTTGGGGGCAGGACCCCTTAAGTGCAGTCTCTGCCTTTCAGGTAAGCGTTGGACTCGCTGGCACTTCTAATAAGACAGTTAAGCTTCCCAAGAACTTCACTTTGCTTGGTCCAGGACCAGGGTACACTTGTGGCCCTGCAAAGATTGTGCCATCCACAGTCTTCCTCACCGCTGACAAAAGGAGGAAAACTCAAGCACTTAGTGAGTTTCTAGTATCCTTCAGTCTTTTGAATATCTTATTAAACAGATACTTTTGCAGGTTTTGTGATCATTTTCATCATATTATTGAATGGTTTTTGTATGCAGTGACATGGAATGTGACATGCACTTATTCTCAATTTCTTGCCTCTAAGAATCCTAGCTGTTGTGTTTCCTTTTCATCCTTCTACAATCAAACAATCACCCCCTGCCCATCTTGTGCTTGTGGTTGCCAGAACAAGAAAAATTGTATCAAGTAAGCTTCTCATTACTTAATCAGCATGCAATGATGCACACATATGCATACTTGTAAACATACTGTATTAGTTAAGAATGTTACTGATCTAGGTCATAAAAAAGTGTAACTCTTGTTTTTGAATTCTCGAAATACAGGAGCGATTCAAAGCTACTACGTAGGGCAGGAATAAACACTCCTAAAAAGGATAATACACCATTGTTACAGTGCACACATCATATGTGCCCCATACGTGTACACTGGCATGTAAAGCTCAACTATAAGGACTATTGGCGTGTGAAGGTTGCCATCACTAATTTTAACTACCGGCTGAACTACTCACAATGGACACTTGTGGCACAGCATCCCAATCTCAACAATGTCACCCAAGTCTTTAGCTTTGATTACAAGCCTCTTCTCCCCTATGAATCCATAAGTGAGTGCCTACAAATACAGTGCTTGTTTAGTCTTTGGTGTTTGTGTTCCAGAAATTAAGTACTAACGTGTGTCTTATCGACTTGTGTATGCAGATGATACTGGTATGTTCTATGGCATGAAATTCTACAATGACCTAATAATGGAAGCTGGGCCCCTAGGAAATGTCCAATCTGAAGTGCTTCTCCGGAAAGACAAGGACACATTTACATTCAAGCAAGGATGGGCATTTCCTCGGAAAGTTTACTTCAATGGCGACGAATGTATGCTTCCTCCACCCGATACCTATCCATTTCTACCAAACTCCGCTTATGCAAATCCAATTGCAACTCCAGCAGTGGCAGCCTTCCTATTATTACTATTGTCCATGTGGTGATCACACCTCTATGGGAGGTACAAATGCTTTCTTGATATTTTTGAGATAGACAAAGCTAGATGGCTGTGAGGCTTGGCCATCACTGATAGCAGGTACATACATTGTCAATTCTAGTACTAGAAGATATTGTTTGGTGTGCGATAGTTCAGTTGGATGTTTTAGATTGGACGAATGAGCTTATCAATGAGCAAACTACACCTGAAACTCCAAAAAGAAAATCTCCCACGGTTTTGAGTTGGTCCATGGTTCACCAATGTAACTAAAAAGTGTTGCTTTGCCAATTTGTCTCTCTCTTGCTACTCTAAACCATACAAACATTGTAAGCTCATTTGCTGTTCCTTTTCTTCATGTAGCATAAGAATCACGTATTTGGAACCCATAACAGATATGAATACATCAAGTGTGATTTCTTCTCCAAATATCTTATTACAATGCTCAGCACATATTTTTGTGGATATTCTACAACAAGACATCAAGTGTATGATATAAATAAAGCACCAGCTAATCTAAACAAAAATGCTAGTAAAGTCTAATCCCCAATAAATAAATAAAACAGATGACAGAGCAGACTTTTGCAGTGAGAAGCCATAGTGCACTTGAACCCCATATTGCTAGAACTTGTAGTACCAACACATTCAACCCCATCAGCTGGACTGCCATAAGCTTTGTTGCAGTCCAAACTATATGGAAAATTCTAGCATGTTCTAGATCAACAGACGGCATTTGTAAATTTCCCCGGGCATAACTCACTATGCAAAAGCCAATAAGAATATCAAAGATGACAGGATGGTAAATGCTGAATGAAGTAGAGAAGAAATTGGCCGGGAACCAGCATTTGGCAACCATGGGTAGGCATCTGGAGGTGGCATGACACAGTTATCACCATTAAAATAAATCCTTCGTGGGAAAGCCCATCCCTTTTCAAAAGTAAAAGTTGACTGGTCCTTGCGGAATAGGAGCTCTGACTGCACATTCCCATATGGTCCAGCTTGCGTGAGCAAATCATTGTAAAACTTGACTCCCCATAACATTGCAGTGTCATCTGCGAAACCAAAAGCCAAATTCCCAAAGATATGAGAAATAGATTATATAAGTATTTAGGGGCTACTTCACATGACTAAATTTTGGTAAGATATAACTTACTCAGGCCAGCATAAGGAGTCAAGGACTTGTAATTAAAGCTGAAAAGCTGGGTTACATTATCAAAGTTGGGATGTTGTACAACAAGATTCCATAGCGTATAGTTCATTCTGTAATTGAAATTCGTGATTGTGATCTTCACCCTCCAGTACTCCTTGTAATTGAGTTTGACATGCCAATGGACTCGGATAGGACACATATGGCTGGTGCACTGGACCAGAGGTGCATTACTAGATTTTCCCGGACCTGCTACAGCTGAAGCTAAATATGGAGAGTCAGGACTGCACGCATCACACAAAAAGGGAAAAATATCATGTTAAGCAATGCATGAAGAAAATTTTGAAAGAAGAAAAATAAAAAGCAGTTTGAGAAATACAACAAAAAGATAAATAAGAGAACTTACTTCACACAACTCCCTGGTTCTGTTATATTGTTTTGACAGCCACAGGTGCAGGTTGGGCAATTTACTATTGTGTCATTATAGAAGGACGAGAGAGAAACACAACAAGTGGGTGTCTTTTGAGCCAGGAATTGTGAATATGTGCAAGTAATATTCCAGGTCACTGTCACAAGAGATGCAGGGCAAGGTAAGGTAAACAGTGTTTAATATTTTTTCATAGCCAAAAATTGTTTTAAAACACACACATTTTTTTTAAAGATGGCATTAATGGCAATTCTGTATCTTAAATCAACTTCCAATCCATTGGTGAAGTGTGAGTTCCCCAAGTATAAACATAATTTCATTACAGACGAGTACTAGAATCATGGAAAGTTCAGGAAAAATGCTTTAGGGACTGCAATTTGAGAATGTATCTCTGTTACTATGTTCCTTGAATTGCACAGAATGCAATTAGCACGCCATTACATCAAAATATTTTTCTTCAAATGGGATATCATGGTGCTGGCTTCATTACAAGAAAAATATGCATGCAGTTATGCAGCTATAAATTATTCTAGAAGACTTTAGCAAGTAACTTACTCAAAGCTTGAGTGACCCTCCTTTTATCTGCTGTCAAATATTTACTTGGTCTCACAATCTTTGCCGGTCCACAGGTATATCCAGGCCCTGGTGCTCTCAGGGTGAAGTTTTTAGGTAGTTTGACAGTTTTGTTAGTTGTTCCTGCAGCACCCACACTCACCTGGAATGAGCTTGCTGCATTGGCTGGGTCCTGGACCCATGAGCTTAATACTCCCCCTTTGCAGCAATTAGCAATCTGCTGGTTGTATGGAGTTCCCGGCAATAAATCCACAACCGTTGGATCCTTCTTACAGCAATGTGGAACATTCCCTTTATATTTTGAACAATCCCCTTGCTCTGTTGTTTGGCCCCCCATCATGCTCCATATTACTTCCTTCTTTGCCCATGTCCACCCCAATGTCCACCCTGGTGTTTGAATATGGCGATATTGCTGGAAGTTATACATTGTAACAGTAGCCTGCTCAATCCAAAAGAGAAGAATATTGGTATAAATTGTTCCAAATTACAATGAATCCCACTTTGTAAAGTAGAAAGGTGATGAATGGATGCTATATCGTGGAGCAGTAGCTTGAATATATCAAATAAACAAGCCCCTTGCCTCCAGACTTAAAAACAACAAAAAACCCAACAAAAAAAAAGTACTATACACTGCACACTATACTTACAACATAGCCATCTGGTGTCCAGCTTATTACATCCCATTTGATTGTGATATTTCCAGTTGGATCAAGTGCATCATAAGCTTCTGCAGCAACATCAAGAAAACAAAGTTAAGAAATTGAATTCTTAAGAGTCTCCACTTTCCACATAGTAACTTTCATACTCAATACCAATTCAATTTCCTTTCTCTAAAGTATGGGAAAACAAACTTATAACTTCAATATGGGATCACTGCACTTCATTGATTTTCCTAATATGAGATGGAGCAAAAATTGACTTTTGTACCTTTCTTGCTGTAGAGATATTAAACACATGTGCTTTTTTGAGACCGATTAATTGATCAAGCACATCAGAAATTTTTTGTTTAATATACAACCGAAATTCCTTAAATAAAATTATCTGTGCCCTCTTTAGGTAATTTAATTTTAACACTAACAAACATTGAAAAAAATTATCAATAACTATCTCCTACGCCTTATACTGCAAACCTCAGTCAAGAAAACCAAGTTTGTAATTACCAATAGCTACCTGATTTATCAACTTAAATGATCAAACAATGAAAGAGAGTTAGAATTCCAATTGACTGTATTTTTTTTTTGATAAGTCAATTGACTGTATTTTTATCACTTGCTATATATGATAACACCCATTATTCAGTCTAATCAAAATGTTACAATTCCAAATACTAAGAGCAACATTTGACACTTATTTCTTCACTTCTCTCCAAAAACTATGAACAAAATGAAGAAAGTTTCAAATCCCGTCACAAGTTTCTCTACCAGTCAACCAATTATATGTTAAAACGGCTAAATTTCTGTAAAATGGTACAGATCTCTGGTAGCTAAACAATACCCAGAAACAGAAAACAAGAGAAACACTTCCAAGACACGAAATTTGTAAACATGGGACTGAGAGCAAGCAAGTTTGAAGGCACTGACCTGTTGAAGTAAAACTGGAGCAAAAAAACAACACCACAAGCAGTAAAGCAAAGCTACTGAGCTTTGTAATGGATCCAGAGGCTGAGAAGGAGAGAGACTCCATGTTTTGGTGCAAATGTTGTTGCTGATGGCGATGGTTAAAGCTATGGCTTAGCCCAAGATCTGCACAGGAAATGAAGATAGAGAGAGGGAGAGAGATAGAGAGAGAGAAGTGGCCTTTTCTGTTTCACATGGCAAGTAAGCTATTGTGAGTTAAGTGGACTTTAATAAAGTCACTGTAATCACAGTTTTCTTGAGAGACATCCAGTTTAATGTTATTGTTTTGTCACTTTTACATGCAATGTTATAGCGCAAGTGTACAACTATACCCTTGGTTAGTTAATTAGCTGAGATAAATAATTTAGACCAAAGAAAAAAAAATTAATAAATGGGTTTTGGCCATAAATGAGGAGGATTTTTATTTTTTTGAGAAACAATACACAGGAAATTTTTGGATTTAGTTTGAAGGTTTTCTTGAATCATCACAAGAGAATTCGTATCAATAATAAAGAAAACATAAGTAAAACCATGTTACACGCAAATAAGAATAGCAAGTAAAAGAAAAGAAGAAGAAGGTAAATAGAGGATTCAAGAGGCCTGAAGCAATCAACATAAAGACAAATGAGACAACTTGATTTTTTTTAGCATTATAACAACAAAGAAGAACTTTCAAATTTTTATTCTTTGGTGTCTTTAGAGAGAGAGAAAGAGTGAATCAGAGGAAAAATTAAATTAATTGTAATATGTAATATTTTTTCTTACATAAATCCAATCCATATGAAAAGGTTTTTACCTAAAATAAAAATTCATACAATAAGGTGTGACACTTTGATTCTTTTTTTCTTTTTTTTTTTTAATTTTTATATATAGAGAGAAAAAAGAAAGTGAAATTAAAACAACCAGACATGTAACACTGTAAAGGATATTATTGTCATTGTGCTATTACTTGAAATTTTAATTGAATTTCCAAATTTTAAATCCCAATAATATGTTAATGCATGGTGGTGGGTTAGGGATATTTTTGGAACCCAAACATTATGTAGGCCATAGATCAATGAATGACTATGGAAAAAATAGGCTTGTGAAATGAGGACAGCAAAGGCTGTGGGCCACAAGGCAATCGGTCTCTTATTCTATCTCTGTCGGTGGGGAGAGAATTCAATGACTTGTACACTGGGAAATACACAGGTTCTTTTGGGTTTTCCCTTCTGTATTGTGACTGTCCAGCTCTTGCACTAGCCACCAAACTGAGATAAATTGATATTTTATATATTATATTTTTGTGTTTTTGTATTCTGGACCAATTATTTGATTTGGGCCCCCATTTTATACACCAAATTGTGGACCATTCTCTTAAAGTCTTTAACCAATTTATTTTAATTATGGTATATTTTTATTAATCAACCATGTTTTTTCTCCTGTGTGAATGAATGGTACCGACAAATCATATGGTTCATATGCGTTGCTTTCAATTAATCAAAGATATTGTGTTTTTGTCAATCTTTGCACTTTAGAGCCATAAATAAAGTATAGTATGAAGTCTGGACCCATCAAATGAGGTTTTGATTGTCAATCTTTAACTACGGATTTCATTATTACATACATTTTTTACGAATAATGTGTACAAAAACTAACATTATTTTGATCATTAAAAAAAAAAAAAAACTGACATTATTTTGGGATGAAGCCATAGCCATTTAGAATTTGCATTTTATTTGCCTAAACAAAGCCATAGGCAGGGCAGGAGCTAGAAATTTTTGTTTGGGAGGCCAAGTTGTAGCACTAACATATTTATCAAGACAACTCTCCCTCCCACACACACACACACACACACACACACATATATATATATATATATATACACTTTTTTATTTGATAAGTTATATATATACACACGCCCAGCAAAAAAAATAGAGTTTAGTATTTTCAATCAAAATTATATTTGATGGCGATCTTTCATAAAATAAAATTCATTTTTTCCATTTCCATAGTAAAATTCTTAGAAAATTTCATTTTAAATACAAATTGGGTCCGTTTGGATTGAGCTTATTGTTGCTGAAACTGAAAACTGAAAACTGAAAACTGAAAACACTGTAGTAAAATAATTTTTAAATGTGTAAATAGTACCGTGGGACCTATTTTTAATATTTTTTAATGCGTAAACAGTGTCAGCACAATGTGTGAATAGTGTATTTACTGTTCATAACAGTAAAATTTGTCCCCCTAAAGTCAACAAATGCGGGCCAAAAAAAAAAAAAAATGTAAAACGCAACTCTGGAAACGTGGACGTAGGATTCATCTGAATCCAAACGCCCTCATTATCAAATTTTATACTAAAGTAAGTAAAAAATCTTTCAATTGAACTAATGAAATTTTCAAAAATATGAATGATCCAAAACTTAGAGGAATAAATTAGTCTCCAAACATATTTGAAGCTATCTTGCTCTAACCTATTATGTGGCAATTAAAGACACATTTCATGTATAGTTTTAATGACAAGATTTTTTTAATGAGTCAATAACTTGTTAATCGCCACATAACGAGTTAAAAAAGATAGATTCAAATATATTTGATGCTAAACTTTATCAAATATTTAACAGATATAAGAGCACATTTTACAATAAAAAATAAAATTGTGAAAATAAAGTTATATCTTTATTACTATTAGACCAATTATTTTTTTTAAGAGCATCATTGGACTAATTCAAATATTTGGGGGAACTCTTATTTTATAGACTAAAATTTGAAAACATTAAAAAAATTATATATATTCAAAAAAATTTCAACACAGCTTCGCCCCTAGCCATAGGCCATAGCCACTAGTTATGATGCATTTTATTTTTTGATAAGATTTTTTTTTTAAGAATCATTTTTTTGATAAGAATTTACTTAGTACTTATAATTGCATTTAAACATATCATGTTTATAGTAAAAGGACTATTTTTTTTTTTTTTTATACAAGATAGAAATTCTACTTTAACCTAATCTAAGTATATATGTATGTGAAGCTCCCTTTAAGAAATTTGAACCACGGCCCTTGCCCCCCACACCTCACAAGCACTTATACTTGTAGAGTGACAAATTTAATTGTACTAAAGAATGTGCCCGGTTGCATAAAATAAATAAATAAAAGAATGTGCCCCATCCTCATAAAGAAAATATAGGGTTTCCACAACAACTAATAACTACTAGTCGCTAACCCGTGCGATGCACGGGATAATTAACACATGTTAAATAATTTCAAGCATTTATTACCTCTAGCTTTTCTTCTTCTTCTTCTTCTTCTTCTTCTTTTCCTTCTCCTTCTCCTTTTTTTTTTTTTTCCTTTTTTTTTTTTGTATTTACTCCATCTGTATCTTGCATAGAAATCTCAACCATCTTGCCACAATCCATAAATAAAATAAATAAATAACATTATTCATCATGTAAAATTTCAATTAAGTTCATATATTTCCTTGTAGAAAAATGCATAGCACTTCATAGGATCTATACATTGCTATATATTCTAAACCTTACCTCTATATATTTTTCTAGCCTTATCCACCAAAAACCACACTCCATATAACCCTAATCCCTTCCATACACTTACAAACTATAGAAACAATTTAGAAATATGAAACAACAAATAACAAATCAACTATTTAAACCTAGGTTTTCTATTTCCTACTTGGATAATAAAATTCCCAATACCCAAAATAATACACTACAAAATTCTCACAAAAAAAAAAAAAAGAGTCTAAAAACTCTCCAATCTCCTCCCCTCCATCGACTTCTCTCATGTTGCTACTCATTAAGCCATGCTTTCCACACGCCCAAAACCTTGTTAAACTCCTCAACCTCTATTTATAATAAGTTATTGTCTCTCCTATTAATCATCTGTCAATTGCATATGAGGATTGGATTTCTCAACTAACCCATGCTTGATAAACCAATTAAAATCTCAACTTGATAATAAAAATAATCAAAGCTGACATTGAAGACTCTCTCAAATTTGAATAAGAGGCTAAGTATTACCTATGATGCTAAGTACTTCGTACCACAAATTTCATGGGAGCTAAACAAAGACTAAAACTAAAGAAAAGCACAAAAAAAAAAAAGAAAAGAAAAGAAAAGAAAAGAAAGATAAGATATTAAGAAAATTACCTGTATGCATATAAAACTGATGATGTTCACAAGTCAAGTCATCATTAGCAACATGATGCGCTTAATTTCAACAATATCCAGATGCCGTAAAAGCCTGAGCAACTTGACTTTACACAAGATCCGTATGGTTTAATATATATATATATATATATATATAGATAATGATTTTATATTATATATTTGTTGAAATTTTTGTTATTGAATTTTAGTTGAAGTAGAATTTTCAAGCTCTTAAAACATATATCTAGTAGAGTTTTATTTAAACTAATAATAAATATATAAGATATAAAACCTAAAATAAAAAGAATCTAAAATAAAATAAAATAAAAAGTGGTGACGTGGAAAATTGTGGGAGCTTTGAAGACTTCGGTTTTATATATATATATATAGATTAAGCTTTTGTAATACCAATCCGAATTTTTTATTGTACTAAAAAACAAGCCGGCTCAACCTTTTGACAATTTTGGCAAAGGCCTCCAAATGGAAAAATGCCCTTTAATAAACCAATAGTATGTCATATCTTTCTTATAGTGTAGCAAAAACAAAAAATTAAGCCCCCCTCTATTGCACAATAAAATGTATTATTTATTCCCAGCAAAAAAAATGTATTATTTATTTGTGTCAAATGGTAAAAAAAAATAATAATAATTAAGATAAAATTTTATTCAAGAAACTATTTTCTTTCGAATGTTGCGCACTCTAATAATATGTTTTACACTGTTAACAATAATTTAAGGGTGTAAAAATTTCCAATCTATTGAATGCTTAGAAGTTGAAGAGAAATTTTTTTTTTCTATCATATAAAATGAAAATCGGAGCTATAGTTTTAAAGAAAAATTTATTACCACATTTCAATGTTTATTATCAAAAGTTAAATAAGTATTATTTACCCCCCTCCCCCACTTACTATAACAATTGAATTATCCAAAAAAAAAAGTATTATTTAATTAATATTTAAATATAAGAAAAATGTTCAACTCAAAATTGTCTCTTTAGGCCCAAACGAATTGAGCTAGCCCTGCTCAAAAACTTTGTCAAATTGGTTTGGCCTAAAACTTCACGGTGGAGCAATTCAAATATGTTACCATAAACCCTCTCTTTGGTCTGCCTCTCTTGGGCCCGTTTGATAATCCTACTCAACACATCTTTTTCACATTTCAAACACACTTATATACATTTTAACATATTTTTTCACCCACATGTATATCAAAAACACCCAAAATTCCTTTGTTCCATGATCCATAAAACTAAAGGAATCTACATAGTGCAATGAATGAAAGCACATGCTAGCACGTGTTTTTGTGGGAAAAAAAAAAATGTATGATTAAAGTTCAAATCCTTGCACAATCTGTATGCCAGCAAAACTTGGTCTCAGTTCTCTTTTAGTGTTTACTTATACCCTTTTTTTTTTCTTTTTCTTTTTTAATTAAATTAGAATATAATATAATCAATTTGGTATCAAATTCGGATACAATTCTTGTTCTTGTTCTTGTTGCTGTTGATTTTATTTTTTATTTTTGGTGACTCATTGCCTTGTGTCTTTGAAAGTTGAAACTAGAAAGAAAAAATGAAATAGTTTTGTAGTCAAGTGTAGAGGCATTTACTCATCATCAAATTACAAATGGGTACAGATCTGTACGTAAGAGAGCACTTTCATTTTGCTTGCTTACATCTTCAACTATTTAAAAAATGAGGAGAAAACTTGACTATTTAGTTATTTATTTATGGTTTTTCTTGTAAGAAAAATAGGCAATGTTACTGTGACAAAAAATTCTAATTACTCAGTCTTTCTCTATTTCTTATTTGGTGGATAACATTTCTATTGCCTCAATATATATTCATAACACTAATTAATAGGTAGTGTCATTGAGTAATAAATAAAATCTTGATGGGACTGCTTACTTGCTTAGTACTTACCACTCAATATTTAACTAATTATAATATGTTCATGCAGCTGGGATTGTATTAAAATGAAATATTAATAATAGTCCAAGTTTATTTGTCAGTTGGCTCACTTATGGTAAACTTTTTTTTTTTTTTTTTTTTTGAGAATATTTATTTTTAACACACACGGAGAACGGAGAGAGGGAAAGAATGTTTTTTTTTTAAAGAAACTTACAATGATATATATCCAAAAATGCCTTACTTTTGGATATACAACACAGGTTTTAAACCTCTTTAACTCACACTCATTTTCCAATGTGGGATTAACCACTATTTTTTCTTTTGAGAATATTTATTTTTAACACACATGGGGAGAGGGGTAGAAAGTTTTTTAAAGAAACTTACAATGGTGTATATCCAAAAGGGTTTAATTCTTGGATACACAACACAGACTTTAAACCTCTTTACTTATGGTAAACTTATAGATAGTTTTATGTTAAGAATCTAACTATCATTTTAGTATTAACAAGCAATATTCTTCAATTTGGTCCTTATCATCTGGGCCATGAAAATTATTGTCAATGATATATTTAACACATATGATAGGTACAAGTGAGCTACTCAAACATTTTAAATTCATTTGATCTGTAATATAGTCAAGACATTGTAATTTTTTAATAAATTTGGACTTTTGTTTTTGGCCAAAGGTTGGAAATTTTCCCTTTTGTTATTATGGTTGTATCATTTTTTTTTTTTATTTAGTAAATTAAACGGTTGTTCATTAGCTGTATGATAGAGACCTGGTCAATTATAGTATGTGATAAAGATTGATGTATTTTCTTTTAGGTATGTGTAAATGTATGAAGTCACATGTGTGTGTGAGTAGTTTAATCATAATATAAAATAATATCTATTTCAACTTTTTAAAATGAAACCCGAATATGAAGAATCACATTCCAACAAATCTTGTAACTTTGGCCAAATCATAAGAGGCATTTTTCTTGCATAATAGAATTGGTGTGTGCGTGTATTTTTTTTGGGTAAATAAGAATTATATTTTATTAAGAGCGCAGTGGTTGAGAGGTGGGAGGAGGCGGAGGCATGAGGGGAACTGGCCCATCAAACATTATTAGAGACTTGAAAAGGGAAAAAATGGCCCATTACCATCAATTTTCAAAATAATTTGCCCAGAAACACTGTTTCCAAACTATATAGCAATATACCATTTTTTTAGGTACTCGAGCTTGCCAAGCTCGAGTACCATATTTTTTTAATCCACTATCGCCCCATATTCAAGGAGCCCTATAGTGGCGTTTTTAAGCCCTATGGTGACGTTTTCGGGCACTATAGCGGCGTTTTTAAGCCCCATACCAGGTTAAGGGACCCTATAGTGACGTTTTCGGGCCCTATAGCGGCGTTTTCCTGCAAAAAAATTTTTATAAGTTAGTGGCGTTTTTAAGCCCTATAGTGACGTTTTCGGGCCCTATAGCGGCGTTTTCCTGCAAAATTTTTTTTAAAGTCCCCATAACAGGTTCAAGGGGCCCTATAGTGACGTTTTTGGGCCCTATAGCGGCGTTTTCCTGCAAATTTTTTTTATAAGTCCCCATAATAGGTTGAAAGGGCCCTATAGTGGCGTTTTTTGGCCCGAAAACGTCACTATAGGGCTTAAAAACGCCACTATAGGTCTCCTTGAATATGGGGCGATAGTGGATTAAAAAAACATGGTACTCGAGCTTGGCAAGCTCGAGTACCTAAAAAAGTGGTATATTGCTATATAGTTTGGAAACAGTGTTTCTGGGCAAATTATTTTGAAAATTGATGGTAATGGGTCATTTTTGCCCTCGAAAAGGAAGAAATAATATGGGTTGGGATTCCCAAGTCATACAAAAAGAGGTCAAATAAGCAACATCGTGGGTAAGCCCGTAACAACATCTAGGAACATAAGAAAAATGATTTTTTTTTTCTTCCCCTTTTCCATATTAGAGTAATTTACCGAATTAAAAAAAAAACATGTAGGCTACGTTTTAAAATTTTATCTAGGCTGAAAAAGAATCTTAAAGAATGAAGTGAAATCTTGCATTTAATTCTTACTTAAAAGGGGGAGTCTAAACCATTAACGGCTTTTAACACACCTAGAGGGTATAATTATTGGTCCTACAACGTAACTAATTGGTATAATAAGTAAACATAAAAAATGTGGGTTCAAATTAGCTCAACTAGTAATCTTTAATGGTTGTATAAGAGATTTAGGGTTCAATCCCTGCCTACACCAAAATTTGATTGGTGTTTTCAGGAGCAGACGTCATAGATTGAAACTCTTTCCAAAAAAAAAAAAAAAATCAAATAATTGAACCAGCTCATAGTTTGAGGTGTCAAACCCAAACTAACCCTAATCCCTCTTACTAGCTAGATGCCGACCTTCACAGCAAGCCATGATCACTATAAAGCCCCCACATAAAAGCATACCTCCCTAAAAGCAACTGTACACACTTGTTCATCAAATCTAGGGATTCAAATCCTAATGAAACTAGGAATTTGGTAACGCTTGTAAAAAAAACCTCTTTCGAATCAAATGTTTTTAGTTTAGAACAGACAAACTCAACAAAGAAAATCTTAAAGTCTCCTATTAAGAATCTAAGATTTTGAGAGAAAACCTTCGCAGCATGGCTCATGACAATGCTTCTCAACAAAAGTGCAAATGCGTACTAAAGGAATGGGCCTTGGTCAGAGTCTCGTTCATGTCTAATGAGAATAAGAGGAAGTAAGGCCCAATAGCTCCAATGGCTGACTACAATAAGCAAACACTTTAGCCCAGGCCTAAAAGCATGAGCACAAAAGATTAAGCACAACATTTGGTGGTCGCTGCCCTATCAAAGAAATTGGCAATTTCATGTCCAAAACCTTCTCCATAACGAAGGGAAAGGATTTGTTGCAAACTAAGTTACAGTAACTCCTACAAAAATACCCATATGTCAATGTCTTAAATGAAAACTTCCTTATTAAGATTGAATTTTTAGATGAAAACTATATTATCAAGATTGAGTTTTTACCAAATTGCCACTTGACATACATATATTTTGAAGGAATTGCTGTAACTTAGTTTGCGGCAAGCAGCATATCCTTTCTCCATAATGAAAGCAGTTATGCCTCTCATTATAGGTTCATTATGACCATAATGATCATATGGCATAAAATCAATAAAAACCCTTAGAAAAGGGAAATTATTAGGTAGTCTAGGAGCAATGCTCCCTCTCTCATATGAGGGATGGGCTTCACATGTGGGTTCACCGTGAAGCCCACCCCTCATGTGAGAGAAGAGAGTAATGCTTTTGGAGAATATAAGTTTACCTGTAAAGAAGGCCTATAACCCAAATTTGAGAGATATGAAAAGATTACCCCTAATTTTCGTTTAAGTATTGGAGTTATTAGATTAATGCCACTCCCAAGTCCCCACTTTTTTTTGTTCTTGTAGATATCCAGTCACTTGGGGAATTGGAATTGTCTAATCGTTGATTCACGTTAGCAAAAGTTGCACAAAATTGTAACCAAAAAAGGAGAATGGGTAAATTATCTTTTTGGTATCTAACATTTACAGTATGTATTAATTTGATCCTTAATATTTGAAATATGTTAGTTTAGGTCCTATTATTTTGTCATCGTGTCAAAATAATTAACATCATTAAGTAATAAATAAAAAAATTGCAGACATGACTAACTGCAATATTAAAATAATATTTATATGCCATATACCTTATGTGTGGACTGCCACGTACTTTTCAAATTAAAAGAACAAATGTACATGAGGAAATAATCTTTGTGGAGTTAATACGGCGGCTTTAGCCGATGTAAGAGCCAAAAATGTCGATACAATATCACCCTTTTGGTAGCGAAAACAAAACGGCTTTGTGAACTGGAACTTGGGAAACCCTTCCTGACCTCTTCCAATCAAACTGTAAACGCAGACACAAGCAGCCTGTTACTTACATAGAATCCAATACAGTACTTCAAACTTCAAACATTGTCAAACACTTCCTGGTGTTCCAAACTCAGACATTCAAGTTCAAATCACCTCTTCTATCTCTCTGTAAATATCAAATATCTAAATTTGAAGATCTGGGGATCAAAGAAAAGTGAAGTGGTAAAACAAAAGAAAAGGGTTATAGCCTTATAGGTTGAAATGGAGAACAGCAGCTTGGAGGAGACTCTGCAAGATGGGAAGCTCTACAGAAACCTCAATTCTCTCATTGTTGCTCATCTTAGAGACAACAATCTCAACCAGGCAAAGCCAACCAACCTCTTCAAACTAATAGTTTCTAATGTGGTAAAGGTTTTAAACTTTTTGTGGGTTCCTTTTATTTTTGTTTTGTAGGCTGCAAGTGCAGTTGCTTCTGCAACTATGACACCATTGAATGTCGAAGTTCCACCTAATAAGCTTCTTGAGCTCTTTGCTAAGGTTCTTATTCTATTTGCTTTCTGGGTTTTTTTTCTTTTTGGTTCATTCCCTCTTTTAATTTGTATATTGTTGGGTTAACAATAGAAAGAAAGCCTTTTTTTTTTGGGGGGGGTCTGAGGTGATAACATAACAACAGGGTCTTGCAGCGGAGAAAGATGAGATGTTAAAAGGGGTCACTTCATCTGCATTGTATGATTTGGGCACTTCATTGCCTGCTGCTGCATATGGCTCAATCCCTGCTCCTCGAACCGCTACTGTTGATTTCAGGCAAGCCCTTTGTTCTAAATAACTTTCTTTGTCAATTTGACTAAATTCTATTATTACTTATTAGGAGTTGTTGTTTTCCATTGTAAGTAACATAGCTTCTACTTCTACATTAGACCGTGGGGTAGTTTTAAAAAGAATATCTTCATTTTCATTGCTTTTAGGTGGTTATAAATCCAACGCCCCTTAGGAAACAGCCTTCTTCCTTGAGAGGATTTCCAGACTTTGATCCCACACCCTGTCCAGAAAAATAAATTTAATTTTGCTTGTCTATCTTTTGGGAACCCAGGTATTAAAGATTATTGTAGGAATGGAGGTGTTCTTGAGATATAGAAAAAGTCTTGACCTTCACAAGTTTTGTTGGAGAAGGCAATTTTAAGCTGTCATCAGTTAGCCCAAAGTAAGCTAGGAGAGGAAATAAGTTAATGTTCGAAAAGAGAGTGTTTTATATGTTGCCATTGGAGAAAGAGTTCACTTCTATTCATGTTTGGTATACATCAAATGTAGTAGGCAGTTACTTGCTGATAGAGGAGGTCATTCCTCTCTTCCCTCTTGAAATCGAGTATTTTAGATAATCTTTTCTCAATCATGATCAGGAAAATAATACCCTTTGTGAAATGCTTGCTCTTTCATCCTGCATAATCCATCATTTCTTTCTTGCTTTGCAAGTATTGAACCTAAGAGCTACCGCATCCTAACTTCACCACTTGAGTTAAAGCCCATGGGCCATATAAACTATTATGAGGCATTGATTTGTGTTTCTCACTTGTCCAAAAATACATCTTCATATGTTTTTTTTCCTCACATTTATATATTTAATTGTTGTCATCTGTCGTTCTTGCTTTGCTCAATGCGAGTTAGGGAACATGAGGCATCGATATTTTAGAGTCTAAGTAGATTTAATGTGATTAAATATCTAGGAAATTTCTGATGTATGTTAGTTTGAAGTAAATACTTGGGGTATAGAAACATATGGGTACAGCAACGATAGCCCCCAAGTTGACATATTTGCAATACTTCGTTAAATTAATCCTTGTTAAAGAATTTTATTTTTGGTTGAAAATCTGATAATGTATGTCTTTTATCAAACCAGTGCTGTGCAAGATGCAAAAGGCTCATCAAAGAGTTTTCCGAAGCATGAGACACGACATCTTTCAGAGCACAAGGTATGCATTAGAGTAATGTACAATTTTATGCTCTGCTTTAATCTAGTGTTCTGAGTTTTCTATGAACCAATTACCTCTGGGCATCTTATTTGGACTGATGGGCTAAAATTTCTAGAATATTGCCAGATGTGCAAGATTTAGTCCTGATGGGAGGTTTGTTGCCACTGGAAGTGCAGACACATCAATAAAGCTCTTTGAGGTGTTGATTCTTTTAGTCATGTGATTGACTCTTTCATAAACTTGAGCTTTTATTCATAGTTTGCCAATTTCTCATACAGGTTGCAAAAATTAAGCAAATGATGCTGCCAGATGCAAGGGATGGTCCTGTGCGACCTGTCATACGAACGTTTTATGACCATATACAAGTAATTAAATCTTATTGAATAGTACCAATGGCTGTGTGAAATGGTTCAAAAAGTATTTTGTTCGGGTTTTTTTTGGTTGGTAATATCATATTAATTATCACAAAACATCATACATCTAGAAGTTATCAGTTTTTTATTTAGTGTTTGATATCTCAATGTTTGGATCTGAGCTTGGTTCAGATTACCTGAGTAATGTCTTGAACTTGTGATGATTGGATCAAGTTTGTTCTAATCATTTTGGGTAAACTTAAAATCAGCTCTAGGCATTTTTTTCTTTCCTCTTCTTTTTTATTGGAGATGATAACAGGATGTCGCTGTATCTTTCCATATAATGTCTAATTCTTTTCTTATACAATTGCAGCCAATAAATGATTTGGATTTCCATCCTCAAAATACTGTTCTGATATCTGGGGCCAAAGACCACACTATAAAGTATGAATTTTTCTAGTTTTGCATATGAGGTTGTCTTCATTTTATATGGTCTTTAATACCATATAATTTCTTTGACTCATTAACATCATACATATTTTTCCTCCCTCTCCTTTTAGATCTGTTATAAGCTGCTTAAATACTACAGCCTTCATTTATCTCAAATTTGACTAGGATTTTGTTATGCTCCAATTACTGATGCTTTTCCAGGTTCTTTGATTTTTCCAAAATGACCGCAAAGAGAGCATTCAGAGTTATCCAGGTCCTGCTCGTAAATTATTAAAAGCATTAATTCTTGAACTTGGCAGCACAATTTATTATTCAAGTATAGATTGACATTCATTTCATAATTTTTCTGTTTGACACAATCCAGGATACGCATAATGTGCGTTCTGTATCTTTTCATCCTTCTGGGGATTTTCTTTTAGCAGGTAATAATCTTCTTTACATTCTTCAATCTTAAACATATATTTGTTAATCATTTGTCTTAACCTATTTGATATTTTATGCTATACATTAGTTGGTAATTACCTAGATGTTGGGGGGGGGGGGGGTGTGGGGGTGTGGAAGAGCTTGTGCAATTGAACTGATTTATGATAATCTATATTGGAAAATTGCACACCAAAATTTCTGATGCTGTCATAATTTTCTAATAAATTTCTGCATAGGTTTAACTTGATCTACACAGAAGTGAGTAAAATCTTATGTAAAATGTATGTGAATGATGGATTTTAGTACTTCTACCAGAATTCTTATCAGTATCATGCACCCTTAATTTGATGGGGAAAAAATCACAGGAACTGATCACCAAATCCCACATTTGTACGATGTCAATACCTTCCAGTGCTATCTATCTTCAAATGTCCCAGAGATAGGTGTTAATGGATCCATAAATCAGGCATGGTCAACTCAATCTATTTCGCACTTAGAATGATTAATTTTCCATATTTCACAGCTAACTTCGAGGTCATTACGGAAATCAATTCCATGAATCATGCAGGTTAGGTATTCATCTACAGGTGGCATGTATGTTACAGCATCTAAAGATGGTGCTGTACGGTTATGGGATGGAGTAACTGCAAATTGTGTGCGATCCATAGTCGGTGCACATGGAGCAGCCGAGGTCACTGGTGCAAATTTTACAAAGGATCAAAGGTATACCTCATGGAATTACACTCGGTCATGAATTCATGCGTGTATATAGAAAGTGAGGCGAATCTCTCATTATAAATTCTATTAGTGCAAACCAGCTATTTCATGACTGTGAATAACATAACTAATGAATGATATGATTAAATTCTCTTCTGGAATATATGGCTTTAGATGCACTGGACTTGAATGAGGAAGAGATTGGAGGGTAAAGACTGCTGTCACCAAGACAAGGCACTGATACTAATGATGACCTTAGAATTGACTCTGCTTTTTCTTTGTCAGTCTTCTGGCTTATTTTTCATGATCTTCTGCAATGAATAATAACCTTATTTACATTTCAAAGTCTAGCTGCTTTTGTTTAATGCTATGAATGAAAAACATGGTCATGGTGTCCCTTACAGTTTCTAGCTGTAGAGTCCACAGAAATCTAATTGATGAATTAATTGTGCTTCTTAGACACTCAATTCTAGACATTTCTACCTTCATTCTGACTTATTAGATACATTAAGATTGGATTTTGCAACTATTGTGTACTGGCTTTGTAAGATGAATTAAAAAGTTGCCTTTCTAGATTTGTTCTCTCCTGTGGGAAGGATTCTACTGTGAAGCTTTGGGAAGTTGGCACTGGAAGATTGGTCAAACAATATCTTGGAGCTACACATCTGCAGCTGCGGTGCCAGGTATGTACAGAAAGCCTTCTTTTAAAGGTTTGTGCTTTGAGCATCTTTGACAACAGGCATATATGTCTATGCACTCTTTAATAAACCTCATTTTACTGATTCCTCGGTATGAGGCTTCTACAGAACTCTTGAAAAAGGATACTTTCTGGCTAAGTTCTGTTGCCTATGCATCTTGGATAATATTTATATGGTTATCAGACTAGCATTCTATGTTATAATTGCTAGCACAAAACCCCCTCAACCCCACCAAAGTGTGAAAACTGGGAGAATTCTTGAAGTATTTTCTAGGAGAGTGGCGTGCTTCTGGAATCTTTTGAACAAACAAAATGCTTTAATTAGTTTATGCCCTTTTTCTCTTTTAGCCTTCCATTTGCACATATGTTTTTTTATATGAGGAATTGTTTTCCTTTTGAAGAGCAAAGTAATCCTTGGTTCTCTTGATTTTTTGAAAAAGAAAGTTGTTACTTTGGCACTACGGTTTAGTGGGCCAAAAAGTCATATTACCAGATGTTTTAATCCTTTCTTGCAGGCTGTTTTCAATGACACTGAAGAATTTGTACTATCCATAGATGAACCAAGCAATGAGGTTTGTGCAGCTTCCTGTGTATTTTAGTGTAACAATTTTGGCTTCAATTGAGGAATCTTGGGTGGTTGCAGATTGTAATTTGGGATGCTCTGACGGCAGAGAAAGTAGCAAGGTGGCCTTCCAATCATATTGGTGCACCCCGCTGGCTTGAGCATTCACCAATAGAGGCAGCCTTTGTTTCCTGTGGCACTGATAGGTCTATTCGGTTCTGGAAGGAAGTTCTCTAGGTATGTGGGAAATGGGGGTGATGGTGTTCTTACTCCAAGGAAGTGTATATTTAAGAGATTACTGAACATGCGTTCTAGAAGAAATCTGTCTGTAGAACAACATCAACAATGAGAATAGTTGGACCTGTGGTTCTATATATAGAATTTGTATGCATTTTCCCTCCTGTGCACTCGTAATAATAGAGGAGCTAAATTTTACGCTAGCCTTCAACCTACTGTAACCCTCCTATGTGTTCAAATTTTCTTTTTTGGCCCCTTTCTGAAATCCTTAACGATAGATTAATACAATGAATTAATTTACTGAAGTTTTATTTGTGGTCATCTATTATTGAAAGGCTCAGAAGCCACAATGATGTGGCCTTTTATTTCCACACTCGACACCTTCACCACCCCCCCCCCACCCCCCCCAACAACATTTTTTTGACTTCTTGGATGTTTAGTGAGCTCCTGATGTGTTACTGGTTTTATTTGGCTGGGCCCTCCTTTTTATGTCACTTTGAATATGGATGGCATATGATATTTATTGCATTACTCATCTTATGAGCGTGTCTGAGGACATTGGGACTGTGAGAAACTGGAAAAGTCAGGCAAGCTGAGAGTAAACTCGTGCCTTTTTATTTGGCACCATAGAAAGTTAGAGAAAAGCCACTTAGTTTTGTCAAGAAAGAACAAGAAAAATCAGAGTAAGAGACTAGACAGGTGTGCTGTATTGCATCACTCAATTTCTACTATATTTCACACCTGGTTGCTGTTTTATACAAAACACAAATGAAGATGCACAAGCAGTTTTTTTTTTTTTTTTAATCTTCATAAGTTCTAGATAATAGTTACACTCATTCCTAATCCAGCATGAATAGGATATATAAGTTTATGGCACAATAAACCTTAGACAGGTTCATCTTTGCACTTGCTGCATTGTGTGCAAAACTGTAGATTCACTGAATACATCAAGAAGGTTGTTTTCTCCTGAGCAGCAAGTGTAGAGGCATATAACATGGTGGAAAACGTTTTCCCGATCATGGCAACAAACAACAGGAGGCACAGATCACGCAGAGAAAGAGATCTACAATTTTCTTGTAGAAATGACTATGCAGAGGCATGTAACATGGTGGGAAAGCCAAGGAAGAATATGCTAGGCTCTATGAAGTAATTTAGCTCTGCATTTCTGAGGTGGGATACTCTTTGGGTTAGTTTGGATTAGTTTGGATTGAACTTATTTTTTCTGAAATTGAAAATTGAAAATACTGTAGCAAAATAATTTTTAAATGTATGAATAATACCGTAGGTCCATTTTTAATATTTTTTTTCTGAATAAAATGGCTGTGGGTCTCATAAACAGTACATGAACAGTGTTGTTACAGTACTTGAACAGTATTGCTACAGTTGTGAACATTAAATTTTGTCTCCTTGAAACACTTGAAAGAAAAAAAAGAAAAGAAAAAGAAAAATGCTGAACTGAAAATGCAGATGCCAAATCCAAACCGGCACTTTGTATTTCATCTTCTAAGAAAGTGCAGTTTAAAACTTTCAATTATGCTGATCTCCCAAAGACTCAAACTCCTATCAATTTTATATTAAACTCATATATCCAATACAAACAATGTTATTAATGGATCAGAAGAACAGAGATTACCTCACATTAGATTGAGGCAATCAATCTCAAAGGGCCCACCACCTCATTTCTGGAAGCTTACTAGCATGAGCCAACAGTGAAAAGAAGAGTTAGTCAGGACCTGAAAAGTACCAATCTAATCAAGACCACAACAGATCAACTTAATGGTTTGATTAGACATTATTTAAAAAAAGAAAAGAAAATAGCCCTCTTCGATATTAAGAATATTAATGGCACTGCTCCAACCAAAGAGAGCAAAGTCCAACCAAAAGACAAAATCGTAAATAATAAAAAACATTGGTATGGCCTTGGTGCGATAGTAAGTGCCTTTCACCAAAAGTGATATGCTATCAATTTGAGTCAGTGAATCAACTTCTCAAAAAAATAAATAAATAAAAGAGGTAATGTTGCCTGCTATAGCTTTTTTCAAATTCTATAAAAGTGAGTTTTGTGCATTAAGTACAACCTTTATAATTATTAAAAAAAAAAGAAAAAAAAAGTTTGGCTACAACCAAGTATGTAGGCAATGCCTACAACTTCCACTAACAAAAATTAACATGATTATATATTTTGAAAATCTAACAGTTAGATTACATGTTATTTATATTTTTAATACGCATGTCAAATTTTATGCCAATTAGATATTATTTACTAATTGAACCATAAACTTATTTTTTATGCATAATTTTATATTACAAAAACTTGAAATTTAAACATTTAATTAGTGAATTTTGCAAGCATGAGCATAAGAAGAAAATGTAATCCAATGATGAATTTGTCAAAATTAAAATCTTATCAAAAGATATTGAGTGGTTATAACCATTGGCTACATACTAGCCAGATTTTTTCCAATTATTAGAAAAAAAAGAAGAATAAGGAACTGCAATCACTAATACGTAATCGTTTGCTTGGAGAGGCATTGGAGAAAATAAATAGCCTACAATGGGATGAAAACGACGACAAACGATGGCCTAAACATAAAAGATGGGCTCAAGAGAAGAGACTCAAACCAAAAGAAAAAGATAAAATTTCAAAAGATGGGCTACAATTTGCAATGTTTTTGGAAGTAAACCCAAGCTAGATTTTGATTACCCTTGATGAGTATCATAACACCAACTTCTCCAATTTCAAAATTTGGATTAAAACCATTATATTAAAAAAAAAAGGATTAAAATCTTGTCAATGACGTAATGTCTTGCTATCTGAAGCACTTGGTGGACCTTTGCAAACAGAAAATGGATAGTTATACATCAATGTATATAATTGCCACATGTGAAAAAGTTGTTTATATTTATATATTTAGTTAGAAAATTATATAGACTTAGTCATACTTGTTGGAAAGATTATTGTACTAGGAGGACACTTATTGTCCTTTTGATTCTTTCCTATCTTGTTTTAGTTTGTCCTATTCCATACTACTTTTGCTATTATAGATGTATTCTTTTGTATTGAAAATAATAATAATAATAATAGAAAAAAATTCTCTTTCATATTTCTATAGTCTTTCATTCACTCGTGGTCTTTTTTTATAAGCAAAAATGGAGAAAAGATGGAAAGAAATGATAGCTACAGGATTATGATTATAACCTACCAATGAAAATGCTATTGATCCTTATCCGAGAGTTTGTTGACTTTATGTTTGGGAGTTTATAAAAAAATGAAAAACAATGGAATGAAATATAGTATATTTTTTTATAGTATGTATGAGAGTTTATAGAAAAGAAAATAGAAAGGAATGTAATATATAATTTCATAAGTATACCATTCACTTTTTATTTATTTTTTTCTAAAATATGATTAAAATTGGTATTCAACTTTCTATTCATTAAAGGACTGAGGAATAGTGCTTGTGAGGGAATGGAATGGAGTGGTCATTCGCGCATAACCATTCTATTCCTTTATACTAAACTCCCAAACAAAGGAATAGTTAGAATATTCATTAGATATCATCTTTAATCCATTCATTTCTTTGTTATTCCATAAGAAGTGTAAATGTGTAATAATTATCTGTTTGGCATAAGCTTTCTCTTTTTAGCTTATTTGTTTATGTACAACTTTATATGACCACTTTTTTTGTAAAATCAAGCTTGACTTAATATAGTTTGAAACATAAGATAATAATTTTAAATGAAAAAAATATTTAAATATTAATTAAATAATATTTATTTAACTTTCAATATTTTAATTTTTTTTTTCTTAAAAACCAATCTTCTTGCTTTTGAGATGCAAAGTTATTAATTAAATTTTTGTATGTAGGTTTATTAACAGAGAAAATAATAGCAACTAGAAAAACCGAGAGAAAGCATTTTATTGGAAGTATAGAATTTGGGTCAAGGACCTTGAAATAGAGTATTGTAGAGAATCCTACTTGCAGTAATACTTGGGGCTCCACATCGACCCAAGAATCTAGGTTTTGCAACTCTTGTAGGACCTTCAGGCCTACTTAAGTCTGTAAAGTTTAGGACTTATGGGCTTTACGTTCTTTCCCTTAAGAGGATTTATGCTTAGGTTTTACAACCAATTAATAAGAATTCACTGAAACACTTATACTTGCAAACATTATCTCTTTCCTCTGTTCCTGCAAAAGAACCATTTGTGCACAGATCGGTCCAGTAAAACAATCTAGCCTGGTCACAATGGGGTCGAGCCCAGTTCCCTCATTCAGCATCTCATATTTTCTTCGGCCTTTCAACAAACCCATTGCTCCATGATAGGCCAAAAATGTATTGACCCATTGTGATGAATTAATTGATTACTTAGCCAAGTTCATTAATTAATCAAATTAACATACAAACGTGTGGTAGCACAAACAAATCACCAATTTAAATTAAGTACAACGAAAATTAAATTGACACGGTGATTTGTTTACGAATGGGGAAAACCAACACGACAAAAATCCCACCGGGTGATTTTCAGGTCACCACTCCCGAAATTCCACTATTATCACAACAAGAAATTACAAGTAAAGGAATCCCAGTACCTTATACCAACCTATAGTTGAACCCTTACCCCAATACCCAATTGTACTTGTTCTGTAATGACGATTTCTCCTTTTGATGCACAGCTCCTAGTACGTGACTAACCAATTGCGCGGATCCCAGTACGCGACTTTAATCACCAACTAGAGAAGTTTGTTGGTTGCAAAGTTCTTCAGTTCATCCCAACGATAAAGATCAAGAAGATACTTGGTCACAAAACCTTACGGTGCACAAACACAACAACTTCTTCATAAGAATGATGAACTAGGACAAAACTCTGTCTCCAGTTACAAATTGCTTAAACAAACTTTGCTCAACACTTGTGCAACTTGTGTCCACTTTGACGGCCCTTAAAATAATCATTTTATATGTCTAGAGTTGTGAGAAAAGAAAGCCCAAACACATTATCACGAATTAGAGTCAAAACAAAACTGAAATTCTGTTTTTCATAAACCTTGACAAATGCCTATCTGTTGAGTAGCTGTCGAGCCACGGGGCTGGAATAGCTCTTTAAGCTCGATAGATGGCTAGTTGTCGAGTTTTAATGACATGCACTTTTCAGACTTGAATCTTGGACAGACTTGCATGGCTTCAACACTTGATCTTGAAACACAGTTTCTTGAAGTATTAAACATATCCTAAATCTACCCAAATACAAGTAAAGTGCGTTTTGTTAAAGGATTAGCCAATTACATAAAATAGTGACATATGTTCCTAACAAGTGAATCACATATGTTCTAACAATCTCCCCTTTTGGAAATCCGTGACAAAACCACAACGAACAAATGAGATATGAGAGAAGTCATAAATCACTCAACTCATATTCACTTGTTGAATACAATAAAATCTATCCTAACACAAACTCTTGAAAAACTTTGCAAGAAGAGAGTTTATGGCAAGTAGACTTTGACAATCTGTATTTCTGAAACACTTTAAACAAAACTCATCAAGGCATCTTTATGTGAAACAGAAATAATAGATTGCATACAAGTAATAAGAAGCATGTGCATAAAGAGAGAAAAGAAACAACACATGTAAGGGTAGGTGAAAGAAACATACATCAACATATATAAAGAAGATAAGTACTATGTATGTCAATAATGGTCACAAGACCCATATACAAGAATAAATGTATCTAAAATAAAGAAAATAAAAAGATACATGTAATCCTCACTACATCCCTCAAATATCAACATTCCCCCTAACAAAAATATCCTATACTAACTCTCCCTCTAAGAATGACTACACTCATATCCAAAACTACTTCCCTTTTTTTTCATGAGTGACAAAGGGTAAGAGTGTCAAATAGACATCTCATCGGTAGAATTAGCATCTCCATCATCATCATCATCATCAGAAGCATCATCGTCATCACCATCATCATCATCCTCATCCTCAGAATTAGAAGCCATTAGAAGAGGTGGAGGAGAAGCCTTAGGAGAAAAGCCACCCATGACTACCTAACGTCATGTAATACGGCCAACACGAATGTTCACCTGATACAGCTCTGTAGAGAGTGTATCAAGGAGAGCATCCATGCGCTCAAGCTGCGCCATGATGTCTCCGAGTGTCACATCGCTCGTAGAAGAGGAGGGAGCAGATTGAGATGGAGCCGAACAGGAGGGAGGAGCTGTTGACCCAGATTGCCTCGACCTAAATTGCACCTTGCTATGTTTAACATTAGCGTAGTCTATGGCACACATAAAAGTGAAATGGTCGAATGCTGGAAAGGGAACAGAAAAATGGCGTAAGATCCTCGTGATAGCAGAAAGAAAGATGAGCTAATCATGGGACGCTGAATCCCTATAGACATCTAGGATAGATAGAATAAAGTGAGATGGAAAATCTATGGTAAGATGCTGAAAAAAGGACAACAAAAATCGAGCATGAGGCTTTGTGATTGAGTTATAGTGAGAAAGAGGGTGAAGAATGAATGTCATAACCATGTTAAAAAACTGAGGACCTTTTGCAAAGTCCAAATAGTAAGTGAATTGACGCTTACCCCAATCAGAAGGGTGCTCACAAAAAATGGATTTGAGCACATCTTTGGACACTGTCCTCAGACGCTCACAACCAGGGTAGTCAAGAAACTCTACCCTAAAGACATGGAGCACATCCGCAACAAGTTGCGGTGTGACAACAATGCGCGTACCTCGAATGCGAGTATGAAAGAGAGGTACTGAAAAATCAAATCTATGCATGTTAGAGTAAAACTCTTGGATCAACACGGGTGGACATGTGACCGAGACGTTACACAGTGACTCCCAACCCCGACTGTGAATGACATCGGGTAGGTTAGTGTCGGTGAAGTCTGCTAGAATGATTTGGTGTTCAAAATGAATGCCTTATCGAGAAAAGTTCTTTGAGAAGGCCTTACGGGCATCCTCATCATGGAATCGAATATGTGAAGGAGTAGGATCAGAGGAAGTGGATGCCTTAGAATGAAGAGGGTTCTGGGATGGAGTAAACTTACGTCTAAGTGCCATAGACACGACTAACGTAAACAAAAAGAGAGGGAGAGAGAGAGACAATCAGAAAAGTCTTAAGCAGTTCAAATATATCAAAATATATTGAAAAGAAAGTACGTATGCATGAGAAATGCATGAACATGTGACATGCAATATAAAAGGCATCATGGGCTCAGCCCAATCCAATCCTATGAGCACACAATCAATTTGCACACATCTAAATACATGATAATACTGTTATAATGCTTATGTGATGCAATGTATGAGATTTTAAACTCATTTAAGAAAAAACCCATCCCAAAATTTCAACAAAAACTCATCAATTTTGAAAAACCCCAAAATTTTTCAAAATCCCCAAAACCTAGGTTTTAAAACATGAAATGCATGTAAATGAGAGAAAAGAAACTTACCAAGGGAAGGGAAAACCTTGAAAAAGCTTGAAAATCACTTGGGAAAGAGGTTTGGAGTGAGAGAGAGTGATTTGGGAGGTGAGGAGACAAAGCTATCGAGAGAGAGATCGAGAGAAATAAAAACCGGATCGCACAGAATCTATATATAGAGGTTTAGTAAAGGTCGACAAATATAGGTGTCGAGAGGTGTTGAGACATCTATTAAGCCAGGTGTCGAGAAAAAAAAATGTCGACAGATGCAGCTGTCAAGGATCTGTCGAGGGACAAATCAACAGAAGGCTAAAGGAAGCTCGATCAATCCACCAGCTGTCGAGAAGTTATCGAAGATCCAAAAGAAATCTCGATTGATCCACCTAGCTATCGAGATTGCGATAAGAGGAAGGTGAAAAGCTTAATAGATGGCCAGGTGTCGAGGAGGTGTCAAGAAGTTGTCGAGATTGCTTAAAAATAGTTTTTCAAGAAGGGAAAAGCATAGATATGAATGCAATCAAACATGCAACTCAACTAAGGATCCAAACAGCATTTTAAGTTCTCAAAATCATCTCTCAACAACAATTTTAAGCACATAGATCCCAAAAACACACACACTAAACAAGTCTAACCAATTTTATATTTCTAAAATAAGTTAAGACAGTTTAGTGAGCATACATTAACACATGTAAATCTTGTGATGGCCAAATCACATTGTATCTGCACATGTATTAGGAGTAGCAAAGAATATTGCGTGCTGTGTGTGAAAAACATCGTAAGATTGTATAAGTGTATACATGTTATGACGATTTGAGATATGAGAAAATCACTTTAACTCACACACAATCATAACTGTTTGATGGGGACTATCACTTTCGAGGCACATCCTATAACTCCCACATCTCCTAGACTACACACTTGCAATCATATTTAAAGTATTTTGATCTTTTTGCTTTTTATTTTCTTTGCATATTTTTCTTTTTAAGCAAATCATGCATGGGCATATAAGAGAGAGAAAAGAAATATTCAATGATGGTAAGCATTTGACATTCCAATTTTGCTATGCCTAAGCACACAAATGTCATTGATATTGCACTTTTGCTATGCCGAAGTATACAGATGTCATTTCATGATTGGTGGGCAACAATGGTGATGGTTATTTATGGCTTGTGAAGTAGAGAAGTAGGAAAAGAGAGAACTGAGTGGGAAAAAAAGGGGGTTTACCTACTTTACCAGAAGAAGCAGTTGAATTGAAGCGAGAGAGAGAGAGAGAGAGAGAGAGAGAGAGAAATGGAGGGAGGAGAGTGAAAATCGAAGTGAGTTGACTTGAAATAGAACGGTGTATAGTTGTAAGGATGAGTGTTGAACTGTGCCGTGCTGTGCTGTGCACCAACGGCGAACTTTTAGCACTGTATTATGTCCTTTGATTTTTGAAGCACAGCGAGCGAAGTAGCAGAGTGGAAAAAAAAGGGCGGCAAAATAGGAGGTTTTTTCTTCGGCTCCAGATGAAAGAGCCTGAATCAAAATATCAAATTATGAAGAAGATGAAAATGAAACACGCAATGAAGCGAAGCAAAGGAATTGTTACAACAAAGATGAATGATTAATTGATGGGCCCGGGTTGGGTTAGGTTGGGTTCGTTGGGGCGGACTGTGCAGTGTGCACTGCTCAGTACTCTGTGTTGTTGTGACCAGTTCTGGTGTTTGGTTGTTGGGCTATGCTATTCCACGTTCCGACCAAATTTATAAAATAAAAAAATTAATTAAATTAAATAAATAAATTTACCCCGCCACATAATTTGTTGCTTGTGCTAATTTTCTTTTTGCTCTTTTTCTTTTCCTTCTTTTTGTAAGATTTCTCTCTCTTTTTTTTCTATGATATGTAATACAAGGTAAGTTTCTTGGATTCCTGTTTCTTGTCACACGCAAATTAGAATAACTTTATACAAATCCAATAGCTTAAAATAGGAGGGAATATTAAGTTTGTGTTGGATATTTTTATAAAAAATATTATATTTATTATAATACTCATTTATGTGTATCAATTATCCCTTAATGTCAAATACTTGATTGCTAAATTTTGAAATTCAAATATAATTCAAAATTTGAATAGCTTTTGTCAATAGTTTTAATCAGAAACTTATGAACATTAACGTGCTATTAATACCATAATTGCCAGCATATTTGGTTTTATTACAAATATATACTTTCCATTCTAAATTTTTGTATTCAAACGTTCTTATTTAAATATGACATAATAACGTCATATATGGAAGATTTTTTAGCACTTAAATGTACAACTACTGCTAAATTATTTTATATTATAATAAGTTACCATATATACAGAAATGGTTACTATTTGGTTTAATGGAAAGCGGTCAAATAGCTAACAATTTTTTGTAACATATATTCATAAACTTTTGAAAAGATATTATAATAATGGGCCTTTAAATGCATGGCATTATGATCCTTTCCTTTTGTTCTCAATGTACAAAGTTTGGCTAAGAAAACTTTTGGTATCCGATTATATTATATTACATATATATAAATAAGGCTATTGATTATATATGTATATATATATATATATATATATTTTTTTTTTTTTTTAATTTCAATAACTTTATGACTATTTAATTGATACCAAACGTTTTATTTTTTGGCTAAGGACAAGTAACATGTCTAGTTCTATATATATGGAAAGAAATAAAAGTTTCAGATACACATATTTTTATTTTTGAATTAAAAAGCTGTAGACTCTTCAAAAACAATTTTTTATTGTCTTAAACTAAAGCAATAAGAACCACAAAGCTCACTTGCTTAGTTGTGCATAGAGATGCTCATCTAAGTTACAAGAGATACAAAGTTTAGAAAACTTTGTTTCAATGGCCATCCAAGGTACACAAAACACACATTGTTTTTGTATTTTTCTAATTTTTCATTTTTTTTTAATTTTTATATGAAAAAAAATTTAACAAAACTGAAAAACAAACAAAAACATGTTAACTAAAGCAAAGCATAAAAACTAGACTGACTCAAAATAAAAGCAAAACACACAAGTTATGCAAAAAAAAAAAAAAAAAACACAAAGAGAGAGAAGAAAGTGATAGAATCATTTGGAGCCCTTTTCCTTCCACATCTTGGAAGAACCTTTCCTTTTATTAAACCCTTGAATCGGCGGTAAGGGGGAATAATTGAAACCGTTCAAGTTCGAAATGAACATGAGGGCTTTGAAAAGATCTCCAAGGGGAGCAAGAGAGGATTGAAGTTGATTTTGGCTTCCAGATGCTATCATGCTGCTTCTTTTGTTTAGGCTTTTGAGAGTAAGCCTTCTTAGCCTGAGTGTTTTTAACTTTCTTCTTATCTTGCTTAGGGGGTGCTCATAAGATAGATTTACCTTTGTCTATATTCTCACTAGCTAAATCAGTTTTAACATCATTGTTCTCAATTTCAACATTATTACTAGGAGGAACAAAAATAGTAGTACTAGTAGAAGCAATATTAGAAGAAGAGAAACCATATCCTAAGTCTATTCGATTAGAATTAGATTTCTAAAGACTGAGAATCTCATCAAGTTTTACGCTTGAAGTCCTCTCCAATTGAGCTCTGACTTGAAACAATTCCGCTTCAAGCTTCTTCGTCTTCTCAGCCAAGAAATTATTTTCAAACCTCAATACTCTAATAGTTTGATTAGCTTCATAAAAATTTGTGGAAAGCTCTTCACGATCAAGTTCCACATCATTGAATTTTTTGGTGGCCAGCCTATAAAATTTCTCATGTTTCTTAGAAAGCTTGTATAGTTTCTCATAGGCTGTATGGATATCATCTTGATCCTCCATCTTCTCAAACTTGGACTCCACCAATTTCTCTTCTTCATCCACATCTTCAACAATCCCCTCAGTAGGATTGACAGTGGCAGTGAAGGCATTCAGTATTCCGTCATCCTCATTGTCGGAATCATCTTCAGGCTCAGTGTCACTCAAAGTAGCAACAAGTGCCTTGCTCTTCCTAATGCTCTTGAGATATGTAGGACACTCATATTTCATGTGACCGAAGCCTTGACACCCAAAGCACTTAGGTCCTACGGGAACAGTGTACTGACTGCCATCCTTAGCATCCTTCTTCCCTTTGTCTTAACTCTTGAACTAAGAAGAACTGGATTGCCTATGGTCCTTGTCGAAACCCTTCCCATTGGCATTCTTCATGAACTTTTTGAATTGCCTGATGATGTAGGACTTCATCTTAGAATCTTCATAGTCTGAAAACTCATTCGTGTCACTGCTCTTGGCCTTCAAGGCCATGCTTTTGCTCTTGCTCGACTTACCAATCCTCGTTAACCCTAGCTCATAAGTCTGCAGATTACCAACCAGCTCTGTTAAAAGTGATAGTTTTTAGACCCCTTAAAACACAATTGATTTAACCTAGGTAATTAGCCAAGTTGTTACTTAGTCCAATTTAACAAATCTAGGTTATCACAATTACAAAGATCATATCATGCAAAGCAGCGGAAAGATAAATAACACAAGATATGATCACCCAGGAAACCAAACCGATAAAAACCTGGGGAGGATTTGACCTAACTATCTTCAAGGTAAACTTGAATCCACTATCTTGAAAGAATCGAAGTTCATACAATAAGACTTACAAGCCCCCACGCTCGACTTCTTATTGCTACCAACCAGTAGAATTTACTGACACGACCATGTGCAAGTTTCGAATCCACGGACTCCTTCTTTCTTGGATTCACCACCAGATACAAGCACACCCGCTTGTGTTTTCTTTAAGTTTCAATGGCAGCAACCGATTTAATCATCAAGGTGTAGAAAATACCTTCTCCTTGAAAACCCTAAGTTTGTGTAAAGGAAAACTCCTCTAGATCTCACAAGAGATTTACACAAACCGCAATTTAAGCAACACTAAAACGTGGCTAGAGTTTGCCTTTTATATTTAGGACAAATTAGAAAACCCTAAAATGTTTTAAACAACTAGGGCTGAGTTGGAAATCTGCAGAAAAAAAATTCTGCTCGAGATTCGATCAATCGAGCCTAAGCTTCGATCGATCGAGCCAGGCCGAAATGCATAATTCTTTTTGCATTAGCTCGATTCCAACTTTACATAAAATACACAACTTTGAGCAAGACTAAAACACTTCTAAACACATTGTTTTGATCATGGTTTGCCAACAATACACATTAGAGTTCTAAATACATAAATACCTAAGTCTTTAAAACCTAACAAACTCCCCCTTTGGCAATCCGTGACAAAATACAACTAGAAACTCAAAGTTTACAAAATAAAAGCCCTTTACACAAATAATGCTCATAAAAAAAATTCAATCTTAACTACTATTCATCAGTTGCAAGTGTAGACAGCAGCTCAATTGAATTAACCTGTATATTTCCTGAAACACTAAACAAAATGCATAACCACATGTGTGGAAAAAATACAAGTAAACAAATTAAATTCTTGATTTCAAACAACACACAATAAAGACATATATCAATGAATAACTCATAAATATAAATCAATAAACAGTTTAAAACAAGAAACATATAAGGTACCCAAAAAGTAACACTCCCCCTTACATGAATATCCCATAAAAAAACATGGCAAGAGCTAAAAAGCTAAAATACAATGTGAAGCACTTAGATACTATCTAAACTCCACAAGCTCCAACCAACAAAATACTCTCCCCCTGAAAACAAAAACTTTACAATGTACTTCCCATTTTTGTGACGGAATGCCAAAGAGCAAACAAAATCCATCATCAAAAGGGAGGTGGTGTGGAAGAGCGTCTAAGAAGAGCGTCTAAACTGTGCTAACTCCGCATGCAAGACACGGATCTCATCGAGCACGTCCACCAAAATCTGTCCATGAGCCGCCTGAACAGTCAAGACATGATTCAACATACGTCGAATGTCTGAATCATCTAAAGTAGTCGGTGGAGGAACATCAGCATCAGTAGCAGTAGCACCAGACGTCTCAGTAGCATCTGTACCTGTAGAAGAGGGAGGAGGGGGAACAATACTAGATGACGCACCTCTAGGACGTGAAGGAGCAACTCTCAAGTGAGTAGCCCTCTGTCTAAGAAATGTGGCACCTATGGGAGCAACAACATGAACAGGCTCACCAGAAGGGAAACCATCTAGACCTAAAAACAACAGAATCCTATGAATGAAAATAGGATGAAGAAGCGCATGCCCTACGACAGAACTCCTATGAACCTTGTTCAAAGAACGAAGGAACAGATGTGGGAAACTGATAGATGCACCAGAAACGAACGCATACAAGAACACATATCGCTCTAGAGGGATGGTGTGGAGATGAGAAATAGGCCACAACAAATGACACGTTATCCTAAAGAAAAGATAGGCAGTCTCGGTAAGCTCAGCAGACGTAATCCGAGAATCAAAACCCCACTGGATAGATGACCCAGTGATATATGACATGACAACATCTAAGGGAGGAGACTCATCATAGGGATAGTCAGGCTCCCGAACAACCGGAACCCCAAGTGCCTCAGCCACTACCCGAGGGGTAATGGTGAACTCAACACCTTGTATCCAACTCCTAACAAGGGTGTTGGAATCATAGACGTGGCAAGAGAGGTTCGAGAAGAACTCTCTAATCAGGGCGGTCGGGGGTGGATGATCTATCTCTAAGAGAGGCAACCAACCTCTAGACTCAAAGTTAGCCCTAATGGCCGGATCAATCTCATCTAAAATCACAGCACACTCAGCCCAAATCTTACGCTTACGGTTCAAATTCTCAAAGGCCTCTCTGCTTCTATCATTCCTAAACACCTCACTCCTAGAGGGAGACTCAGAGGAAGTGGAAGGGGTCCTATGGGCTCTAGTTTTCCTAGGCATGGTGCTAGGAGAAGGACCAAAACACAAAGCAAAGAAACAAAAAAACAAAAAAAATACCAAGGGCAGACTGTAAGTTAGCACATAAAAAAATATAGAACAAAACTATATGATGCATGAACACTTTAAATGGCATGATGCATGTCCTAATGCAGTGCAATTAAGTTCAAATAAGTTAAAATTCACAAAATTGGCTTGAGCATAGAGTTTTTAACACAAAAACCCCAAAATTTTGAAAAACCACTTGATCAATTTGAAAGATATTGACTAATTGATCATCATACAAGAAAGAGTTCAGTAAATAATGACCAATTACATCAATTGAACAAGCCAATTTCATCAATTTAGCCAAATTTGAACAAAATCCCCAATTCGGGTTAATTCCAAGCCCTAGAATTTTCAATTTTTCGCAAAGCCCCAAATTGATCAAATTAACCATTATATATCATGAATATACCAATATAGGAGCAAAACCCAATGATCAATTTCAGAAAAAAAAAAAAAAAAAAAAAGATTGATTCAACAAAAATCCCAATAGTGAAAAGTTCCGAAAATCCCCATAAAATGCATGAGTTTATGCATGAAAACATGAAAATAAATGCAAAAGGGAGGGTATAAGGGTCTTACTGGCCTTGGGAGAGAAAAACCTTGCAAAAAGTTTGGCCGAAAATGACAAAAAATCCTCAGTGGAGCCTTGCCAAGTCGGAGAGAGAGAGAGGAAAGTTTGAAAAAGTAAGTTTGAAATAGTCCAATCTGAGTTTTAAAAAAACTTGATTCACGAGTTTCGATCGATCGAAAAACAACTTCGATCGATCGATACAGACAGAGACTTAACAAAACAATTTTAAAAAATTTCGATTGATCGAAAATCAGTTTCGATCGATCGAAACAGATAGAGGCTCTCTAAAATATATTTTAAAAAATTTCGATTGATCAAAAAATAGAATGGATCAATCGAAATGGGCAGAGGCTCACTAAATTTGAGGAAAAACACAGTTTTTGAAAAAAATTCAGAAACAACTCAAAGCATTGAAATTGAAGAACAAAATGCATGAGTATGTGATGATGTGATTTTTAGAAACAAGAATTTAAGCCCAAAATTCCCAAAATTAAAATTTCTTGCATTTTCCATAAATTTTCAAGCATCAAGTTAATTTTGCACAAAATTCAAGGTATTTGTAAAATTTGGCTGGTCAGACCATAAATACACACAATAACATGTACAATGTTTAGCAAAGAGTAACTTGTGTAGTGTGTGCAATTAGCAAAAGCTTGAGATGCATGTGAGGTGATATGTGAATAGCAATCAATCACACAGTCTACAAAATTCATCACAAAGAATTTAAAAGAGACTAACACCTAAAGAGTTACATCATATAACTCCCACATCTCCTAGATCATAAGCTTGCAATCATGTAAGTTTATTGAATTTATGTCTCATAATATACACACCAATTTTAAGTCATGTGATTTTGGCTTTAAGCCTAATAGTACACACCAATTTTAAGTATTAAGTAATTTAAACTAAGACTTCACCTTATGTTCTTTTTGTGCATGTGCTACACTTTCTCGAGCACAAAATCTTATTATATGCACTAAGGTGTTCATGATTGGCTAGTGACCAGTGGTGAGATGGTTATTTATACTTTTCTCTAAAAGTTCAAGTCCGTCAGTCAAATACATGTGACTTCAAGATCACGACAGAGTAATCAAAAACCATTAACATCTTTCACATACAACATGCACTACAAAGTTTTAACTAGTAAAGTGCAAAAAGTAAGCTCATCAAAGCTAAACAAGGTACAAACAACATGTTATGTGAAAATAAATTGACCAACCTTGTTCTCAAAAACCAAGAAGAATAGTACAAAACACACTTCGCTTCCTTTTTCTTCTCTTTTTCCTTTTTTATTTTTTATTTTTTTTTTATTTTAAAAAAAAACCTAGAATGAAATGCATGAATGTTATGCAATGCAAATCCTAGAAAACAAAACAAAACAAAAACAAAATCAAAGAACAATGGTCACAAAGGGCAGAGCAATGAAGCACAAGGACCATGTCAGAAAGACTCAGTTAGTTCGAGTCTTTTGCATCCAAAACCTTTTAGATGCACCATGAGTATTGGAGTTCTTATTCACATGAGAATGATTTCCAACTCCAGGATTGGAATAAAGGTTTAAAACCTTTACCAATTCACCAATAAGTACCATAGGATCTTGTGCTTGAGGCACATGTACTTTTGGTTTGTTTGTTCTCTTTGCAGTTTGCAGCTTGTAACAGTTTGGACGTATGTGTCCAGACTTTCCACAAAAGTGACAAACCCATGCAGGCTTATCATGTGTCTTGTCCTTAGATAGGGTAGGCCTCTTAGATTTAGACTCTTTCAGATCAACTCTAATCTTCCTAGATGATGAAACTTCTATGGGTTTGACAACCTCACTCATAGGGGGTTTGACAATTTCACTCACAATCTCACTCATAGAAGGTTCAGAAGAAGATGACGGGACAAAATTTATGGAATGGGGAGCAGACACAGAGATGCTTTCAACATAACCTAATCCAGATTTGTCAGAAGGTGACTTTTGAACACTCAACATTTGATCAAGTTTAAAACTAGCAGATCTAGCAACAGATAAATCAAGTTCCAAAGATTTAACTTTATCAAGCAAAAGCATATTCTCAGTTTTCACATTGTTCAAAAGTTCATTAGCATCAAACAGTTTTACAAGCAAATTCTTCTTTTCAAGCTCAAGAGAGTCAATTTTCTTCAGGCCAAGTTCAACATTCATAGCATCCTTTGCAGTAACTTTGGAAAGTTTATTATAGGTCTCTTGAAGATCTGCATCTTCAAAGAGTTCCCCATCAGAAGGGTTCTTTTTAACAGATATGCTCTCATTAACTACAGCAGTAGCAGTGAAAGCAATGAAGTTTCCATCCTCATCACAATCAGACTCATTATCAGAAACTTCACTAACACTAAGGATTACAACCATAGCCTTACCCTTAGACTTCAAATAGGTAGGACATTCAGATTTCATGTGACCATACCCTTAACATCCAAAACACTGAGAACCCAAAGAGTTATTAGAAGATTGACCTACTGTTTCTCTAGGTTTATCATTATTGTTAACTTTAGTGAGATCATGCTTCCTAAAGTTTTTAGGTTCAGTAGTGTTCGTGCCTCTTGCCTCTTGCCTTTTTGTTACTATTCTTGAGAAAGTTTCTAAAGTTCTTGGCAAGGTAAGCAATCTCTGTAGCAGAGAGCTCATCATCAAATCCACCTCCTTTAACATCATCAATTGACTTAAGAGCCATTGATTTGGATTTGGTAGTTTTGGATAGATCCCACTCATAGGATTGAAGAGACCCTACAAGTTCATCAACAGGGATGGAGTCCACATCCTTACTTTCAATAATGGCAATCACCTTGAGTCTAAAGTCTTCAGTTAAAGATCTAAGAATCTTCCTAAAAATTTTAGGTTGATCATAGATTTCACCCAAGTTAAAAGCAGAATTAACAATATCATTCAATTTAGCATAGAATTCATCAAAAGATTCATCATCAGACATCCTAATGCTTTCAAATTTAGAAGTCAATTGCTGCAATTTATTGATTTTGACAGCCTTTGTGCCTTCATGCACAGTCTAGAGGATATTCCAAGCAGTATGAGCAACCTCAACATTAGAGATTCTCTTAAATCCCTCCATAGAAACAGCGTTAAAGATAGCATTCATTGCCTTGCTATTGAACGTAGCTGCTTCTTTTTGAGAAGTTTCCCACTCACTAATAGGAGTAGTGGGCTTCTCCCATCCGTATTCAACGGAGTTCCAGACTCTCTCATCAATCGATTTCAGGAATGTTTTCATCCTTACTTTCCAATAAACATAATTATTCCCATCAAAGTGTGGAGGAATAATTAGAGAGTGTCTGTGTTCCATGACAACAGGGGTCAAGGATCAGCTCAGTGATCAAAAGATCAACAACAAGAAAGCAACCCACTCTGATACCACTTGATAGTTTTTAGACCCCTTAAAACACAAATGATTTAACCTAGGTAATTAGCCAAGTTGTTACTTAGTCCAATTTAACAAATCTAGGTTATCACAATTACAAAGATCATATCATGCAAAGCAGTGGAAAGATAAATAACACAAGATATGATCACCCAGGAAACCAAACCGGTAAAAACCTAGGGAGGATTTGACCTAGCTATCCTCAAGGTAAACTTGAATCCACTATCTTGAAAGAATCGAAGTTCATACAATAAGACTTACAAGCCCCCACGCTCGACTTCTTATTGCTACCAACTAGTAAAACTTACTGACACGACCACGTGCAATCTCCGAATCCATGGACTCCTTCTTTCTTGGATTCACCACCAGATACAAGCACACCCGCTTGTGTTTTCTTTAAACTTCAATGGCGGCAACCAAGTTGATCATCAAGGTGTAGAAAATATCTTCTCCTTGAAAACTCTAAGTTTGTGTAAAGGAAAGCTTCTCTAGATCTCACAAGAGATTTACACAAACCGCAATATGAGCAACACTAAAACGTGGCTAAGGTTTGCCTTTTATACTTAGGACAAATTAGAAAACCCTAAAACATTTTAAACAACTAGGGCTGAGTTGGAAATCTACAAAAAAAAACATTCTGTCCGAGATTCGATCAATCGAGCCTCAACTTCGATCGATCGAGCCAGGCCGAAATGCATAATTCTTTCTGCATTAGCTCGATTTCAACTTTACATAAAATACACAACTTTGAGCAAGACTAAAACACTTTTAAACACATTGTTTTGATCATGGTTTGCCAACAATACACATTAGAGTTCTAAATATATAAATACCTAAGTCTTTAGAACCTAACAAAAAGAATATTTTCAATGTCCTTTGATTCCTCAATCGTCGTAATCTATGAGAGACCGCGCCCTTAGCCTGTTTTTTATAGAATGTTGGGCCAAACCCACGTGAATGGGGTGGAGTCGTGTTATTACCTCTTAAAATGGAGGTTCGACTGGTTATATTTTCCTCTTTAGATTAAGGGTTTTACAATAGAGTCGCTATTTATTTTATTATTGGAATAAATAAGAAAACCAAAATTGAAAAATTCCCCAGTTTATTAATTTGTAATTGAATTTACATTGATCATAGGCAAATTACATGGCTTTGATCTTAGATACAATCTAAGATAAAGTACATGGATTTGTTTCCTAATTACAATCTAAAAATCGAAAATTACATGGATAAGCATTTGATCTACTAACACTTGATCTAAACTCGGAGGCTATGTTACAAGGTGAGAAGGTATTAGGCACTCACCTTGCCTGATGAAACCGGTCTTCTAGATTATGGTGACTAACATTCATATCACATCATTCAATATGTTACTAATCAATTTGCATGTTGAATTTAAAGTGTGTGCATGTGATAAACCCTAATTCTATTAAGCATTTCATTCGGATTGAAAGATAAATTCTAGTGAATGTGTGTGGATGGTGATATTCTAGATTCAAGAATTAAAAGAATTATTAAACAAACATATTTTTTCATGTTTTTGATGTGGATTTAAGATCGAAACTAGTGTTATACATGAACATGTGATGAACAACCAAGAATATGTAGAGAACATATAAGAACAATTAAGAACATTCAAACATATTCAAAGGAATTTAAATGATTATTATCATGCTTTAATCTTAATCTCTCATCATAAAAACATAAGAAACAATTAGGGAAAGGGATTATACCTTCATGCAAAATCCATATGTTGGAGGAGGAGACTCTTGGTAGAGGTCCTAAGGGTGGCGGAAAAGAAGAGTTGGGAGAAGAAAAGTGAGTCTCACTTATTACCTTGAGTCTCAGGAAAACCAAGATATGACAAGACTACTCAACTTCACTAGAACTCAAGAGAGGGGAAGAGATGGAATTTTTCGTCGTGTCTTGGAATGAAGGAGAGGTGGAGTTTATATAATAATGGTAGAGAAAATATGAATGGAAGGTCATTTAATGAGGGTTGATAAAGAATCATAAACCTAAACCTCATTTTAGCCTTAGGGGAAATCTGGTGCATTAAATGGAAAGATTGGTGGGAGTGAGGAGCAAGCCAAAATTCGGTTTTCCCGTAGCTGCTATAACAGCCTGTAGAGCCAATTTCGAATAATCATATTTGACTCAATTCTGATCGGAATTGTCTCGTTCTTGTGCTCAAATTGAAGCCTCGGATATCTAGTATCTGGGAAAATTAACTTTATTTACAGATTCAAAATATTTTGAGAAATATCGATGAAGTAGTGAGAAGAGGTCATTTGTTAGAGAATGATTTCAGCACAATTAACATTAATAGGTCCCAAATTAGCTCCCATTTCAGATTTAATTGGTTCCAAATTTACCCTAATTAAAAGATAATTGCAGAAACTACTTTTTGAATAATTAATGTTTAACTATCTAGTTAGTTAGGTGTGTGCAACCCTACCATAAAATGTAGTCCTAACCAATCAAATTATGACACATCATCGTTCTCAACTTGATTATACTTATAACCAATTGAAATCAATTGTTCATAATCACATATAGTCAAACTCAATTTGCGATAGTGCATCTCGGCCATTAGAATTTGATTTGATGATAACTTTCAATCTGATGGTCTGATTAAGGTTTATGACCAATCGATTTGATCGTTACAATATCAAGATCATTTTGATGAAATGAAATTAAGGATCTAATGACCAGAATCAAGTGTGAAATTATCCTTTTACCCTTCATGTGAGGTTAAATACGGGTTGAAAAATGGGGTGTCAACATAATCTTGGCATGGAATCTCTCAGGTAGATATTTGAACATCTTTCTCATAATCTTGGTTTCAGGAATGATTTCCCCGGGATTAAAAGCTGAGTTCACTATGTCCTTGAGCTTGGCATAGAACTCATCGAACGACTCATCCTCTTCCATCTTAATCTCTTCGAAGTTTGTAGTGAGTCTTTAAAGTTTCGAATCCTTGACAACCTTAGTTCCTTCATAGGTTGTCTGGAGGATGGTCCATGCTTCCTTTGCAGTTTCAGTGGAGGATATCTTCTTGAATTCCTCATTAGTGACTGCACTGAACAAAACATTCAATGCCCTGTTGTTGAAGTTTGCCGCCTTGATCTTGGCTTCATCCTAATCGACTGGCACTTCCTTTAGCTTGGTTCAGCCAATCTCTACAACTTACCACACTTTCTCATTTAGAGACTGTAAGAAAGCTCTCATACGCACTTTCCAGTATGCATAGTTAATGCCATCAAATAAAGGAGGTATGATTAAAGTTTATCCTCTATCCATGATAAACAAGGGTCAATGGATCAACACAACAAAGATTAAAACCTAATCAGAGTGTGCCTGCTCTGATACCACTTGATAAGCTAAAAACGTATTGACCTCTTGTGATGAATTAATTGATTAATTAGCCAAGTTTATTAATTAATCAAATTAACATGCTAACGCGTGGTAGCACAAATAAATCACCAATTTAAACTAAGTGCAGCGGAAATTAAATTGACATGGTGATTTATTTACGAATGGGGAAAACCAACACGGCAAAAACCCCACTGGGTGATTTTCAGGTTATCACTCCCGAAATTCCACTATTATCACAACAAACGATTACAAGTAAAGGAATCCCAGCACCTTATACCAACCTACAGTTGAACCCTTACCCCAATACCTAATTAGACTTGTTCTGTTGTGACGATTTCTTCTTTTGATGCATGGCTCCCAGTATGTGACTAACCAATTGCACGGATCCTAGTATACGACTTCAATTACTAACTAGAGAAGTTTGTTGGCTGCAAAGTTCTTTAGTTCATCCCAACGATGAAGATCAAGAAGATGTTTGGTCATAAAACCCTACAGTGCACAAACACAACAACTTCTTCACAAGAATGATGAATTAGGGCAAAACTCTGTCTTTAGTCACAAATTGCTTGAACAAACTTTGCTCAACACTTGTGCAACTTGTGTACACTTTGACGGCCCTTAAAATAATCCTTTTATATGTCTAGGGTTGTGAGAAAAGAAAACTCAAACACATTATCATGGATTAGAGTCAAAACAGAACTGAAATTTTGTTTTTCATAAACTTCGACAGATGCCTATCTGTCGAGCTGCTGTCAAGTAGCTGTCGAGCCATGGGGCTGGAATAGCTGTCGAGCTTTAATGACAGACACTTTTCAGACTTGAATCTTGGATAGACTTGTATGGATTTAACACTTGATCTTGAAACACAGTTTCTTGAAGTATTAAACACATCCTAAATCTACCCAAATACAAGTAAAATGTGTTTTGTTAAAGGATTAGCCAATTACATAAAATAGTGACATATGTTCCTAACAAGTGAATCACATATGTCCTAACACTCCATATTAGGCTTCGGCCTAAGAAACCGTTCAAAAAAAGGGCCCTACAATGGTCAAGAGAGCATTATTTAACAATAGCGTAGATTTGGGTGTAGTAGAATCAAGGTTATGAAAACAATGTAAATTATGTAATCGTTGCCTATGGTTTGGCAAAAATAGCTTACATAAGTGTTCCACTTTATGTTCTATTTCGAGCGTTTCACATTATGCTCAATTAATTACAGTTTATCACTTTTTTTTTTTCTTTATATAATAACCAAAGTTTAAAATCTAAAAAAAATGAGAGATATGGTATACAACTGATTGAGGATAAAATGAAACACTAAGATTGGCACAAAAAATTTCCGTACGATATATAAACACTTTTGAGCGGACGTTAATCTTATCTTTTAACTGCATATCGATCAATGGAAAACATGGGTCTAGATACTCACCTTCCATGATCTAGTGCACTTTATTGGCCAAACATGAAATGTGACCAATCAGCTTGAGACACATTTGTGTTTAAATTCTTAAAAGTTAGTTAACATCATTACAAACACTGGGTTACTCTAATAAAGTTTGCTTTTCTGCAGATATTTCTCATTAGATTTTTGTTGGCAAATGTGGATATAAGTTAAAGTGTATTATTTATTATTCTATTAAATAATATTATTTTTATAATTTTCAAAAAATAAAGTTAAATTATACACAAGTAACCCAAAAAAAAAAAAAAAAGTTCACACACAATTACATTGAATTTGTGAAGGTAAATCACTAAATTATTGACAAGTTATTTTTTTCTTGAAAATGTGTATTATAACTTGTAATTAAATTTGGGAAAAGCTAAGGGCATTTCTTTAGGAGCTATTTTTAAATATTTTTTATTGAAAACGAAAAAAGTAACCATTTAATTTTTTATAGTTTTCTATAGTTTTCATAAAAGTGGTATTAAAACTTTCATAAAAATATCCACTAACAAATGCCTTAAAAGCACTCGTTAATTAGACCCATTAAATATTTTATTATTCCTTAAAGTATCCGTACTTAGATCACTAGTTAACAATAAAATTAATATTGGATAAACATATTTCATCCACACATTTGAGTCGCGTGCACTCCAGCTAGTTTAACTTTTTGAAGCTGTCTTCAACCAATGTGAATTTGATAACAATAATTTTAATCAGTACCCATTAATAGAATGGGACTTTTTGGTTTCCAAGATTTGTGAAAAAAAGAAAAAAGAACTCTTTGGTGGAAAATTTGTGGGAAATCAACCTACCAAATATTGGGAGAAAGTGACATGAACTTTTACATGGCCCGCAATCCACAGCACAAGATTACCAGCTTCCAGACATTTATAAATAACGCATCTCCGACAAAGAGGTTTTCTGATTTTAGAATAGGTATTAGAGTTTAATTAATTTAAAGGTGTTTAGAAAAATCTTGCTCCCTTATTGCTGATCATAATAATTAATTCTTCTTTGGAGGTCGGCACGCCAATGTATTGGACTCTTGACTATACATCTGTATACATAAGAGCCACAAATCTTTTGTATATTATCTTTGTTTTCATTATGAGTCGAAATGCAATATGACAATTATAAAAGAAAGATGGCAGATAGATACATACAGCTATGAGAACTAGAAATAACTTATTGAAGAAAAGAGATACATGTTTGGAGTTAATAGATTGGCTGCAAATTGCAACCAACATTATTAAATATTCTCTAACCTCCCTTTTATCTTGTATGATACTCATCATTATATTTTTGGGATATTGTTAATATTTTGGATTGAAGCACTTAATATACGTCGTAATCAATCTCTCCAAAATTAGGGGTAAGATTGTCTACCAATCACCTATCCTAAACCTCATAAAATTTGAGCATATAACAAATCCTCTATAATATGTAGGAAATGGAATATTTCATTTTTGGTTATAAATGAGGTTTAGACCAATTAAGTGTGCATTTGCCCAAGGATGAACGCGTGTTTTGCATTTTTTTGGATGGTCCCATGGCATTGTTCATGGACCCGCCAACTCCCAACAAACGCAGCAACAGTGTTTTATGGGTCCTACAACATTATTCACACTTTTAAAAATTATTTTGCTACAGTGTTTTCAGCAATGAGTTTTTAGTTTTTAGCAAATAAGCAGTATCCAAACACACTTTAAGGAGTTGGACTTGCACTAAATGATTGATTTTTCTAGATGAGTTTAGGAATGGCAACGGGGTGGGTTTCCTATTCCCCGCCCCAACCCTACTTCCACTTTAGGGCGGGCCCGCCACACCCAAAATTGTCACATATATAATTTATTATTAAAACTTATAAAACATTAAAAAAAAAAAACAAGTTCTAACATTACAAAACATTCTCAAAGTATAACAATACAACAATTCAAGTAGTAAGAAATACAAAAACAATTCAAATATAGCAATACAACAATTAAAATATATAAACAACATAAATATTAAAACATAAAAGAATAAATTCAATAATACAATATAAAACATATCATAAATTTAAAGTAAGATAGCTAAAAATACATATGTATGTCTTATAAAAAAACCTATAAAAATAGTTCTTAAATATAAATGAGAAGGGTGCAGGGGAAAATCTTCACCCCCATTCCTGCTTCATTTGTTATGCGGGGCGGGTAAAACTCGTTCATTAAGGGCGAGTGAGGCAAGTATTTGCGGGTGTGGGTTTAAATTGTCATCCTTAATTGAATTGCCTATATTCCTTTTTTAATTAGTGGTGTAAGTGTTTGTAGCCTTATCTCCTACCTATTGTTTTAGGAGTTTAATTTCTAATTGAATATTTGTATACCATACTTATCTAATCTTAACTGCTAATTATATATATAAATAAGAGGGTTGGGTTCAAATTACATCTGGTGTAATTTTAAGCAATGTTATACAACTTACTATTTTTTAATTTGATGTGTGTTAAGGACATATTTTTATGTAATTGGCATATCCTTTGACAAAACATACTTTACTTGTATTTGGGTAAATCTAAGTAGGTTTAAGATGATTATTACAAGTGGTTACATTGAAGATATGAAGATTACTCAAAAACTGCTCAAGAAAAGTGTAATCTGCAAGTCTTGATACCTCCTCGATAGATCGACAGATTCATTAAAGCTCGACACATGTCTCTATCTATCAAGCTTACGGGATTCAGACTATAGCTAGCAACGTTTTTATTCTAAAAGGCTATTTGTTTATGGGTTTGTATAATTCTTATTGAACTAGGAAAGCCCAAGGTTTGTATATACTTATTTGGAATAGGAGAGCCCATTGAGCTCCTATTTAAATAATGAGGTGGAAAAAGAAAAACCAAACCCTAGAGAGCTTCATAAGATTTTCTTTTTTAAACCCTAGCCTTCTCCTATAGAAGAAAGAGTTCTTGTTGCGTTTCTTGTATGCCTTTGGGTTCTGTAACCAAGCAAAGTCTCTCACACCATCATTGAAGATCTTATTGGTGTTTCTATGTATAGCTATTGCAAATCAACTAAAACAATCAAAGAGTTGCTGTGGAGTTAGTCACGTACTAGGATCCGTGCATCAACGGTTAGTCACATACTGGGAGTCGTGCATTGAACAGAGAGATTGTCGTTACATCATAAGTCCAATTGGGTATTGGGGTAAGGGTTCAACTGTAGGTTGGTATTAGGTACTGGGATTCCTTTTACTTGTAATCGCTTGTTTTGATAATAGTAGATTCTCGGGAGTGGTGACCTTAAATTCACCCGGTAGGGTTTTGCCTTGGTGGTTTTCTCCATTCGTAAACAAATCACCTGTGTCAAATTTATTTTCTGTTGCATTTAACTTAGTTGGTGGTTTTTGTGCTACCATGCTTATTGCATGTAATTGAATCTAATTAATTTCATTTGGTTAATTAATTTGATTAAGTTACCAAAGGGGTCAATATAATTTTGGTCAATCAATGTGAATTTTGACAAATCCATTGTTAGCTAGATTATATTACCTTTGTATATTCTCCATTCTTTCAAAATTTCAAGGTGATCAAATATCAATAGTCATGTCATCAATCAATTGTTTAAATTCAAATTTTTGTAATTTGAAATAATGCATAAAAGATAAGTTTATGCATTGAATGGTAAATTACATCTGATTGACATGAAAATTGGCATGCATATTAAGAATATGTAATTCAATGAGTGGATTTTCAAAATATGAATTAAATAATAATTTATTGAGTGGTATAACATTACTTAGAGTTACACCAGGTGTAATTTGAACCCAACTTTGATCACCTTAAAATTTTGCAAACATGGAGAATATATGAAGATAATGTAATCTAACGGTGAATTTGTCAAAATTCACATCCAATTAAAAAATATTGAGTTGTGTAACATTGTTTAAAGTTATACCAGGTGTAACTTGAATTCAGCTTATATATATATATATATATATATATATATATATATATATATATATGTAATACCCTAAGATTAAGTATGATACTTAAAAAAAAAAAATTCAAGACTGAGAGAGATAGTAATGAAGCATCATGATTCATCCACAAATAGCTTTACTAGAAGAAAAATAGTCTCATCCAAAAGGAAAAATAAATAAATGCTTCTTTCGTAATCCATTTTGGGATGTCCAAAATATAGTCTTTCTTATGCCGAAAATCCACTCATGATTCGTCCACTCAATATGTATATATATATATATATATATTGAAAATCCTACTGTTGAATTACATATCCTATATGTTCTTAACAATCATGCCAATTTTCATGTCAATTGGATGTTATTTACTATTTGATCCATAAACTCATCTTTTATGTATTATTTTAAACTACAAAAACTTAAATTTCAAAATTCATTGATGACATGACTATTAATCTTTGATCACTTTGAAATTTTGCAAGTATGAAAAATATACAAAGATAATGTAATCTAATGGTAGATTTGCCAAAATTTGCATCTAATTAAAAAATATTAAATGGCGTAACATTACTTAAAGTTACACCAGATGTAACTTGAACTCCACCCATATATATATAATACCCTAAGATTAAGTATGATACTTAAAAATTAAAAAAAAAAAAAAAATCAAGGCTAAGAGAGATAGTATTGAAGCATCATGATTCATCCACGCTTTACTAGATGAAAAATAGTCTCATCCAAAAAGAAAAATAAATAAGGGCTTCTTCTGTAATCCATTTTGGGATGTACTAAATATAGTCTTCTTAGAAAAATCAATAAATAAATTTCTCAGTCAAAATTAATGAAGATGATTTTGAAAACTTGTACTTTTTTTTAATTAAAAGAAGGGTTTAGCTTACAGTCAGTACTTTTTTAACTGAAATTTCCTTTTGTTTTAATGAGAAACTGCCACATCATCCACTAACCAAATAGAAAATGGAAATTAAAACCCACTACCACTTATCATTGTTATTTAAAATAAAATGAAATGTCAAATTAAAAAAAGTACCGGAGTTAAGCCAAATTTTTAAAAGAAAACATATGCATTAAACAATGTTCCCTTAAAAATTTGAATTTTCTATTCCAAACCAATAATATGGGAGGGTGGAGGTCATAAGTGAGTGTGCCCTTTCATTCAATTAAGTAGTGATTTAATCTTCTTATTATCCTGTAGCAGGCTCATTAATCATCACTACTGTGATTCTCATAGTCATCATTATCATCAAATAATGGCATTGGTGATTAAGAGGAACACATAATTAGGTATGTACCAGGGCGGCCTGTGGATCCCATCTTACACACAAGCAGAGAATAAATAAAGGCATATGCCCACTTATATGTCCCTACATTGGAAGAAAAAGCATGAGATCCACCATTTTCAATAAACCAGAAGTATGAAACCTTTGAAATCACCACCCTCCTTAAACTAATTTTTGTACCCTCCAACAGGGGGTGGTTTTGCTCCTACCTGGGATCACCAAGACAAACTTAATTGATTGTTCAATCAACGTCACCTATTTGAGCATAATTATCTTATAAGCACTAGGTATTTGTGGTCCATTAGACTAAAAGCATAAGAATTTATGTTTCTTTTGACACATGATGACCAGCCTAGGATTAAAAAAATTATGTTACTACTTTTAGTACACAGGCAATGTAAAGGAGAATGTGTTTCACAAATCTTCCTCCAGTGAAATATAATTAAAAAAAAATTCAATTTTAAAATGGGTTAGGATGGTGGATGATCGATGATTTGCCAGTGTGCTTTCATCTAGGGCTCTCGAACCCTAGGTTGTTCAAACTCATTGATGCAGCACTGGTTTGTAATTCTTTATTGGAACTTGGCCATACAATCATGGCCTCCTCATGGCAAAGCCTGAGGTCATGGTGAGCCTCATTTGCAACTCAATTGATTGTCCAATTTTATATTTTTGCTACAAGTTGCCCTAGGAGTTAGCCTATATGTACTTTTCCTTGGTTCATTGGTATAATTTTGATAGTTAAAAAAAAAAAAAAAAAAAAGTGATTGGTGATGATTGTGATTGGTGTTATATCAATAACATACAAAATAATTTTTTTTTTAATTACTTAAAAAAAAAAAGAGTTAACACATCAATTTGTGAAATCTCTATGTATTGTAAAATTGGTACCAAGTACATAGCAAGACTCTTATTTATGTGCCATTGTGCATATAGAATGAGGGATTAATTTCCTTTCAAAAACAATCCTACTTGGAGGCGAAGATGTACAGGCAATAGATCACTCACAATCAGTTAGTACATAAGTCAGTAGAACATAGATTTAGAACTTATTAAGAAATCAATTCAATATAATGCATATTATTTTACCTAAAATGTTCCTTTCCTTTTTCTTTTAATGGCACTTCTCCCTAATATTAGTTTAACTTAAAATTTATAGACTAGAATCAAGGGCCTTTTGGTTTAGTAGCATTATATGCTCTTTAGTAGCATATAATGCTCTCTTTTACGAGGATAATTAGGATTTGAATTCACGAATAAAAAAAAAATGTAAGCCAGGCATGCCAAAAAAGCTTAAATTGAAGCCAATAAGCATTCAATTGTATAATCTCAAAAGGAACTATAGTGCTTTAATATTTGACTCCTTTTTGACTAGCATATATAAAGTGGTGGAGACATGGGTTTTAAAGGCCAAATCCCACAATTGGTGATTGATCCAAGGAATAATCACTCCAATTTCAAGACCATCGTCTTGTTAGCTATACTACTTGAAACCTATAAGATAGTCCTAGAATAAAAAAATAAAATTAAAGATATGTAGCTTTTTTTGTAACCTTTTGCATCCAATGCCTATACTTTGGTATATATTCATGTTATAAAATTTATAATGGTCGAACAGTACAAGATTTATGGACATCGTAATTACCCTAGACGACATGGTTAACGCCATAACAAGTGAATTAAAATTGATCAATGAAGACCCAATGTGTTAGATTATTTCATTGTGTTGTTTTTGTTTTTTCTCTTGGCTGCTTGTGCCAAGTTCTCCACGTCATCTGATGTATACACATTTTCTTTGAGTTATTTATAAAATTTCTATGGATCTACCTCAAAAAAAAAAAAAAAAAAAAAAAAAAAAAAAAAAACAAAGGAGGACCCAATGTACCAATATATTAGATGCCCCATTGGATAAGTACTACCTATTATAGGGAATATGGACACCCATTGTATGGATATGCCATTTACAGACATGGTTTTTCAGCCTATAGGAGGTGGCCAAAAATAGATTCTTGCATTCTCTACATGTGTGTCTTTCAAGTAATGCGAAGATTTTGGAGAGAGGAAAGGAATATAGGGGTGGGCGACTGAGAAATAGTTAAAAGAAAGTCCAAGCCAACTTGCATTGATGTAGATAAAAATAAGAAAAATATATTAATTTGGATATTCAAGTCCCATATGCACCCTTCTTTACAGGCCATGAGAAAAAGGAGCAAAGCTTTTCACAAGCACAACTCCCAAAAATATATTCTTGGCAAGGATTTGGATCCCCACAAGAGTGAGCCATGATCATTGTTTGGCCTAGGTTCTTATTCCTCAATCATTTAAAGATTTTCCCTAAGATGATCAAATCAAAGTAAGGCCAAAAATTTTAGTTTATAGTCATGACTCAAAAACCCTTAGTTAAAGAATCTTTGTAAATTTAGTAAGAGATTTTCTAGGACCACACATAACTTTTGTTATAATTTTGTTGAAGTTATCGATTGCAAATAGTGAATAATCATTTTCACACTTGGACTCATTATTCTTTCTTCACACTACTCGTAGTAGATCAAATCAAAATTATGGCGAAAGTAGTGGCACATTCAAAAGGTTACGCAGGAGGAAAAAGGCACGCCAAGCATGAAAGAATAAAGATGGAATGGAAAAGAGGGAAAGAGGATTTGAAACTTTGATTATGATTACAACCAATGGATGTGTTTGTGAAATTGATAATATTAAGAAAGCTGAGATTTCACAAAGTGGAAGACTAGTGTGTAAGAGTTTATATAGTAGAACTCTCCCAGTTACAACAGTTGCTTGGAAAACATGCAATCAACTTCACCTAACAGATCTCCAATACTCAGTTTAAAATTAGATTAGAGGATATCACTTAATTAGTATTTAAATACTTTGAGATTAGATCGAATCATGCATATTAGTAATTCATTACTGCTTTTCTTATTCTTTACTTGTGCTTAGTGTGAATTCACACGTTCACATTTCCATCCATCCAAATTTCATTCCTACTGAGCAATGCAGTTGGTGAGTATTGACTACTAACTCTAAACTTTCTTGGAGCCAATATTTTTAGCTAAATTGAGTATTACTTAGTTTGAATTATATTTCTCCTTTTTTTATTTCTTTCATTTTTCCTCTTGCTGTTGTCCATTTTTTTTGTTAAATCATGTGCATTTGCATGTGCTTGTACCATATGGAAAATGGTTTAGAACAATGTTATTGAGTTGTTTACATATATATATATATATATATATATATATATATATATCAACATGGCTGATTTTAATATTTCAATTTGATAAATTATCAATTATCCTTAAGCCTTAAACTTTTTTAAAATTTTAAATTTAATTTAGGAGCACCTACTTTGATATCATTATAAATTACTAATTCTTTAAAAAAAATTAGACTACATTGTAACTTTAATTTTTTAATACATATTCTAATGGTTTGGACTTGAGCTAAGATGTTTGCGAACAGAAATTAATACCGCATTTCTTCAAGCAAGTAAATTGGGCTATTAAAGGTGCATGCATGTCACTGAAAGCAACCACTGTGACAAGATCATTCACCAAAAATGACAATAAGCACCACCTCCTCCAATAATATTGTTCATCTCAGCATTATTTTTTTCGACTAAAACTAACATTGCTATATATGGTCATTCTTGCCTACTACGTAGGCATGAAGAAAAAAAATTTGGCTCCAAGTAAAATATAAAAAATCAGACTAAAAAACAAAAATTCAAAATAATTTGAATGAAAAGGGTTCCAATTACTTGAATCAGAAGGATCTCAGTAGCAAATGTCACTAAAATTTAATGGAGTTATGCATAAGTAAGAAGAAGCAAAATTGAAAGGGCAACCAGGCAATGCATTGATTTATGGTAAAACTGTTTACAAGGGCATGAAATTTAAAGTTCCATGCCAACATAGATAATATAGAACCATCCGTAAACACCTTTTAACGAAAAACACTAAAAACATTTCAAGCTAATACCAGAAACCCTACACAAAACCCAAAACCAAAATTATGCAGATAAGAGAACATAAAAAGTAAACTATCTTATTAGGTCCTCTCCATAGAGTGACTGCAAAAACATGGATATGACATCATGCTGATAATTAATAGCAAACCCGCCATCAAATTCATTAATTTCAAGCAACCCTAGGAACTGCCTTGCAGACCAAGGAGTTCTTCATCTCCAGTGAAAGTTTCAGGCACTCAGAAACGTCAACACTGCAATGCTTAGAAGGAATCCATTTGAAGCTTTGGAGTAATTGTGCAAGCCAAAGCTGAACAGTGGCTATTCCCATGGCCTTACCAGGACAGACCCTTCTTCCAGAACCAAATGGAGCCAACCTAAGATCAGACCCCATAATAGCTACATCTTCTTTCATAAACCTCTCTGGCTTGAATTCATTGGGCTCAGACCAGACTTGCTCATCATGAGTGATTGCCCACATGTTCACCATGGCAGTTGTGCCTGCTGGGATAAAGTTTTGGCCTATGTGGGTGTCATGGATGGCAAGCCTAGCCCAAGAGAGCAAGGGACCCGGTGGGTGCATTCTTAATGTTTCTTTTACTATGGCATGAAGATAAGGGAGGTTGGGGAGGTCAGAATCTGAGACTAATCGAGATGTTCCAACCACCGTATCGATTTCTGATTGGGCTTGGGCTTGGATATCTGGGTGCAGTACCATCCTTGCAAGAATCCACTCTAGGAGGATTGCCACTGTGTCAGTCCCTCTGAATATCATTTCCTGAAGATTTAAGAATATTATTAGTTGGATTTTTTTAGTTGGAATTTCACATTAAAAACAAAAGGGATTGGTGGTTGTATGGAGAAAAAATTGAAGAAAGAAGAAGCATGAGAAACAAGACAAGAAAGGCAATAGGAGACGCACACCAATGTTATCAAGAAGAGAAAAAAGGAAAAAAAATATATTCATATTCTCAATATCATTATTGGATACCTAAAAAGAACAATCTCGTACTTATTCAAGCATTTATAAAACATGCAATTCTCTCAGGAAACAAACAAAACTGAAAAGATGGAAGACCAAAGCATAAGGAACCAAGTCGATGCATCAATCAAACAAAGCTGCAAACAGTACATATTCCCAAATAAAGTTGAGATTGATTGACTAGGGGAATTAGGATAGCAAAATTTTCGCGTTAATCTGTAAACTTAAACTCGAAGCATTTACCTAAGTGGTTTGCATGGTAAAGAAAATAACTGAAAAGACAAGAAAATGAGCAAGAGTAGAACCTTATTATAGTTACTCTTACAAAAACTTGACCTATCATACAAGTTTAATTAAAATGACTTTTAAAGATAATCAATGGTTAGCAAAATTTACCCATAAAACAGCAATCATATCAGAGTCACTGAGCCTATTCTCTTTCTCCAAATCAAGCAACACATCAACAAAATCACCTGAGCTCTCATCACCACCATCCCCAACCCCAACTACTATTTCATTATTCTCAACCCTCTTTGCCCTATGCTCCTCTATAATCCTCCCAACAAAAACATTCACTTTTGCCACTAAATTCCTACATCTTTTCCTCACTCCTTGCAAATCCAACCAACCCAAAAGAGGAAAGTGATCACTCCAATTGAACACCCCTAGCAACTCATACCCTTCACTCACCAAACTCTCAAGCTCACACCCATGATTTTTTCCACTCACTTTATCACCAAACTCATAACTCCTTCCAAACACACTCATCATAACATTGTTCAATGACCCAAAATGCAACACTTTCCTTACCTCAACCTCACCATTCCCTTTCATCAAGACTTTTATCTCATCCACCATGTTCAGCCCGATTCTTCTCCGAAACTCACCAAAATGAGCAATTCTCTTGGGACTGAACAAATAGGTGGCTGAGATTCTCCTCAGGTTCCTCCAGTACTCCCCGAACGGAGCAAATCCCATTGCCTTATGGAAGAGAAGCTCATAAGCTGACTCCTTAACAGGTCTATCAGCAAAATCCGAGCTGTTCAAAATCTCTTTAGCTGTATCTGGGTGGCTAGAGATAATGAACCGAGTGAACCCCACTGAGAATGCCATCAATGACTTGGCCTTAAAAGTCTCAGCAAGGTTACTGAGAACTCTATGAGTCAAAGAGCCAGTGAAGGCGAAAACCAAGCCAAGAAGTGGCAAACCAGAAGGGCCAGCAATGGCGGTTCGAGTTTGAACCACATGGACTCGGGTTTTTGATAAAGCCCAAGCAAGACCACCGGGTGAGAGCCAGAAAGAAAACACAAATATAAACATTAAGACACATAGGAAAGCCTTGAAGCTAAGTATTGTTGAAAATCCAGGTTGCAGAAAGAAGAGATAGTAACAGTAGTGTTCAAATGACATGTTGGTTGGATTTTTTTTCTTTGTTTTACGTTTGGTTGCCAAGAAAATGAGAGAAAATAACAAACACAAAAAACAGAAACCGGTTTTGGAGAATAAGAATAGGAACGCACTGAAACACAAAGGAGAGAGAGAGAGAGAGCTGAGAAGTTGTGAAATGAGAGAGTGTGGGAGAATGGTATTTATAGAACAGGGATGGTGGTGAGGTTTAGAAATATTAGAATATGAAAATGTTCAACCTATCATAAATTTTAGCATAAAAGAATGGCGATTGGTCAATTTCATTCATATAATTTCAATCATATAATAAATAAATATTTAAATCATTTTTTTATTAAAGAGATTGTAACTCATTACAATTTATATGATAAAATTTATAGTATCTTTAGTATTGCTCATTAAATTTTTTTTTAATTATTATAAAAAGGTTCAAATAAATTTAAATAATGAATTTAATTGATAACATTTCAACATGATTGGTTACACTTAAACACATGATAAATAAATGTCTTTAGAAAAATAATATTTGTGGTATTTCAAGCATTATTTTTATCTTAATTAATATTTTATAATTGACTTACAAAATATGTTGTGATTGATATATTAGTTTATAAAATTTATGGAGTAAAATTTGTACATCTAAGATGGCTAAATAAATTAAGAATTTATCTCCAATAAAAATATTAAAATAAATTAGAATTAACCGTGCTTAAAAATGGGGTTTAGTTTTTCACTATTAATTTTTAATTACCAGGATAAGTTTGGAAGATACAGTTCTTTCTTAAGGGTGAAGAATCAACTTTGGTAATTGGGATGTCTCTTTCTGCTGAAACTACGATTCTGCCCATTATTCAACTTCATATCTTTCTGCTTTCTTCTTTCGTCAAAAGGACTTAGCCATAAGGTTCTTTTCAGGCCCTAATGGCTAATAGCGTTCAACAACATTTCACCATTAAAACTGGTTCGTGGTCACCACGTGGATCTTACACTAAAAATTGTACTCTTTTTTATTTTATTTTTTTTATAATTCTTGAAAAAAACAGAATATATATATAAACATATTAATAATAGTATAACATGAACTTGAAGTTACATATATATGTGACAATATATCACATCCTATAATTTCAAAGCCACTGTAATCTGAACCTTCATTGAAATTAAGTTTATGCTCAATAAACATATAAAAAATTTTATTTAAAAAAAAAAAGGTTTATGCTCAATAAACCTTTAGTATCATTTAACACGAGTAAGTTATTTGCAAACATTTTAAGAGCCACACAAAACATCATGCGATTTAATTTGCAGAAATTTTGGTGCAGTGTGCTTTACATGACTTTCCGTTATTTTAAGTTAGTTTACGTGACTTTGCGTTGCTTTAAGTTAACAGAAATTTGTTTCCCAAAAAAAAAAAAAAAAAGTTAACAAAAATTTATGTGGCCTTGTGTTCAAAACCTCTAGAGACTATCTTGACCCAAAGAAATAGTCAAACATTGAAAGAATTCTAGACACCTTCATGGAAAAGAAAAGAGAATATAAAGTTAGCATAGACTTATTTGGAGTTCAGAATGCTTTGAATGGATCAAATAGACATTGTCCTTGAGAAATTAAAATTTTAGGGTTTATTTTGATAATTAAGTCAAATTGTATGAGATTTATTATATTTATTATGTAAATATAATGGATACCAACAACTAAATTAATACACTTAATTTTAGTAATTTCGTACTAGAACCGTTATTTTTAATTGTAATTATTCAATAAAATAATAGGATCTTCTCCATTTGTTTTTAACATAGAGGCATATCTCATAATGAGATGGTTTAATTTTTTTAATGAATATAAAAGTATAGTACTTTTTATCATTTAAATTAAGATACTTTTTTTGATGAATTAATATTTTAAATGATATGACATTAAATATGCCATTTCTTTTAAAGCAAGTCGAGTAATATTGATATTTTAGTACAGTCCAAAGAGGCATTTGCCAAATTTAAACAATTTTAATGATTTTAAAAGAGTAATTGACCTCTAAAGAAATAATAAAAGGCCAAAACACTAGTTCGACCAAGTCATAAGAATGCCCAACCTCTAATGAAAGAGGAAAAAGCCATGAGATAGGCTTGATTAGGTCATAAGAATGACTGGCGACTGAAGAAGGAAAATAAAGGCCATGAGATTGGCTTGATCAACTCTTAAGGGTGAACAACCTCTAAACAAAGAAGATGATCAAGACACTTGAATGGCCTACATGAGACTGGCTCGACTAAAAGACTAAGTATTACCAAATTTTTCTAAGGTAGAAGACATACAACAAGCATAAAATCAATACAATATCACTTCCCTTAGTTAAGAAATGAGTACTCATGGCCATAACACTTATGAAGGGTGTCTATAGTCGGATCAAGTTGGGTTTGTGCTCAACTTGTACTTGACCCAATCAAATCGGGTGGAGGAGAAAGAAACTCGTCATTGACTGTTAAGGAACAATGGTTTGAACAAATTGAGTTATTCATAGGTGGCGGTCAGATTTGGAGGACACTAGCTAATAGTAAGGAAAGGCGGAGATGGAGGATCTTCGTCAGATCTTAAGGAGATCTCACCAGATCCAATAGAGATGCGTCACTAGATTGGAAGTTCTCGCCAAAATTTGACTAAGATCAGTTGGATCTGGTAGATCTCCACTAGATTTGGTGATAACCTTCACAAATTTTTTGCTGTTGCTAGTCAAATGAGACTTTTCTGATTTTGAAGGATAAAACCCACCACTCGCCCCCCATTGCTGGATTTTGAAGGAGAAAACCCATCATCAACCATCATAGACATCGATTTAGTCAATTTTTGATTTAGGCCCGATCAAATCCGTCAGGTGGATCACTTTGCTCGGGTTTGTGGACAACCCTACCACTTACCTTGTAAAACATTGCCATATAAGCACAATAGCTGAAAATTTTTGTTGGGTTAAGATAGCTTGACCCCGGTTAATTGATTAATTAAGTTCAATTGCATGCAAAATATGAAGGCACCAACAAATCACCAAAAATACAAAGTGCAGTAGAAAATAAATTGAACACTATGATTTGTTGACAAATGAAGAAAACCTCACAAAGCAAAAACCTCACCGGGTGATTTTAAGGTCACCATTCCCAAAAATCTACTAATCAACAATCAAACGGTTACAAGTATAAGGAATCTTACCAACTACCTGACTTATCCCGAAATACCAACTTACAGTTGAACCTTTACTCCAAGATCCAATTGGACTTGATTTTGTAGTAGCATTTTTTCCTTTGATGCACAAACCTCCAATTTATGACTAACCCTTTGCATGGATCTCAGTATATGACTAACTCCAGCAACTTAAACAGATGTTGCTGGTTGCAAAGTTCTTCACTTCATCAACAATGAAGATCAAAAAGCACTCGGTTACAAAACCCAATAGCGTATAAATACAATAGCTTCACATAGAGAAAAATAAATGTCTTGGTCTCTATATCCATGTGTGATGACTCTTAAAATAAGTCTTATATATGTCTAGGGTTGTGAGAAAAGAAATCCCAAACAAATATACAAGACTGGGCCGAATTTTAGATCTAGAAATTCTGAAATCGTAATTCTCAATAGATTGAGCTACTGTCAAGCTATCTATCGAGCTTCACATTAAGTCTCGATAGCAGGCATCTGTCAAGTTATCTGTCGAGACTTGACGAATGGCTTTTCTTCACTTGTTTCTTGGACTAATCTTTATGTCTTTAATACTTGACTTGAACAACGTGTTTTTTGAAATACTAAACCCATCTTAGATCTACCCAATTATAAGTAAAGTGCATTTTGTTAAAGGATTAGCCAATTACAATAAAATATAACCCTAACAATTTTGCTAAAATATATATCAAATGTAATAAATGCAACTCCTCCATTTTCGAGATCAACTAGACAGTGAAAAGAAAAAGACCCTTGACTAATCAAATTCAATGCTAACTATTGTGTTTTGTTACGCTTAGACAATTCCATTCAAGTTAGTTAATCGGTACAGATCACCCCCTATTCCATCTTGTTATAAATTCTAGTCCATTCCGGCCGTTTCAATCACTTATACTAAATTTCACGTAGTATGGTGATTTGGCAAGTATACCCTTATTGAGAACTCTTTTGACTTGGGCATCAGGTCTTAAGTTGATACCACACCGATGTCTTCAAGTTCTTTCTATTTTTTACAAGTGCTCATCTTATAAATCTATAGCATGTAATACACTGCTTCATCACAGTACAATATTAAGGTTTTCTCCATTTATTTATAACAGAAAGGCATTTCCCATGATGTGATGATTAAATTTTTTTTTTTTTATGCATCTAACATTGTGCATATTTTCTATCAAATAAAATTAGATATTGTTCTTTATTTTATGAACTTTGATTTTAAATGATGTGACACTGAATACATCTTTAATTCACATAATATGATACTTCTCCATTTTCAAGATCAACTAGATAATGAAAAGATAAAAGACCCTTGACTTATCAAATTCAATTTTAGAAATTGAGTTCCATTCTACTTATAATAGGAAAAAAAATAATAATAATTCAATTTAGTTAACTGGTATGAATCACCCCTCCCCCCCCCCCCCCCCACCCAAAAAAATTCTATCTTGTTGTAAATTCTAGCTTATTGACCATTTCAATCAATTCCACTAAATTGCACATGGTATGAAGATTTTGGCCAATATGACCCCCCCCCCCTTCCATTCTATCTTGTTCTAAATTCCAGCTCATTTGACCACTTTATTCAATTCCACTAAATTGCACATGGTATGGTGATTTTGGCTAGTATGCCCTTATTGAAGATCTTAGGTTGATACCACTCTAAGGTCTTCTCCATTTTTTTATAACAAAGAGGCATTTCTCATGATGTGATGATTTAATTTGTTGCGAAGCTAATCGTGTGCATATTTTATATCATATAAAACTAGATATTGCTCTTTATTTAATGAACTATGATTTTAAATGATGTGATACTAGATATCTCTTTAACTTATGTAGAAATAAATATTTTAGGAGTATTTTAGTCATTTTAGTTTAGAGGATATTTTGGTCAATGTAAAGATTTTAGGGGTATTTTGACAATTTTTTATTTTAGATTTTAGGTTTTTTTTTTTAAAAAAAAAAAAAAAAAATTATTTTAGAGGTTTTGAGAGTTTTAATAGTACTTTATCATTTTGTTGGTTGTAGATTCTATTCTCTTCAGAGAGAAGGAGATTACGAGCTTATGAGAGAAGGACTTCTTTCCCTTTCTAGTCTCGCTTCCTCTTCTTGTCGAGCAGGTCAACTTAGGGAACCTAACCAGAAGGAGGAGTGGGGGGCCTGGGTTGGACTGCCTTCTCGGGCACATTACCTCCTGCGTGGGACTCTAGCAGGTCTAGGAGGCTTGATCTGGTCTTGCATTGTAGTACCATGGCATCAAGAACTGTTGGAGCTTCCTGGGTATGGCTTACTTGGGCTGGGGGAAGATGACTGAAGTCACTAGCTGGAACTTCTAGGGACTGGGGCTGGTTGAAGACTTTAAAATCATCCTCGGACTCTAAAACATCAACTATTTTTTCTTCTTCTTCCTTGATAGTTGGTTGGGAAGGTGTGGCTTCTTCCTCGACAGCATGTTGGAATGGCAATTCTATCTATTGAACACCTTCTAGGGTAGGACCTGGATTAAGAAAACTAGGTACAGCTACGTTGATCAAGTGTAGACGGTAGTCTTTCGCCTTGATCACGTACATGGGTGCCTGGTAGCTGGTTGGCAGAGGGTTGTAGCCGAGGATGAGATGAGCCACCCTCAATTACCCATCTTTGTGAACACAAGTCTTGGCCTAGAGTATTTTGGTCAGGTCTGGCTCATTGACAAGGCCGAAGTTCGAAATAGCAAAGTACTTGTCTGCAAGTTTGTTTTATAAAAAAAAAAAGAAAAAAAAAAAAAAAAAAAAAAAAACCTAAGTTACAAGTATGGATAGAGAGAGTAAGCATAGGAAGTATTAGTATTAAAAAAAATTGTTGTTAAAATGATAAACCTAGACATAACATCCCACCTGGTGTCCTTTCTCTAGTTGGACAGTGAAGCCCATCGTGCCACTCCCCTGAAATGATTAGGTAGCCTTTATTCATACCCTTGTTGGACTCAAGAAGACACAATATGAGCCTAACCACGGGGACTCTAGATTTTAGGTAATACCCCTACCCCGATAGTTTATGACGGTTATAAACCCAATTAACATCATGATGGGTGAGGTTCACACCCATCTTCTCGTTGAAGGCATCTACGCTGCCTAAGATCGTAAACATATTAGGAGCACACTAGGTGGGGGCTTGACAAAGGGTTGTAGCTGAGGATGAGATGAGCCACCCTCAATTACCCATCTTTATGAACACAAATCTCGGCCTAGAGTATTTTGCTCAGGTCTGGCTCGTTGATAAGGCCAAAGTTCGGAATAGTAGAGTACTTGTCTGTAAGTTTGTTTTATATTAAAAAAAAAAAAAAAAAAAAAAAAAAAAAAAAAAAAACTAAATTACAAGTATGGATAGAGAAAGTGAGCATAGGAAGTGTTAGTATTAAAAAAAATTGTTGTTAGAATGATAAACCTAGACCTAACATCCCACCTGGTGTCCTTTCTCTAGTTGGACAGTGAAGCCCATCGTGCCACTCCCCTGAAATGATTAGGTAGTCTTTATTCATACCTTTGTTGGACTCAGGGAGACACGATATGAGCCTAACCGCGAGGACTCTAGATTTTAGGTAATACCCCTAACCCGATAGTTTATAACGGTTATAAACCTAATTAACGTCATGATGGGTGAGGTTCACATCCATCTTCTCGTTGAAGGCATCTACGCTGCCTAAGATCATAAACATATTAAGAGCACACTAGGTGGGGGAAAGTCTATGGGCAATTAGATAATCCCTAGTTACTCTACCCACAGGGATTCTCATCCCTCCCTCTATGAAGGCAATCGTAGGGATTACAACTTCTCCCTCCTGCCTCAAGTTATGCCATTCCCCCTATTTACAATACCTAATCGAAACCCTTGGTGGGATTCAATATTGAGCTTTGAAGCTCTCTATGCCCTCTGGAGTATCTACTAAGTAAGCGAATCTACCCATTTGGGAGAAATGACGAAAGGAATAGGTGGACGAGATGGAGTTAGAGTGGCCGAGGAAGAAAGGGCTCTAGATAAAAAGGAACTAAAGAGAAAAGGAGAAGATGGAAAGAAGAGAATGCTAAAGATGACTTATGGAAAGGAAGAAGGCTCCTCGGACTAGCTCTTGACATTTGAGATTTCAAAAAGTGGAGTAGTTGAAATCTTTAAGCAATATATATATATGAGGAAGAAAGGCAAGTGGGAAAACTCCCGCTCAAGTCCCCATAAAATCTTCAGCCGTTAGATCTTCATCATACCGTAGAACGTGGGGAATATGGAGCTGTAGAAAAAAAATGCGAGGTGCGTCCTGGATGCCGAAATGTCAAGAGTGTGCTTCGGGCAGTTGAAAAGACACCTGCACAGACAAAAGTGACGTATGAGAAGAGCAGAATTATTATTATTTTTTTTGAGGAGCAAAAAAGGAGAATTTCGAAGGACTATTGTAGGGATGAAGGGCCCAAGAGTGTATATTGGGCCGTGGGCCTTGTCCGAGGACAGGTTGGCTTTAATGGAAAGGTACCAATCAATGAGTTATGGAAGGATATTGGCCGTAAAGGTTTAGTAAGGTTGTTTGAGGAGAAATGCCTCATCGGCCAAGTAAAGTAGAGGTCAGAAGGTTTGGTTTGCCATCAGGAGCTACGTTCCAGGCGATTCTACTGGTAAGGATAAACATCAAAAGGGAATAGGATAGAAGGAAGCTAAGAAATATCTAAGAGAAAGCTGCTACCACCGCATTAAAAGCTCTGCAGCTAACTCTCTGGCCGCATTAATGTGGAGGTAATACCTGAACGGTGATATTGAGCCTTACAACTATTCCCAATGACTTCAGGATGGTGTTAATGAGATAGATCTACATGTGGAGGGTGGAGATGAAGCAAACAGGGTAATATAAAGAAGAAAGACCCCAATTACAAGAGAAGGATCTAAGAATCTATAGAAAGAAAAAAAAAAACTGTAGCACTAAGAACTATAATTATAATCAAGTCTAAGAGGAATATACTCAAGAACTACTCTCCTTGGACTTTGCCGAGGAAGGATTTCTTCGCATAAAACCTATTTTTCTTTGTTTTATTTCAATCTTTAATCCATTGTGAGCATTGTCCAACTTATTGAAACCTAGTTTTTAGCCCACTCTCTACAAATTCTTTGTATTGGGCTCTTTGGGCATTAGTCATTTTATCTTTTGGGCCTAGGATCCAAAAGCAGCCCTTACAATTGGCGCCGTTTATAGGAAGTACTTAAGTTTGAGTGAGATCAACATTCAGCTATGGTGCGTTCAGGTCCTAGCCAAGAAGAATCCGTTGGTTCCCAGCGCTAAGATCATTTCCTCAACCTTGAAAGTAGGAGAGATCATGAAGTTAGTGTACATACTACTTAACTAGTAGGAGCCAGTCTTGAAGTGGGAGTCATGTCTCTCATGAAAAGAGTACTAGAAGCATGTAGTTGGAGATTGACCGTCTGTAGAGGAGGTTACGCCTCGAGCGACGGAGAAAGACTCCTTCAGGCTCTGATCCTTCTTCTGATGACGATAAGGATGGCAACTATAGTCCTAGGTCAAGGACTCCTCCCAGTGAGTCTTTTTCATATGATGAGGATCACCATTATAAGTGTAGGAGTAGGTGTCCATCTCGCAAAGGTTTGGGTAGCGATGCTATGAGCAAGGCTTAACTAGATTTCTAAATCCCCTTTTATCAGTAGGATTGAAGGAGGAAAGCTTTCTCAATGGTTTACTCAGCCAGCGTTCACCATGTATGATGGCAGAACAGACCTTGTGGAGCATATTAGCCACTTCAACCAGAGAATGGTTGTTCACTCAAAGAATGAGACTTTGATGTACAAGGTGTTCCCATCCAGTTCGAGGCTTGTGGCAATGAGATGGTTCGATGGTTTGCAGGAAGGTTCCATTAGCTCATTTAAGGAGCTTACTATGTATGGGGCTCATTTTGTTACTTGCAGTAGAGTTCCTTGGCCCTTAGACTTCCTGTTGTCTATGACTATGCGAGAAAGGGAAACCTTGAAAACGTATTCTAACAGATATTGGGAAATGTTTAATGAGATAGATGGAAACTTTGATGATGTGGCTATAAGAACTTTCAAGGTTGACCTACCCACCGAGCATGATTTGAGAAAATTTTTGACAAGGAAGCCTACTAGGAGTGTGCATCAGCTCATGGACCGTATTGATGAGTATAAGCGGGTTGAGGAAGACCAATAACAAGGGAAAGGGAAAGCTAAGATGGCCCCACAGAGTAGAAGGGACTTTAGGTCAGATAAATACAACAATAACCGACCTCAGAGAGATTTTGCTGGGTAATTCGGATCTACTGCTACTTAGGTGGTTAGCACTGTGTTCCAAGAGCATGTGCACTAAATATTGGAAAACATTAATAGTGAGTCGTACTTTAAATGGCCAAATAAGATGGGGAAGATCCTATGAGGAGTAATTAAAGCCTTCACTGCCAATACCACTAGAAGTGAGGGCACATTGCAAAAGATTGCAGGATGTTGTGGAATCATTTAGAGCAATTGGTTAAGATTGGGAAATTAAAGCAATTTTTGTATCAATCTAGTGGATAGGGTAGTCAGGCAGGGTTAGGAGCTCAAAGAGATGCTTCTACAAGATCACCTTTAGGTACAATTAGTGTCATTCTTGCTACTCCAAGAAGGACTGGTTCTCAACCATCCAAGGTGACATCTATAGCTCGACCATTTACAAAAGACTTGCCCCCTAATTCGAAGGGGGGTAGAGTGGAGGTCCAACCAGTTTTGAGCTTTTCCGATGAGGATAAAATTGGAACCATGCAGCCACATGATGATGCCCTAGTAATTACTCTCAAGATAGGAGGGTATGACGTGAAGAGGGAGCTGGTAGATCAGGGCAGCGGTGCAGAGATCATGTACCTTGACCTATTTAGGGGGCTGAAGCTGAGGCCCAAGGACCTGGCCTGCTATGACTCTCCTCTGATAGGGTTTGATGGGAAGATTGTCTTTTTGAAGGGTCAAATCAGCCTACCTTTTTAGGCAGGGTTAGAAGTCATGGAAGTGAACTTCATCATGGTAGATGCCTACTCCTTCTATACTGCTATTGTGGCAAGACCTTGCCTTCACGCCACAGGGGCTGTGTCTTCCATCTTGCACTTGAAGGTAAAATATCCATCAGGGGATCAAGTTAAGGAGCTGGTTGGAAGCTAGTTTATGAATAGACAGTGCTTGGTGGCTGTAATTAGACATTAGACCAGAGGTGAGTTCTCGGCCTCTACTAAGCAGGGTTTATAGCAATCGAGGGTGCCAGTGTGGTCTACGGACATGATGGTAGAAGAGGTAAGGTGTGAGGAGTTAGAAAAAGTTATTGTTGGTGATGATGAGGGTAAGTTATTCCAAGTTGGAGTTCAATTGCCTTCTCAGGAGAAGGAAGAGCTGATAGGATTTCTTAGGAGAAACATTGATGTGTTTGCATGGAGTGCTTACGAAACTCCTAGGGTGGACCCAAATTTCATTTGTCATCATCTAAATGTCAATCCCCCTGTCATCCCCAAAAAGTAACCATCTTGGTGCTCATTTAAGGAACATTTTGATGCTATCAAGGAGGAAGTGGTTAGGCTTAAGCGGGTCGGGGCCATAAAGGAGGTTTTTTACCCTGAGTGGTTGGCCAATACAGTGGTTGTGAGGAAGAAAAGTGGGAAGTGGGAAGTGGGAAGTGGGAAGTATGTGTGGACTTCACGGATTTAAATAAAGCTTGCCCAAAGGATCCCTTCTCCAAGCCTCGAATAGATCAATTAATGGATGCAACTGTAGGTCATCCTTGGATGAGTTTCTTGGATGCTTTCCAAGGATATCATCAGATATTATTAGCTTTAGATGATCAAGGGAAAACTGCTTTCCTTACACCTACTGGGAATTATCATTATAAAGTGATGCCCTTTGAATTGAAAAATGCAGGGTTTACTTATCAGAGGATGATAACTAGAATGTTTGAACCTCAACTGGGTAAAAATATTGAGGTCTACATAGATGATATAGTGGTAAAGAGTAAATTAGAGTTTGAGCATGTAGATGACCTCAAGAATATTTTTGAGATATTAAGGTCTACTTAAGGGTTCTTTCAGCGTCGGCTCTGGCAAATTTCTTGGTTATATGGTCACTCATCGCGGAATTGAGGTCAACCCTAATCAAATTAGAGCAATTTACAATCACAGCCTCCTCGGAATCCCAAAGAGGTCCAGAAGTTGACAGGAATGATTGCTGCTTTGAATCCATTCATTTCTCAATCAGCAAACAAATGTAGGCATTTCTTCTAGTTGTTGCATAAGTGGAAGGGGTTTAAGTGGACCGAAGAATGTGCCTCAACCTTCTAGCAATTGAAGGAATGTCTTTCTCGGCCATTCATTATGTCTAGGCCTGAGGAGGAAGAAGTTCTATTTGTTTACATTGTTGTAGCCTCACATGTGGTAAGCCTAGTACTAGTACGGGTTGATGATGAGGTACAGAGACCAGTTTTTTATGTGAGCAAATTGTTGCATGAAACAGAGGTTCATTATCTACCATTAGAGAAAGCCATTTTGGCCATGGTGCATGCTATACAGGAGCCCCCTCATTACTTCCAGGCTCACACCATTATGGTCCTCACCCAACTTCCTTTTCAATCACTGCATCAGAAAGCTGACTACACAGGGAGGATTGCAAAGTGAGGAATGATCTTAGGAGTTTTTGGTATCAAGTAAATGCCTTGCACTTCCATTAAGGGCCAAGTCCTTGTAGATTTAGTGGCCAAGTTTATTGAGTCTCCAATGGAAGAGGACTGGGAAGAGTAGTGCGTGGATGGAAAATCAGTTGGTGTGGTCTCCCTGCAAGGGCCTTTATCTTGGAGGGTGTACGTTAATGGTGCAACAAATCAAAGGGGATCTGGAGTGGGGCTAGTTGTGGTGTCTCTTGAAGGGATCATTATTGAGAAATCCCTATAGTTGGGTTTCTTAGCCACAAACAATAAGACTCTGTTGGTGGGAATGGCTACGGTTCAAAGAATGGGAGGAAAACAATGGAGGTATTTTCAAATTTGAGATTGGTTGTAGGTTAGGTAAAGGGAGAATTGGAGGCCAGGGATTTGAGAATGCAAAAGTATTTGAATCAAGTTAGGCACTTGCATTTAGGGTTTGAGTCTTTCACCTTGCAGCAAATCCCTAGAAGCAAAAATACACATGCTGATTCTCTTGCCATTCTCGCAACTTCCTCGATGCAGAGTTTACCTCGGGTTATCCTTGTTGTGAACTTATGTAAGCCTATTGAGATAAAGAGGGAGAAGGTCCAAATTCATCAAATTAGGGTAGGACCTAATTGGATGGGTTCTATTGTGCTATTCCTTAAGGATGACATCTTGCCCGAGGAGAAGGGGGAGGCTGACAAAGTGCGAAGAAAGGCTCCTTGATTTTGGCTATCCAAGAATCAAAAGTTATACAAGCGTTCTTTTTCTGGGCCATATTTACTATGCATCTATTCTGAAGCAGTAGAGCCACTCCTAGAAGAGTTACACGAAGGGATTTGTGGAAGTCATATAGGAGGCAGATCCTTGTCTTACAGGACCCTTACTTAGGGATATTAATGGTCAAATATGCAAAAAGAAGCACAAGAATACGTAAAGAAGTGCAACCAATGTCAGAGGTTTGCTCCAAACATTCATCAGCTAAGGCGCGTTCTTAATCTTCTGTCTAGTCCTTGGCCTTTTGCTCAATGGGGCTTGGACATTGTAGGGCCCTTCCCTAAAGCAGCAAGAAATAGGAGATGGCTTTTAGTCAGCATTGATTACTTCACCAAGTGGGTTGAAGCTGAGCCACTGACAAATATCAAGGATGTGGATGCCAAGAGATTTGTGTGGAAGAATATTGTCACTCAATTTGGAATTCCTTATACTCTCATCTCAAACAACGGACTTCAATTTGATAACAAAACTTTTAGAAAGTATTGTTGTGAATTGGGTATCAAGAATAGGTATTCAACTCCAGCTTATCCACAAGGGAATGGACAAGGCGAGACTGTCAATAAGGTCATAGTAAATGGACTCAAGAAAAGGTTGGATGATGTAAAGGGTAAATGGGTGGAAGAGCTGCCACATGTTCTTTGGACATATTGAACTACCACTCGTAGGTCAATAGGGGAAACACCTTTTTCAATGACTTATGGGGTCGAGGCTGTGATTCCTCTAGAGACTGGATTCCCAACGTTGAGGACAAGCTTGTTCACTTCGAATAGCAATGACAGCTTATTAGAAAGGAGCTTGGATTTGATTGAAGAGTGGAGAGAAAATGTCATGGTTCAGTTAACATATTATTAACAAAAGCTCAAGTAGGGGTATAACTCAAGTGTGAGGTTAAGACCATTAGCACCTGGACACTTAGTATTAAGAAAGGTTGTAGGTACTGCAAAAAACCCAGCATGAGGAAAGTTAGGACCCAATTGGGAAGGGCCACCGTATCACCTCAGTAGCTGGTATAGGCACATATTTCCTAGAAGATCTAGATGAAAATGTTGTACCATGCCCCTGGAATGTAAATAACCTGCGAAAGTATTATTATTAATGAAAGGCAGTTTTGCCATGTTTTTAGTTGTGACATTAATATTCCTTATTACTTGTTTGAATATTAAACAGATCATCGGTCATGCCTGGCTCCTTGGACTACATACCTTGGGTAAATTGATATTACTTATTACTTGTTTGAATATTACACAGAATTTGGGTCATGCCTAGCTCCTCGGACCACATATCTTGGGTAAATTAATATTCCTTATTACTTGTTTGAATATTAAACAGAACCTTGGTCATGCCTAACTCCTCAGACCATATATCTTGCGTAAATTAATATTCCTTATTACTTGTTTGAATATTAAATAGAACCTTGGCCATGCCTGGCTCCTCGGACCACATACCTTAGGTAAATTAATATTCCTTATTACTTTTTTGAATATTAAATAGAATCTGGGTCATGCCTGGCTCCTTGGATCACATATCTTGGGTAAATTAATATTCATTTTTACTTGTTTGAATATTAAACAAAACCTAGGTCATGCTTGGCTCCTCGGACCACATACCTTGGGTAAATTAATATTTCTTATTACTTGTTTGAATATTAAACAGAACTTTGTTCATGCCTGGCCCCTTGAACCACATACTTGGATAAATTAATATTCCTTATTACTTGTTTGAACATTAAATAGAACCTTAGTCATGCCTGGCCCCTCGGACCACATACCTTGAATAAATTAATACTTCCTAAACAAGTATTCATGTGTTAAACAAAACCTGGGTCAACTTTGGTTCCTCGGATCATATATCTTGGGTAGATTCACACTATTCAACATCTCTCTAGGTGTTAAACAGAACCTTAGTCATATTTGGTTCCTCAGACCACATGCTATGGGTAAATTAACACATATCCTTGTTTTGGTGTGCTATCAAGTGGATGAGTAAGTAAAACTATAAGCAGTTACATGGTTTACCATTATTTAATGTTAAAAAGAAGAGCCTAAAGCACACATAGTCAAGTGAATAATTTGTTTCATATGTATAAGGCATGTTTTAAAGGTTAAAAGTACATTTTGACAAAGGTTATAGGCCTGAAAGACTTAACTTATTAGGTTATTGATTGCATAAACTGTGGTAGTTACGTTATCACTTGAGCAAGCAATTGTTGAAGTCAAGGATATAGGTATATCTTAAGTTGGACGAAATTATATCTCATTTTTATATCAATTAAGTGTAAGGTAAGGCGAAAGTTATATTAGAATTTGCACGAGTACCATGAATATGAAATAAAGCTCATAATTGTCATTAATTTGAGCCTTAGAAAAGGAAAAATAATTACAACTTTGGAAATTTAAAACAGTCATTACATATAATAAACAAAAAATAAAAACACACACACACACACACAAAAGAAAAAAAGGGTACAAATTCTAGTTTAAGCCCTAATTAATCTTGAGATGAGGGTTATCTTTTGCTGTAGGCTTGGTGGGTTTGGCTGCTGTAGTTGTGGTAGAGGTTGGACCCTTGCCCTTGGGATCATCTTTGGTAGGCATTGTAAGGGTTGCCAGGACGATCTTAAAGTTCTAGGAGGCTTCTTTACCCTTAGAGGGGTCCTTGGACGCAGTTTCAGGTTTGATGGCATCAAGAACCACTCCTTTAGTTGTGTCCTCCTCCCTTATAGGTACCTCAGTTTGTTTGGCCTCCCTAGAAGGGCTGTTGGAAGAAGGAAGGACCTCGACAGGGCTGTCCTTGCTAGGATTAGTCTCCTTGGAAGCAGCTTCAGCTTGGGAGCTTGGAGAGACTGATGCTCGGATTGCAGGGGGTAGTAGACATTCTCTGCTCTCTTAAGAGTAGAGGAGGCCTTAACCCTAGCCTGGTTGAGGGCCTCATTCCACACTTGGAGGCAATAAATTCTACACATGCCAGAGACTTCAACCCTGAGGGCATCTTCAGTCTCAACTACCCCTACCTCATAGCCGTCCTACTCAGCTTTTTCTATAGCTTTCTTAGCCTCCTCTAGCTTCTTCTTCAGGACCCTGATCTGCTCATTGGCTGTAGTTAGCTAGTTATCAGTCTGGCGAAGTTGTTTGTGTTGACCCTCTACTTGCCTCACAGCTCCTTCCAAGGCAACCTTGGCACTTTTCTTGTCTCTGTCAGCCTCTGTCAGCTTCTTATTTAGCTCTTAGATCCTTTTCTCAACCACATTGAAGTCATCCACGGCCGTAATGTACTTCCCCTCCTCATCTTTCATTTGTCGGTGGGAGCTGTTCACCAACTCCTCAGCCCTGTGCGTAGCTTGGACAACCTTTAATATATATATATATATATATATATATATGATTAGTGAAACTAATTGTAACCTAAAAAAAAAAAAAAAAACACGTTAAAACACTTACCGGTGCAAGGTCCCTCTTTAAGCTAAGAAACACTTAATGCTTCTTCATGGACTTAAGGTCGGCCTTGTCACAAGGCAACAGAGGGGCCTGCTTCAAAGCATTGGCCACATACCCGGCCTTTCCTTGTTGAAAATCCCTTATGGAGGCATCAGTGGACAAGGGGGTTCCATCCAGCACCAAGGGGGGGTTCCAAGCTAGGACTCTGCTCTAGCGATCATGCCCCCTCTCCACCACAGGTCCTTCGCTTGAGGACCTGTTATGTGCGGTTTTAGCTGCTTTGGCCCCTTTTGGAGCTCAACTTCCTTGGATGGGAAGCCTCTTCCTTCCTCGACTACTTCTTTCCCCTTTTGGTGCCGCTTCCTATTCTTGTCGAGCGTGTCAACTTGGGGAACCTGACCAGAAGGAGGAGTGGAGGGGCTTGGGTTAGACTGCCTTCTCAGGCATGTTGCCTCCTACGTGGGACTCCAACACCAGGAGGCTTGATCTGGTCTTGTGTTGTAGTACCATGGCATTAAGAACTGTTGGAGCTTCCTGGGTATGGCTTACTTGGGCTGGGGGAAGATGACTGAAGTCACCAGCTAGAACTTCTGGGGACTGGGGCTGGTTAAAGACTTCAAAATCGTCCTCAGATTCTGAAACTTCAACTATTTCTTCTTCTTCTTCCTTGATAGTTGGTTGGGAAGGTGTGGCTTCTTCCTTGGCAGCATTTTGGAATGGCAATTCTATATGTTGCATGCCTTCTAGGGCAGGGCTTGGATTAAGAAAACCAGGTACAGGTTGATTAAGTGTAGACGGTAGTCTTTCGCCTTAATCACATACTTGGGCGCTTGGAAGTTGGTTAACAGAGGGTTGTAGTTGAGGATGAGATGAGCTGTCCTTAATTGCCCATCTTTGTGAACAAAAATCTCGGCCTTGAATATTTTGGTCAGGTCTGGCTCGTTGACAAGGCCGAAGTTTGGAACAGCAGAGTATGTGTCTGCAAGTTTGTTTTATAAAAAAAAAAAACTATTAGAAAAATATCACAGATGTAGAACAAAAAAAAAAAAAAAAAAACTAAGTTACAAGTATGGATAGAGAAAGTAAGCATAGGAACTGTTAGTAAAAAAAAAAAAAATTGTTGTTAGAATGATAAACCTAGACTTAACATCCCACCTAGTGTCCTTTCTCTAGTCGGACAGCGAAGACCATCGTGCCACTCCTCCGAAATGATTAGGTAGTCTTTATTCATACCCTTGTTGGACTCAGGGAAACATGATATGAGCCTAACCACGGGGACTCTAGTTTTTAGGTAATACCCTTGCCCCGTTTATGACGGTTATAAACCCAATTAACGTCATGATGGGTGAGGTTCACACCCATCTTATCATTGAAGGCATCTACGCTACCTAAGATCCTAAACATATTAGGAGCGCACTGGGTGGAGGAAAAGTCTATGGGCAATTAGATAATCCCTAGTTACTCTACCTATAGGAATTCTCATCCCTCCCTCTATAAAGGCAATCATAGGGATTACAACTTCTCCCTCTTGTCTCAAGTTATGCCATTCCCCCTGTTTACAATACATAATCGAAACCCTTGCTGGGATTCGATATTGAGCTTTAAAGCTCTCTATGCCCTCTGGAGTATCTACTAAGTAAGCAAATCTACCCATTTGGGAGAAATGACGAAAGGAATAGGTGGACGAGATGGAGTTAGAATGGCCGAGGAAGAAAGGGCTCCAGACAAAAAGGAACAGAAGAGAAAAGGAGAAGATGAAAAGAAGAGAATGCTAAAGATGACTAATGGAAAGGAAGAAAGGCTTCTCGGACTAGCTCTTGATATTTGAGAGTGCAAAAAGTGGAGTAGTTAAAATCTTCAAGCTATATATATATATGAGGAAGAAAAGCAAGTGGGAAAACTCCTGCTCAAGTCCCCATAAAATCTTCAGTCGTTGGATCTCCATTGTACCATAGAATGTGGGGAACATGGAGCCGCAGAAAATAAATGCGAGGCATGTCCCAGATGCTAAAATGTCAGGAGCGTGCTTCGGGGTAGTTGAAAAGACATCTGGATAAACAAAAGTGACATATGAGAAGAGCAGAATAATTGTTGTAATATCGAAATAATCCTTTTTTTTTTTTTTTTTCGAGGAGCAAAAGAGAAGAATTTCGAGGGGCTATTGTAGGGATGAAGGGCCTAGGAGTGTATATTGGGTTGTGGGCCTTGTCCGAGGACTTTTAGCAGTCAGAGGATAGGTAGGCCTTAACGAAAAGGTACCAATTAGTGAGTTATGGAAGGATTCTAGCCATAAAGGTTCAGTAAGGTTGTTTGAGGAGAAATGCCTTCTCGGCCAAGCAAAGCAAAGGTTAGAAGGTTTGGCCTGCCATCAGGATCTACACTCCAGACAATTCTACTGGTAATGATAAACATCAGGAGGGAATAGGATAGAAGGAAGCTAAAAAATATCTAAGAGAAAGTTGCTACCACTGCATTAAAAACTCTACAGCTCTCTAACCGCATTAATGTAGAGGTGATACTTAAACAATGATATTGAGCCTTACAACTATTCTCAAAGACTTCAGGAAGGTATTGATGGGACAAGAATAAAAACCAGGAGCTTGATCTACATGTGAAGGGTGGAGATGAAGCAAACAGGGTAATATAAAGAAGAAAGACCCCAATTACAGGAGGAGGATTTGAGAATCTGTAGAAAGAAAAAAAAAATTGTAACATTAAGAACTGTAATTATAATCAAGTCTAAGAGGAATATACTCAAGAACTACTCTCCTCAAACTTTGCCAAGGAAGGATTTCTTCGCATAAAACCTAGTTTTCTTTGTTTTATTTCAATCTTTAATCCATTATTAGCGTTGTCCAACTCATTGAAACCTAGTTTTCAGCTCACTCTCTACAAATTTTTTGTATTAGACTCCTTGGGCCTTAATCCTTTTATCTTTTGGGTATAGGATCCAAAAATAGCCCTTACAATAATAAATTCTACTAATTAAATTCACAATGAGACCTACTATTTGTGTAAGAGGCTAGAGATAAAAAAAAATTTACAAAAAATTTTACAAACTGCTATTGTAGTGAAGATTAACTACAAATTTGGTTGTAACCAATAACTACAACTTCACTCAATATCTTTTTATTAGATATGAATTTTAAAAAATCAACCATTAGATAAAACTAAAATTTTCTTCTCAAACCCCCATGCTTAGAAGTTTCAATAGATCAAGGAATAATTAACTATGTCATCAATCAAATGTTTAAATTTCAAATTTTTATAATATAAAATTATGCATAAAATATAAGTTTATGAATTAAATAGCAAATAAAATCCGATTGTCACAAAATTTGATACGCATGTTAATAACATAAAGAACATATAATCTAACTATTATATTTTTAAAATATATAGTCATTATAAAGAAATTGATTAGTGTTATAGCTATTGGCTATAATCAAGTTTGTAGTCAAACGTTGTCCTTATGTGAAAGAAGAGAGTAAGGCATTATTGCACTCCCAAATATTTTATAATTTTTCAATTTTCTCAATCATACAAAAAATTCTATTTATTAAAAAAAATGTTATATCCACAACATTTACATAACACTTTCATAATAAATTTTAAATGGCAGATTGTTATTGGTTGTTACTGATGGGCAAAAAAAAAAAAAAAATAGTTACGAATTCAAATTAGAACCAATAACAATTTACAACATAAGATTTGTTATAAAAGTGTTGTAAACCTAACACTTTTACAAAGAATAGCTCTTCCAATATACAGTTACCTAATCCAACAAAAATATAATATTAAAGGTGGTTGGGGTTAAGAATATATGTACTAAGATTATTATACCAATACACTCTTACGCCATGAATCATGTATTTGAATTCAATCTCTAAAAAATGAAAAACGTAAGTTTAGACTCTAAAAAAAATTACTAAAACTAATAAACTAATAATTTTTTATATTAAAAATCCTCTAAATAAGTATCTAACAAATAAATACCTTTTAACTTGTGCAATGGATACAATGGTTAACAATGACTGAAGTGTCCCCTTAAAGTACCTAAAAAATTCTCCAAAGAAGTCGGAAATTTTTTTTTTTTTTTTTTTTTTTTCTAGATTCGGACTACCCAAGTATATCCGTCAATTGGCTTCCCGAAATCATCAAGAACCGTATAATTGTAGGTACATTTTTCAGGCCATGAATAGCCACAAATGTCTATATTAAATGATAGTGACTGTGGAATAATTACATATTAATTTCCTTGGTATTTCTCAACTATAGTTGTATTGATCTAAAATTTTCTTTTTTGGGAGGGAAAGATTAAAGATTGCAAGTTTTTTTAAATTTTTAAATTTTTTTAATTTTTAGAGTTTCAATCTATGTGTCCACTCTTGATAATAGTTCTTTTATCATTAGATTAAGACACCAATCAAGTGTAGGCGGAGACTGAACCCTGGATTTCTTATTCAACCATCAGACAATGAGGAACTTGTGATGCCACCACCCATGCTATATAATATAATACGAATATATTTCATTTATATGCAGTGGCAGAGTCAGGATTTGACTCAGGAGGGGCAAAATTTATATACACTATGCATGTATATTGAAACACACATATTACATATATGTTGGGTAGTTGTAAAGGATTTTTTTTTTTTTTTTATTTAGTAAAAATTCCATTTATAAATGAAAATATTTTTAGCAATTAAATATAAACACCAAATGCAACTAACATAATTTTGTGTTATTATATAATTATCTCAAAATTTTGGTTTATCATACAAAATTTTATGAAGTAGCATAATTATTACATAAAGAATTTTTTTAGTAAGGATCCACATGGTGAAGTGAAGAATTGACACCAAGTCCCAGCCAAAGCTAGTTGGCTATTATATGCATGCCAGGCAAGCCCCAAGCCAAAGCTACGTGGCAATTATTTGCTCTCTAAGGCTTAAGAGATGCACCTTTTTCTACCAAAAAAAAGAAAGAGATGCAACTTTGAGATGAATATATTGTCAAACCAAATACAAACCTTCTTCTTACTAAAATTTAAAAGCCACCCTACTATTTTCCCCCGCGGCTCCGCCCCTGTTTATATGTATGAGCCAAAAATAAAAAAAATTGTATAATGGGAATACTTTTATTTTCATTTTCATTTCCTACTTCTTTACAAATAAATAGCCATATTTTATCAAAAGGTTATGCTCAATATAACTAGTTTTTTTTTTTTTTTTTTGAGAGAATTTCAACATATGATGTTTGCTCCTGATGATAGCTCTTTATCATCAGACTAAAACACTAATTAGTTTTTGGTATAGGCGGGGAATGAACTCAAGATCTCTTGTACAACCATCAGAGACTTTACCAGTTGAGCTAACTGGAACCCACAAATATAACTAGTTATTTAAACATTATGAGTTTAGTTAAAGCTGTTGTTTTCTTCTCTCTCTATATTTTATGCATGACGTCTCAATTTCATATTTTTCATATCTATTAAAGTAGATTTTATTAATATGAGTTGACAAGTAGAATAGAGATATATATATTCTTTCCAACATTATTCTATACTCAAATTTATTCTTTCCTAAATAATCGACTAATATGGACAAAACTACATTAGTCAATTAATTTAAGGAAAAAATTAGCAAATGCCCTTTTTGAGCAAAAATTGTAGCGTTTTGCTCTATTTCCCAAACTAATTAGAGAAATGCCTCTCTTTTGCAACTCGATTTGAGATAAATCAAGTTTTAAAAAAAAAAAATCTTGAGCCCTATAGTGGCGTTTTATGAAGCCTATAGTGACGTTTTAAGAACTTATAGTGGTGTTTTGTAACTCGACCTCCATGAACTCAAGTTATAGGCAATTTTTTTTTTAATTTTTTTTACCTATAACTCGAGTTCATGAAGGTCGAGTTACAAAACCCCACTATAGGTCCTTAAAACATCACTATAGGCTCCTTAAAAACACCACTATAGGGCCTAACTCGATTTATCTCAAATTGAGTTTCAAAAGAGGGGTATTTCCTTAATTAGTTTTGAAAATGAGGCAAAACGCTACATAATTTGCGCGAAAAGGGCATTTGCCCATTTTCTCCGTTAATTTAAACTTTGCCAAATAATAGTATCGGCTTTATATTGAAATCCCCATAACATATTAAAACCTGTATAGAATTCCACTCTAGAGTCAAATCCTAGTGTCCTACCATTAGAGGAGAATAGATAAACTCTATCTCGTTTAACAATTTATAAATCATCCATAGGCATGGGCAACAGCCATGTTCCATCCGTCCAAACTATATGACCCACTGTATTAATTTCCAAGCAGGTTATATGGGTTCAACTATTAAAGTAGTGAGTCAACTTTAAGGGGTTGGCTAAGCAGTTTTTAAGGCCTCATGATATCCGTGAGATCTTGGGTTTGAAATATCTTACTAATATCTTGGAGTCACCTCATGAGATTCGTTCCTGTAATTATAATTACCTGGTGCGTGTAGGATAGAGGACTGCATATAATACCCAAAGAAATAATTAGATATTCGAAGAGATCTAGAATCCTAGATGTAAAAAAAAAAAAAAAAAAAAAAAAAAAAGTATTGGGTTGAACTTTTGTTAAAAAATAAAAACCACCAAGACCCGACCCAACCAGCCTATTATATACCATACATCTCTTTTTGGCCTTTATCTCATATAAAAAATTTATGTATTTTTTTTTTTTTTTTTGTTGTTGTTAACTTCATAATTTAAACATGTTAATATGAAAAATGACTAATATACCCCAACATATTTATAAGCATACATAGTGACATGGATATAGTACTTATAGATGGCTAACACAGACAACACAATAGTAAAATCCATTTATATTACCACCGCGCACCCTTAGTGCGGTGGTCACTCTACAAGTATAAGTACTTCTGGGGTGTGGTAGGCAAATTTTAGAGTTCAAGTCTCTAGAAGAGAGTTTCACACATATATACACTTAAATTAGGTTAGAGTAGAATTTCTATCTTGTATAAAAAAAAAAAAAAAAAAAAAAAAAAAAAAAAAAAAAAAAAAAAAAAAAAAAATCCATTTATATCTAAAGGCTCCATTTATTGAATTTAATAGAGACTTATGAAGCATGCCCCAGCAACACAATAGTAAAATGCATTTATATCTTAATTTCATTTTGCTTTTGAATTCTCTTAATGTTTCACTTATGTCTACGTAAATTGTTTTTTATCGGAAAATATTTTCAAAGAAAACTACAATTTTTTTTAATATTTAATTATGTTCTTGAAACAGTTTAGAAAATATTTTCCAACATTTAGATCGCACAAAAAATAAAAAGTTTTCTTATTTTTTTTTATATTTTTTAATTAAAATTTATTTCAAAACTTTAAACTATTAATGTAGAACAACTAAAATCAAACATAAAAATAAACACAATCAAAATAAAAATGATTGAAAACTAACCTAATAATTAATCATAATCAAAATAAGATTGCAATATAAAAAAAGAGTTAAAAATAAAAATAAAAACTATCAATTAAACTTATTGTGGTCATATATATTAGAGGTTTCAAGAGGTTTTTTTTTTTGGCTTTTGGGTTTATTTTTGTCCTTTTTGTGGTTTTTGGGGCGTTTCAGTCACATTAGACATTTTAAGGGTTTTTTTCTTTTTAATAATTTTGGAGGTTTCAAGATTTTTTTGGTCATTTTGTAGATTTGGGGGCATTTTAGTTACTTTGGAGGTTTTTGGCTGCAGCTTAGTCATTTTACAGGTTTTAGAAGATATTTTTATAATTTTAGAAGTTTCAAGGATCTTTCAATTGGTATGAAAGTTTTAGCAATGTTTTGGAGTTTTTAGAATATTTTGATCATTTTAAAGATTTTAGGAGTATTTCTGTCATTTTAGTTTAGAGGATATTTTGGTCAATTGAAAGATTTTAGGAGTATTTTGACAATTTTTGTTTTTAGATTTTAAGTGTATTTTTATTATTTTAGAGGTTTTGAGAGTTTTAATAGTACTTTTATCATTTTTTTGGCTGTAGATTCTTGAGAGAGAAGGAGATTATGGGTTCGTGAGAGAAAGACATTCTATTCGTCTAATCATTTTCAACCTCAAAAGAGAGTTAGATTGTTTTTCCTAGTTAGCAAAAACGATTTCAGTTTGACTTAATTTTTAAGCCGTACGTCTTAAAACACCCAAAAATTAAGGAATACATTTTTTAGAAAATGTTTACACCGAAACAATTAATGGGACCTTAATCTCTATATATTTATATATAATAGAGGCATTTAGTATCCACATTTTCGTGTTCTTGAAAATGCTCCTAAAAATCACATTCACATATTGTCGTACCAAAAAATAGTAATATGGGTAACTACGTAATTTTGTAAATGAAGTAGAAGTAGTCGATGTCCACTTCTTTTTTCTTTTTCTTTTTCTTTTTTTGAGAAAATAATAATACTTATTAGAACACACAAACGCGAAATTAGTAAATAGAGTTTTTTAAATAGGCTTATAATATATTACATAACTAGAGTAGTACTACAAAATGCCCCTAAAGATAACATTCACACATTCTTAACATTGCTCATACCAAAAAATAGATATATTGATAACTAGGTAATTTGGTAAATGAAATAGAAGTAGTCAATGTCCGCTTCTTTGAAATCTCAAAAGGTCATATAATCGAGTTAATATAGTCCAATACAAAACAAAAGTGAAAATTTTAATTTTAGCTATATATCTCTACTAGTCGCTAACCCGTACTATGCATGGGAACTTACTTATTTGTGAAGTGTACTAAAATAATTTTGTAAAAAATTTAAGAAACTATATCATTGCATGATTTGCTCTTGTATGACTTCAATTGGTGTTACACTATGATGAAGAAGCCATTCCTTAAACGTGCAATGGTTTATAAAAAATTTGTCAGACAATTTCAGATACTACAAAAAAAATAACTCAAAAATTCAGATATTAAAACTTCTGAAGGACCAAAAAATATTAAAGAATCGGATGATTTACTACTTAGAAATTATTGAAACAAAAATAAATATATATAACTAAACAATAGAGAAATATAAGAGAAAGATGGGTTACATTCAAAATAATAATTTCAATTATTGCAAGCTTTTTTATCTTGTAAAAAACTGCTAAAGAGAGTTTGGTGGTTCATGTATAAAAATTACTTTTTAAAAAATACATGAAAAACCATAAAATAATTTTTTTTTTTTTTTTAACAAAGTAGAGGAGAATAAAATAGCATAAGAAGAGCTCATACCTCTACTTGGCTTTAAAAAATATATATAAATATATATATATATATATATATATATATATATATTGAGGATTGTTTTGCTTTTATAGTGTTCATGATCAACTTAGCAAATTTGGAAATAAATTATTAATATTTGAGTTTGAGTTTAAGTTGGACTTGCTAGAAAGATAAAGTTTCACTCCTTATTGAGTTTAGATTAAACAAAAATAATTTTGTTTAAAAAAATGATAATGATGAGTTTGAGTTTAAGTTGTAATTGTTAGAGAGATAGAGTTTCATTCCTTATTAAGTTTAGACTAAACAAAAATAATTTTATTTAAATAAAATAATAATTGTGGAAATAGTTGTTTTTAAATTTTTTTTAAATATATATAAAGCAATAACTTTACTAGTGTAAACTCTAAAAGAACATAGATTAAAAAAATAATAATAATGTAGATGACAAAAAAAAAGTACCAAGCTTAAGATGTGAGACTTGTGGCAAAGAGTAATTCAATACCATAGCATCTAAAACAACTAAATTAAACCATGAAAAAAGAATACCATAGGTAATATATGGTTGCATGGAGCCATGCTTGAGCTTTGAGCATGTTAGCAACAGCCAGCCACGTCAACTTCATTCTATGTCTAATTCTATTAGCAATGGCAATAGCAAAAGCCAAAAATCAAAATCTTAAATATAGCTCTTTCAATTATCATGGCTCTTCATTCTTTATAAGCTTGTACGTTGTTGTTATATATATTTATTTATAGTTGTAGGACAATGGATAATTGGTTGAGTTATAATCAGTTTTCAACTCTACTTTGGTTAACCTATTGGTTTCCAACTATTTTTAGGCAAAGTATGGGAATAATTTTTGCTTTCCAACTCTCTTTAGGCAACGTATGGGGAAATAAAAGTTAAATAATTTAAATGTTGTGCTGACGTGAAAAATTGTGGGAGTTTTAGAGGTTTCAGTTTTATATATATATATAGATTATGTATCCATCTTTGAGTAATTATACAATATCTAAGAAATACAATAATTTCATACTTCACCTTCTTATATGTTGTAAAATAGTTTGTAACTGTAACATTACTTTTTGTGTAAATGACAAAGTTTAACTACAAATTTGGTTGTAACGAATAACTACAACTTCACTCAATATCTTTTTATTGGATATGAATTTTAAAAAATCCACCATTAGATAAAACCAAAATTTTCTTCCTATATCCCCCATGCTTATAAGTTTTAGTAAATCAAAGAATAATTAATTGTGTCATTAATCAAATGTTTAAATTTCAAGTTTTTATACTATAAAATTATGCATAAAATATATGTTTATGAATTGAATAGCAAATAACATCCGATTGTCACAAAATTTGATACGCGTGTTAAGAACGCAAAGAACATGCAATCTAACAATTAAAATTTTAAAATATATAGTCATTATAAAGGGTTTGAGCAATATTATAGCTATTGGCTATAATCAAGTTTGTAACCAAATGTTGTCCTTATGTGAAAGAAGAGAGTAGGGCATTATTGCACTCCCATATATTTTATAATTTTTCAATTTTCTCAATCATACAAAAATTTCTATTTATTAAAAAGAAGAGAAATGTTATTTCCATAACATTTTCATAACACTTTCATAATAAATTTTAAGTAGCAGATTGTTATTGATTGTTACTGGTAGGCAAAAAAAAAAAAAAAGTTATGAATTCAAATTAGAACCAATAACAATTTATCACATAGGATTTATTATAAAAGTGTTGTGAACTTAACACTTTTACAAAGAATAGCTCTTCCAATTTACAATTACCTAATCCAACAAAATATAAAATTAAAGGTGGTTGTGGTTAAGAATATATATACTAAGATTATTATACCAATACAGTCTTACACCATGAATCATGTATTCGAATTCAAACTCTAAAAAAATGATAAATGTAAGTATACACTCTAAAAAAATTACTAAAACTGATAAACTAATAATTTTTTTTTTTTTTAAAAAAACCTCTAAATAAGTATCTAACAAATAATACCTTTTAACTTGTGCAATGGATTCAATGGTTAACAATGACTGAAGTGTCCACTTAAAGTACCTAAAAAACTCTCCAAAGAAGTCGGAATTTTATTTTACTTTTTTCTAGATTCGAACTACCCAAGTATATCCGTCAATTGGCTTCCCGAAATCATCAAGAACCGTAGAATTGTAGGTACATTTTTCAGGCCATGAATAGCCACAAATGTCTACAAATTTAGCTATTTCATTGAGTACGTACATATCATTTTCATGACATATTCTTTCCAAAAATTTATATTAAATGATAATGACTGTGGAATAATTACATATTAATTTCCTTCGTATTTCTCAACTTATAGTAGTATTGATCTAAAAAAAAAATTGGGAGGGAAAGATTAAGGAGAGCAAGCTTGGTACGTAAGAGTGATGAACTTGTGAGCCAAAAATTAAAAACTGTTCAATAGGAATACTTTTATTTTTCTTTTCATCTCCTTCTCTGTACAAATAAATAGGCCATATTTTATCCGAAGATTATGTCCAGTATAACTAGTTATTTAAACATTATGAGTTTAGTTAAAGCTGTTGTCTTCTCTCTCTCTCTCTCTCTCTCTCTCTCTCTATATATATATATATATATATATTAATGTCTAAATAAGCTGTTGTTTTCTTCTCACACCTTAAAATTTTAAGTAATTAATCGCATAAAGTTTATGCATGACGTCTCCATTTCATATTTTTCATATTTATTAAAGTAGATTTTATTAATATGAGTTGACAAGTAGAATAGAGATATATATTATTTCCAACACTATTCTATACTCAAATTTATTCTTTCCTAAATAATCAACTGATATGGACAAAAACTGTATTAGTCAGTTTATTTAAACTTTGCCAAATAGTAGTATCGGCTTTATATTGAAATCCCCATAACATATTAAAATCTGTATAGAATTCCACTCTAGAGTCAAATCCTAGCATCCTACCATTAGAGGAGAATAGATAAACTCTATCTCGTTTAACAATTTATAAATCATCCATAGGCATAGGCAACAGCCATGTTCCACCCGTCCAAACTATATGACCTACTATATTAATTTCCAAGCAAGTTATGTGGGTTCAACTATTAACGTAGCGAGTTAACCTTAAGGGGTTGACTAAGTGGTTTTTAAGAACTTATGATATACACGAAATCTTAGGTTTGAAATATCTTGCTAACATCTTGGAGTTGTCTCATGGAATTCCTTCATGTAATAACATGGTGTGTGTAGGATCAATGGCAGTTCTAGAAATTTTTCTCAAGGTGTTCCTTAAGAAGTATAAATTATACAATCTAATAAAAAGAAAAATTCATATATTGACAACAGCAACAATAAAAAAACACACAAATATATAAAGTTTACAATTGTCTTCTATGCGTTTTGATATTTTGAAATCGTTACATGATAGTCTCATTATCAATATAATAAACTATATCTCTTTCAATGTACACAACTAAACAATCATTCATCCACTAAATGTAGAACAAATTATGGTGCAAAATTGAATTTTATTGGCATAAAAAAACTAAGGGTGTTCCCAAATTTTTTTTGAAGGGTAGACAAATAAAAATTTTTAAATTATTATATATAAATTTTTTTTTAAGGTAGCACCACCCATCTGTAGGATGGAGGACTGCATATAATACTTGGCCCAAAGCAATAATCAAATATTTGAAGAAATCTAGAATCCTAGATGTAAAATATAAAATTAAAAAAAAAAAAAAAAAAAAGGGGGGGTAGTGGGTTGAACTTTTGTTAAAAAATAAAAACCACCAAGACCCAACCCAATCAGCCTATTATATACCATACATCTCTTTTTAGCATTTATCTCATATAAAACCTTTATGGTTTTTTTTTTTTTTTTTTTTTTTTTTTGTTTTTGTTGTTGTTGTTAACTTCCTAATTTAAACATTTTAATAAGAAAAATGAATAATATACCCCAACATATTCATAAGCATACATAGTGACATGGATATAGTACTTATAGCTTCTTTCTTTCTTTTTCTTTGAAAAATTTAGAAAGTATTTATAAATTAAGACGTGTGTAATTTGATCTATGAGAAAATAAGTCAATTCTTATGATTTCCTTTGGTGGTTTATAGGATTAAGAGAAAATACTTCTTAAATTTGTTCATAAATGACAAAATAGATTTTAAAGTTTAGAATACAACACATAACAAAAACTAACCCATCTAACCTGTCAAATCTACAAAGTCAAAATCTCACAAATTTCTGAACAACACATTGTTTGTGGAAGTTGATGGGTTAGCGGTAGTTTGGAATTTTTCCAACCAGCAAATGATAGTTTTGTTGAAATCTTTTCTCTCAGCCCACTCAATACGACCTGCACAAAGTCTTTCTCATTCAGTATCTCTTATTATACCATATTCTTGTGGTTGCAAACTTACCATTAAAACTTGTAATATCTCCCCTAGCTATTAACCCACTTAGGGTAGATTTCATATTAACATTGTTGTAAAGAATTTATATATCAGTGTAACAATATAAAATTCATACATTTTAAAAATAATTCAATAATACAATAAGATGGAGGGATTTGAATCTTGATTCTCATAATAAAAAAAACAAAAAAAAAACTATGCTGCATATTATTCAAATAATTTAGATAGTTTTTCTCCCTCATCGATCAAATAATCCATACCAACTATAGCACACTAAAAGATAATCGATTTCATACAATGAATTTTGAGAAATTTGGAAGATTTACACTCCGTTTGTTTCATTATAAAATTTGGCTAAACCTGAAAATATATTCCATTTCCCCTAAAATACATAGATAAAAATGTTGTAAAATGTTATGCCTTAAATTTTTTTTTTTTTTAATTACCTTTAAAAACTTAGTAAAACATTTTACAAAAAAACCCATAATGGCTCTCCCCCATGTGGTGGCTAGGTCATCAGTTCGAAAGTTAGAGCCGATGGTTTGGCCGGCTGCTAGACTTCTAGTTCTAGTGGCTGAAAAATTTTAGTGATTTGTATTTGAAAAATTTTACATGTCATACTAAATATTTAATTATTTTTTTCAAATATATAAATATTCTTCATTGAAAATATATATTTTATAACGAAACAAACGAAGTATTAATATTACAAGGTAATGCATGATATCAACCCTTACTTCATTATTCAAACTCAATAGTCAGTACCCTTATCTTTTTTCCCCATTTACTTTTGCACTACTTGCTTATCATTATTGTAAGATTTATAGGGACCCTTTACAAATTATGAAATCACAAGGACATATAATATTATATTGTAATAAAAAATTTCGTAGCTGCTATCCACTAATGTCGTAAGGAAAATTTAGCAAAATATATTAAATATAGGTATCGTGAATAAGAAGTTGTTTGTGCAGAGTCTTTGTAAGCAGTCAAGTCAAGACATGAAAAGACATAAAAATTGTTCTTGTCAAGCTAAGCAAACACAGTGATTATCTCATTCTAAATCAAGTGCTCTATAACCTAATGGGGATACAATTAATTATATTGGTCTTATCCCTCTGTAGCACAAGCATGCTCCTTATGATTCCATGTTAGACTTGGTGTGCGTTTGGAACGCACGTTTTCTGTGCGTTCCTGCGTTTTGCTGAAAAATAGTGAGTCCCGTGCACTGTTTACGGGACCTGTAAGTACTTTTTTCAGTAAAAAAAAAAAAAAAAAAAATTTAAACTGAGTCGCACAGCATTTTTCACATATTTAAAAATTATTTTACTACAGTATTTTCAGTTTTCAACAATAAGCGATATCTAAACAGACCCTTGATAGTTGCTCTGTCATGTGTTGCATTCGAGTCTTTGAGAAGCATAAGCGTAAGAACCTAGTATTCCAGATAATAATCATGTAAAATATGTCAGTGACATAGGCCGTTTGTTATAAGTGTTTAAACAACATTTTTTAATGTTTAAATAACATTACATGTATTTTTATACACTTTTTCACCAACACATATTTCCAAAAAATACAAACAACGTTATTAGAACAATATTACCAAACAGTATCATACTTTCCCTGAGAAAAAAGAGCATAACTGAGGTTTTTCTAGACTCATTGGTGCCTCAAACTGCCTTCTTGCTGAGTTTTGGGCTTTGAGAGATGGCATCACTATGGCCAAAAACTTCAACTTTACCAAGCTTGTTATTAATGTCGATGATGCTGAAGTCATTTCCCTTTTCTCTAAACCAAGTAGTGTTAATCGGCTAACCTAGCCTATCGTGGATGATTACAAGAACATGCTCCAAGCTTTCCAGGAATACCACATGCAACATTGCTTCAGGGAAACTAACAAAGTTGCTGATCTCCTTGCTAAACTTGGCCGTGGCCAATTTGAATCTTTTATTTCTTATGTAATGCCTCTTTTTGTTGTTATGGAGGCTCTTTCTTGTGATTGTAATGCTGTTCCTTATACCCGTTTAATTCGGGCTTCAACTGGTTATGATTAATATTATTAACCCTGTATTCTACCCCAAAAAAAAAAAAAAAAAAAAAAAAAAAAGAGCATAACTCATTTTGAATCATTCTCTATGATATCTAAAATATTTTCTTCTTAACTAAAGTAACAATCTGACACAATGTATCTTTGTAAATTTTTTTCTTGACAAAAGAAGTGTTGCTTCTTATCCTTTCAAAGAGCATGCCTCTTTTTCCAATCCAAAAGCTTCAATGGTACAGTTCATGTATGATTTGTGTTAGGTGCACTGCACCATGGTCCAGCCCACACTTTGTCTTAGCTCATTAAATGAGCTTGTTGACAAATTGGCAAGAAGTTAGCAAAGCAAATTGAACTTGCTGGAGAAGCTTTCCAATGAGAAGAATTGAAGTCATCTTTATGTACAAAAGTCAAGACAAGTTGGTTTGTGTTATGACATATGTGATTCACTTGTTAGAAACATATGTCACTATTTTATGAAATTGGCTAATCCTTTGACAAAACTCACTTTACTTGTAATTGGGTAGATCCAGGATGTGTTTAATACTTCAAGAAACCTTGTTTCAAGATCAAGTGTTAAAGGCATGCAAGTCTGTCCAAGATTCAAGTGTGAAAAGTGTTGTTCATTAAAGCTCAACAGCTAGCTCGACAGCTAGCTATCTATCAAAACATGTAGAGCTGTTCTAGCCCCTAGCTCGACAGCAGCTTAACAGATAGGGTATCTATCGAAGTTTATGAAATTCAGTTTTTTTAGAACTATTTTTCATTCAATCCGTGATTGTATGTTTGGGCTTTCTTTTCTCACAACCCTAAACATATAAAAAGATTATTTTAAGGGCCGTCAAAGGTGGAACAAGTTGCACAAGTGTTGAGCAAAGTTTGTTCAAGCAAATTATTACCGGAAACAGAATTTGCCTTAGTTCATCTTTCTTGTGAAGAAGCTATTGTGTTTGTACACCGTAGGATTTTGTAATAAAAAAGCTTCTCAATTTTCATCATGTGATGAACTGAAGAACTTTGCAGCCAACAACCTTCTCTAGTCGGTGATTAAAGTTGCATACTGGGATCCGCGTAATTGGTTAGTCACGTACTGGGAGTTGTGCATTATAAGGACAGATTTTCACTACAGAATGAGTCCAATTGGGTATTAGGGTAAGGGTTCAACTGTAGGTTGGTATAAGGTACTGTGATTTCTTTACTTGTAACCACTTGTTTTGATAATAGTGGATTCTCGGGAGTAGTGACCTTAAAATCACCCGGTGGGGTTTTTTCCGTTTAGGTTTTCCCCATTCGTAAATAAATCACCGTGTCAATTTATTTTTCACTGCATACTTAGTTTAATTGATGATTTGTTTGTGCTACCACGCACTTTGCATGTTAATTTGATTAATTAATAAACTTGGCTAATTAATCAATTAATTTATCATAAGGGGTCAATACATTTTTGGCCTATCATTTTGCATTTATTGTGACTTGATGTGACAAGTGTGGAAGGAAGAAAAGAGGAAAAAGGTGAAGAAATAAAAGGAAAGGCCATTTGGTGAAGAGGAGAAGAGAGGTCCAAGTGAGTGAGACTGAAGATGGTGCAGTCTTGAAGAACTGCGTGACTGAGAGTAAGCAAAAGAGAAGAGAAAAATAGAGAGAGTAAGAGAAAATTGTGAGAGATACACAGTGAGGAAGAAAGCAGTGAATAAAAATAAAAAATAAAAATTTTTTTCTTTGCTAGCTCAAGTTGTATCTCTAAGTGTTGTTATTTCTATTTAATTATAGTAAAATTATTTGGAATTTGTCCTGTAGTTTTTTCCTTCAAGGAAAAAGGGTTTCCACGTAAATCTTGGTGTTCTTGTATTGTTGTACTTCCACTGTACTTGTTGAAATTTATTCACAGTTATATAGAATTTTTCCCAACAATTTGCTCCTCTATAATAGAAAACAAAACGAAGTGATTGATACCTGAATTATAAATCTTAATTAATTTGAGGCTTTATTAATCTATATATTTGTGAAAACCATGTTTAATTCAAAAATAGATGACTTTCACCGATCTAATCTGCCAAAAAATGTTGATAACTATAAAGAATGAAAGAGATAGATTAATAAAATATAATTAAAAAAAAAAATACTATCGAATTGTCAACCTGAGTCCTTTTTAGGCTATATATGCTTTAATCTAATTGATCGAGAACCTAATTGAGATTATGGTTAATTAGGTTATAAACTAGCATGCCAAGTACTTTGTATGATATATTAGCGGGTACTGGGTATGGTTGAAAGCTCCCATTCACTTAATTAATCTGTAACTATATTAGGATACTCCAAACCGTGTGGATTTGATTTGATTGGATTGGATTGTATTATTTTATCGTGGGACTTCCATTCCATATCGAATGACTATCAAGTAGATCTTTGATACATAAGTGATTACAACGAATTCTAATCATAACTTGATAAGCCATCTGATTCATTTTTGGTTGTAAACACATATATATGAAACTAGCGCTTTCCTTCTTGTGTGACATTATACGTTCTTATTTATTTTTCTATGAATTTCCTTGCGTCCCATTATATGCACTTTTTTATGTAAATATATACTTGGTTTTATCATTTTCTTGCTCAAAGACTTACTGCTGCTCGTGGCTATGGCTATAATAATGTACTATTGTTTAGTGAGCACTAGTCATTAATGCACGAGACACAGAAAAGCTCTTTAATTTGTTGCCCTAACGTCAAATTGGACTATTTAATTTTTAAAACTAATATATGCCTTTTGTTAAAGAGAGAATCTCTCTCTCTCTCTCTGGGACATTTCTGATCTACGTTTGTTGAGAAAAGCGGCATTACAATTAGATTTAATCCTACTATGGAACTCGTGATGTGAGCTATATTCTATATATATATTTATACTTTTCGTGTACTCATTATTATAACATAATTAAGTTTGCCTTGTGTTAAAGTGGTTTATACTTGAGATGCACGTAAATGTCTCCATGATCCCAACAGTTTGAGCTGTTGATGATAGATCTTGTTTGACACAAAACTAGGTAACTTTCTTAGCATTGTGAGACAACCTAATTTGATGCTTGAATGGCTTTGACAGGATCAACATAGATATATATGTTTATTTAGGAAGAATATTACAGTTGTAGGTTATATCATATTCCACACTTTTACCCTTTGCTGAAGGAAAAGAGACATTGAATTGAAGTGCCTTCGAGGCAAGCATAGAGATGGTTTTACCAACATCAAAATTTGTTTGAACCTAACAGAGATTGTCCAACATTATTGTCAAACAGACAAAAACTTCAGATGTTGTCTAAAGTTTGTCTAGTTGAACACCACGCTAAAGTAGGATATTATACATTCTTGTATTTTACATTCAATTCTTTCACTTTCGATTAACAACTAATAAAAGCCCACTTGGAGGAAAGTAAAATTCTTTTCACATTTAGGAAAAAAAAAAAAAAAAACTATTATTTTGTACTGTGCTTGGACGAGGCAATTTGGTGTGATTTAGGGACAAAATATTAATGTTCCTTGTTCCATTTAACAAGACAATTATTTTTAAAAATTTCGTGGAATTTAGGATTTAGGATTTTGAAACATCAAAATTTCAAGTCTAATAATATATATTTTCAAGATTTTCAAAAGCCTTATAAGCTGTAAATCAACTGGTTAGCATTATTTGCATATTGTTTTCAACGAAAACATGCATGATTCAAATCTTCACTCGCTCTATAAGTTCGTAAACATTCTTATACCACCAAAAATTATTCTGTACACAGCTACCACCGTCATTAATATCCTCGCTACTTTGTTGCGGCAATCATTCCACCACCAATGTTGTCATTTCCATTATCACGGCCATTTTTGCTGTTATTGCCAAAAACAGTCACCATCCTCACCATGCCATTACCAGCATCGCTACCACCAACACTACAGCATATCACCACCATCAACAAGTCATTAACATCATTATTATATCATCAATGTAATTGCTTTAATACTCAACAACAACAACAAAAATAACAACAAATAAATTTTAAATATATTCATTCAAACAATTTTAATTGAAAGGGATTAATATTCTAATCAATCTAAATCCCTACCATTTTGAAAATTTAAGGAATTAAAAAAAAAATCAGGTATATATGCACAAACATTAAACTTAGAAACTATATTTGACACTTGAAAATGCTTCTATTTGTTCTAGCAAGCATATAAAATTTTTACCGTCCACCAATAAATCTATCAGTATAATAGTAAACTGGAAGAATTCATTTTTTAAAGGAATTCCTCTTATGTGCCACATTAACTTTTAAAAAAATTCTCTTTTTTAACGTCGACATTTTAATAGTTGGATTTTAGAGTTATTAAGAGTACTAAATTGTAATAAGTCAATTGAAATTATCTAAACAAATTATGGTGACAGTATGCTTGGTCTTCGCATTGCTTTTTGTACATGTATTGGCATTTTATTTGTCCCTTGGTTTTGGTGTTACATTTCATATTACTTGATTTACTGAGTTAATTAAGTATTACAGTGTGTACGTGTACTTTAACAATATTTTTATTGGAGCTGGTCAGAAAATACTATAATTACTATCAATTCTATTAAGAAAATACTAGATTGTTCCATCTCTCTTCAAATTCATGGACGGCTACACTCAAATGTTCACCAACTACAGAAACTATTGTGCAAAATGATATTTTTTTGGGCTCCTCACGAGCCTCATCAAGAATATTTTTATTCCCGTATTAAATTTTATATGGGAATAAAAATAACAAGGAAAATGTTGATTTTGATTATAGATTTATTAATATTTTTTAATTAAATATTTATATATTGTATATAAATATATTTTCATAGAACTTTCTTGTGGGGAATTTATTTATAATTAAAAAGTAAAAAAAGCAAAGCATTTTTAACAATATAGGTCATAGAAGAAGAGCTTTGCAACTTGTATGGGTAGGCCCAAATGCTTTTTTTTTTTTTTTTTTGGATAAGGGCTTTCGGTGCTTGTTGAACAAGTTTTATTCACTTTGTTATAAAGAAAATGCTTTGTTTTACAACCTTGTTTACGTCAAACCTAGCTAGAAAGTCATCGTTAACTGAAACATCAATTATGTATACATAGCACTATAGCAGAGTGTGGAGGGCGTTTTAAAGTCTTGAATAGGCATCAGAACAAAATTTGACTTTGTAATGTTAAAGAAAAATAGGAAGAAGAAGAACAAATATATATATATATATATATATATAGACAAAGTTTACCTACAAAATTGATTGTAGTCTTAGGCTACAAACTCACTCAATATCTTTTTATTGGAGGTGAATTTTGACAAATCCACCATTGGATTACATCTTCTTCTTATATTCTCCATGTTTGTAAAATTTCAAGAAAATTAAAGATCAATAGCTATGTCATCAATAAATTTTTAAATTGCAAGTTTTTGTAATTTAAAATTATACATGAAATATAATATTATAGATTATATAGTAAATAATATCCGATTGACACAAAAATTGACATGTGTATTAAAAGCGTAAAGAACATGTACTTCAATGGTTAGATTTTCAAAATATGCAGTAATATTTATTTTATTGAGTGAGTTTATAATCTAAAGTTACAACCAATTTTGTAGCTAAACTTTGTCATGCTATCTAATTAAGTAGGCATAAATTATGTGTTAAAAAAAATATATATATTTATATTCTTTGGATGAAATTCCCATGACAAGTACATACATTTGCTTACTCTTGTAGTAAAGGTTTTATCTAGGTTAGTTCAGATTTCCCGTAAGTAACTTCTACCTATTTGTATTTTATAATTCTCAGAAATTGGAAAACGTGATATATGAAATTATGAATACTCTTTGCCTTGTCGACCAAGTAACAGGCAAACCATATTTTGTAATGGTATCCAAAAATTCATGAGATAATATAATAATATGATCATTTCTAGATTCCTCTTTAGGGCTAGCTAATCCTTTTCCATAAACTCATTGGAATACTCCTACATGATAAGGATGGCTATATATATATTTAATTACAAACCCTATACACCGACCATGTGTAGATTATCATATAGGGTACACAACCTTTCCTAGACACCTGACCTGTCCCTAAACTCGAAAAATTAGAATCCTTTTCATTTCAAAGAAATTGTAAATATCCATGTCATCCCCAGTATTTCTTGTTTTTAACTAATGGCTTACATTAAAAAAAATAATAATAAAATAAAAAATAAAAAAAACTGCCTTAGTAAAATTTTAAATGGCTATCTATAAGAAACAGCGACTTTGGGATTGATTCAGGTGAACAAATTGGTCCTGTAGGCTGTAATTAATGTTTCTCAAAATAGTGGTTCGATTAATTATATTTTCCTTTATAAATTTGCAGCTTTACATTAGAATCGCCACTATTTTTATTAAAGGGAAAGGTGGAAAAGAAGTCAGTAATGAAATTAAATACAAACCCTATATATAATTTTTAGAAAAGTCAAAATTAAATCATAATAAAAACATGAAAGTGAAAAAAGAACAACGCTTTGTTTTTTAGGTACTCAAACACACCTAAAAAAAAAAAGTGTACTCAAACACATCGATTTCTTCATCAAATCTCAACATTGAGTGAGCTACAACACACATTGTAGAGCCTTGCTTTCACCAACAAGCACAACTCCCTCCTCCTATTAAGCAAAAGATCTGTGCATGGATTAGAAGATCCAGCACGGCAAAGAGTCATATTCACTTTTAAATCCCCATTAAGCAGTTTGAAGGAGGCAGTGCATGTAGTTATAAGAATCACAATTGTTAGGGCCAATTGTATTGCGTGTTGCCAAATTCTTATTCAAAGCCCTATGCCCATTGTAATTGTATTGTAATTTTAGTGTTCAGATTAGGATTTTAAGATCAACATTAAAGACACGAGACACAGCTCAAAAAATCTACTCAGAAGCTAAAGCTTTTGTTGCCTCAACTATAGGTCAACTGATCGAGCCTCATTAAAGCTCGATTCCAGTTGACTAGTCAAGACGAGAGTAAACTAATTTCTTAGTTTGCGGCCATGATGACCAAGAAACTTAGGGCTCCATGCACTAGGGTTCCAAGATGTATTTAAATTTTTAAGTCATATTAGGTCATAATAAACATAAGGACTAGATCTTGCCGTGATGTTTGTGAGTCAAGGGTTTGTACCAAGAGTCTCTAACATTTATATAATAACTAATAATCAAAACATTTGATTTTTTTGTTGATTACTCCTTATTGCTATATAAATTACTGCCACGTCTACATTTAAAGATACAGAAAAATTATGCCTTTTGGGATTTGAACTTACTTCAATTCATTCCACCAAAAAAACTGCCAATAATAAACGAGAGACACAACATTTAGTCCCTTGGGTAGTAGTTATAAAAAACCAAACAATACCCTCTGTTACTTTTTTTTTTTAATTTTTAAAATTTTTATTTTTATGTCTAAACCCTTCTCTCGCTCCATCTCTCCAAAATTTACATTCCTTCGCACACTAAACAATTTCGTCAAATAAGTATTGCTTTATTTACCACATAATTTTTGGGAAAACCGATTTTTTCCTGCCCTCTTTATGCTTATCGACAACTTCAGACTTCATAACCACAGATGCTTCCATAGAATTATTTATCACCAAGAAACTCAACCAATGGCTCTCCCTCTGCAGTGAGAGAAGCACTGAGCCGTACAAATCGATTCGGGCACCGCAATCTATTGAAATTTTTGTCAGGTTTGATCAAGCACATGGAGGAGACCATCAATTTCTACCTGATTAGAAAATTTTGTATGTGGCTTGATCTTTACTCTATGAAAAATATCTAATAGACCATTAATTTCTCATGAGAAGTCAAATTCCTCTTTGACAATAAAACATTCTAATCTTGATTTTTTTTAATGGATCATTTTGAAGGTTTTTTCTTCAGTTATGTATTTATGGGTGGATTCATGTTGTTAAACACTTAAACTGTCCTTTCAATCCCATTTAAAACATGTACACCATGTGTTTGACAAAATGTCTCACTCACTCTTGCATTTTTGTTTTCATTCCTATTTAGAACATGTACTCCATGTGTTTGACAAAATGTCTCACACACTCTTGGCATTTTTCTTTTTTTGATAATTCAATAGTTATACTCTTACATTAGTTTATGTCAACTTCATGGTTTGTGTCTCTTTGTTTTAGTTGTCAAAGGAATCACTAACACACCAAAACATCACCCATTTGACAAACCAAAAATGCTATTGACAGTTGACAAACCAAGCATGGCAGGTGTTACTTAATTGCAACTTGCTCGAGTCAATCTAGAACTGCTCATAAGTAGCCTGATTCATTCATCAGCACAACAAGCAAACTGATTGCCCAAGAAAATAATATAGAACAATATCCAATTGCTTTCAACGTTTTTCTCCTTCCTCCAATTCCAAAGAAATACTTTGACATATTTTACCAAACAAGTTCACGCATTAAACTAGAATGGCACACTAAATGCATTGAATGTACTAAAATTGAATTTGAAAGGCAATTATTTAGCTATACATTATATCAAACATATCAGAGTGCTTGCAAATATTTCAGGGAAAATTACACTTTACCACCCTAAACTAAGGGAATGAACACTTACCCCCTTAAACTATCGACACTGTAACACTTTGCACCCCACTATCCATTTGTCAATTAAGTTTAACAGAAAACCAAGTCAAAGACCGAAATACCCTCTGTCAAAGACCAAAATACCCTTATCATTCTCAGTCAAACATGAAACTCTATTTCTCCCACTCTGTTACACCGATTAAAAAAAAAAAAAAAAAGCCAACTGAAGAAGATAGGAAAATCCAAACAAAAAATTTGAAACAATCAGAACCTGTAAATAATTCAGAACCATTTGATGAGATGCATAGAATCTAAAAATTAGAGTCCAGCAAAAAATATGCAAGGACCCACTATCTTCACCGTTTCCTTAAGGTCCTACGGCACCAACCAAAAAAAAATAAAAATAAACCCATAAATTGAGATGAAAATCAAACCTAGAAATTTACTTGAAATCCAAAAAATGAAATGAACATTGAACTCATAAATCAATATCAAACAACAAACCCAGAAAAATTACATCAAACCCACAAATTTACTACCCAGAAATAAACATATAAAGAGATCAAGCAACAAACCCACTGAGATGAACAACCCAGAACCCATAAGCAGCTCCTTATTTCAATCATCAACAAACCCAGACCCCACAATCTCTTCATCCACTTCATCAATGGCCAAATCTGAAACGTCACACCGAGTTTAATCCCACCCATTCTTTTAGATCCCTCCACTAGCGTTGATACCCTTTCTCTCACCACCGAGTCACTGAATTGCAAGGCCAACAATGATGGCTTTCGTGACTTGATTTCAATGAGCTCGATCTGGGCTCACCCATTTCATGGCTTTCATCTCTTCAGAAGCGCCACTTAAGACCCACAACCGGCAGCGTGATCAGCAGTCGTCAACGTGGACTAGGCAGCACCTTTAGGAGTGGAGAAAGTGTGTGGAAAGTATCGTCAACAGTTTTCAGTTTTTTTTGGAAATATGTGTGGATGAAAAATGTGTGAAAATATGTGTAATGTTGTTTAAAAATTGAAAATATGTGTTTAAACACATGTACCAAATGGGCCATGAACGTGAGAGTGATTTGAGAGAGTTCAAAATTGTGTTTCTGTTGAGAGACATTTAGGGAATTTAGGGGTTCCACTATAATTTCCGTCCCAACTTAACAGCTAATTAAATGGTGAGGTGCAAAATGTTACATTGGCAATAGTTTAGGGAGGTAAGTGTGCATTCCCATAGTTTAGGGTGGTAAGTGTAACATGAGGTATAGTTTAGGGTGGAAAAGTGTAATTTTCTCAATATTTCCATTACAAAAAGAATGATGGCTTTGAAAGACAATTATTTAGCTAAACATTATATCAAACATGATGTGCTGTGACGTGCTAAAAAGTACCCCCAAAAAAAAGTTATTCTCTTTGTATTGGAGACTAAATGTGTAGCCATAACTTATACTTTTTGCTTGAAAGGTGATCCTCAATATACTACCTATGAATAAGCTCAATCTTTATTGTAGGAAAATAATTTCATCATTCTCAAGTGAAATATTTGTAGATAATGCAGAATTAGTGACATGTGAAATTTGGGAGTGCTTAGAAGCATCGAAAGTCTAGAGACCAATCATGATGTTTCCATAGGTATAGTGTTTGTTGAGGTCTAACAAGTCACAATGTTGCACCAAGGCCCAAAATGGCACAGAGAATTGAACTCCGTAAAAAATAAAATACTTGAGCCTACAATAAAGAAAAAAGATGGTAGGCCCAAATCCGTTAAGGAGGAACCCAAACCCATGAGTAGGTAAGCCTTAGAATTCATGAAACGAAGGGAAGAAGAGAGCCTAGCCCGCCAAGGTCAGAAAATCGTTTGGGAGCCCAATGGTAAGAACTGGGCCAAGATACCTAGGGATTGCCAGGAGCCTGGGATCCTCGGGACATGCAGCAAAGCCAGGGTTGGATTAAGACAATTCAAAGGGAGTGCCAAGAAACACAAGGAATGAGAACAAATAAGTCCCTATCAGCCACCTGATGATTCAAAAAAAGAATCAAAAAGCTTAGGAACCAACAATTCATGAACAAAGGGCTGGTACCTCGGGGAACCCAGAAAGAAGAACCATGAAGGAAGGTGGCTAGGAAACTTTCAATCTGGCAGGAAGGAATTGGCTCACTTAGGAAAAATGACAAAGGGAAAAATAGCCAAAAGTTGAGTCTGAAAAAGTGGAATCTAGGAGCCTTGAAAGAAGAAGGACCAAAGGTTAGCTTTTTATGGACACCCGAGAATGGAAAGTCAGTAAGAGACTTTTGAGGAAGAAACCCCAAAAGAAGAAAATAATGAGGAATGAAGAAGGGATCAGCCACCAATGTTGCTGGCACAACATTGGTTCTAGTACCCAGGGGAACAAATGAGGGGAATCAGTGGTACCCTTCCTTGAGGCCTGGTTCCATCAAGACCTAGGACCAAATGATGGAGAGGTTTTGTGTAAAGTACTATTCGGGTGAAGACAAGGTCACATTCCAAAGCCTTCAGATGGTAAGGCAAAGGCCTAGAGAGGATCTTGCCCAGTTCATCAAAAGGTTTGAAGATGTTTCTCTGAACTACTATGGAGACCATGAAGAAAAAGAGCTTATGGAGACCTGCATATCCAACATGCTTTTTAATTACAGGCTTAATCTCGAAAATCTATGCATAACCCAGTTTGCTAACCTGCTACAAAGAACTAGGAGGACCGCATTAACCATGAGGACAAAGAGAGTACCAGTACCCTAGGCCATGACAACATCAGTAGGAGAAAAAAGGAAGAGACATGAAGGAAAAATGGTCGAGGAAACACCTATGATCCCATGTACTGCAGAAGAATTGAACCATGTTTTGGATAAGTGGATTGGAGATGGAATCGTTAGGCCATTCACTATATCTAAAACACCTTTTGAGGAAGAAAGAAAGAATCTATTGTTTTGCAGAATTCATAACTATATCAAGCACTCTACTAAGAATTGTTGGACCCTCCGTAGGCTTTTTCACTGTAAGACATGACAACACCATAGCCTTTCCACCCTTGGGGGCTTGATCTTATAGGGCCCATAAATCGTCCTTCCAATGGCCATATATGGATCCTAGCAGCCATTGAGTATTTTACAAAATGGGTAGAGACTATCCCTTTGAAAAAGGCCACTAGAGCAGCTGTGACAAACTTCATTCAAGAGCACATTATCACAAGGTTAGGGATCCCTAGGAGACTGATTAATGACAATGGAACCCCGTTCATAAACAAAGACATGAAGAACCTGATCGAGGCATATTATATCAAGCATGGAAGGTCCACACCATACCATTCACAACGAAATAGTCAGGCCAAGGCTACTAATAGGGTGATACTGAAGATCCTCAAAAAAAATGAAACATGAGTATGGGGGAAAATGGAGTGACCACTTGATAGATGTACTCTGGGCATGTAGGAGCTCCTTGAAGACAACCATGAGATTTTCACCATTTTCCCTAGTTTATGGGACAGAAGCCATCAGCCTTGTGGAGCTAATCATTCGTACGCCAAGAGTAATGCTTAAAGAAATCCAGGAAGGCACAGATGGCACAAATAGTGAAAGGAGTTGGCGGATCTAGAGGGGTTAAAAGAAGAACAAGAAGTGGCCAGAAGGAGAAGCCAGAGGTACCAACAGAGGATGGCTAAAGCATATGCACAGACAGTACACCTAAGAGCCTTCGCAGAAAGGCAGAAAATGTTAAGAGCAGTAGAGCATGTAAGGAAGAATATCCCAAGACCCTCCAAATTTGCCTCGAAATGGGAAGGGCCCTACATTATCAGGAAAGCCCATGATAGCGGATATTACTACCTCACAAAGGAAGATGGGACTGTCCTAACAGACCCAATAAATGGGAAGTGGCTGAAACAGTACTACGTGTGAAAGGGGGAGATTTCAATACACCAAGACCCTTTTTGCCAGCTTTCCAATCTGCTAAGTGTTTCATCGTTCTCTGCTTTTTCTTTTTCTTTTTTGTGTCATAAGCTTTGTTTATTTTCTATTTTTTCTGTTTAGGAACCCATAGTAGAAGGACATTCTATGATCCTTACTATCTTTCTCAATCCTCCTATGTTCCTTAGTATGGCAACTATGCTATGTTTCAATGAAATCTTCTTTTCTTATTTATTTATTTTTTCAAGCTACAACTAAAATGTACAATTGCATGGTATTACATAACCCGAATGTGGGAAAATTTGGAAAAGGGTACCTGGGTCAAAGCAAAAAAAAAAAAAAAAAAAAAAAAAAACCTTAGCGTATGACCCAGGAATCACACCACAATTAGTTCAAATACATGACATGCGACCACGGGCAGAAGTAAACGCCTGGGATACCAAGCCAAGTACTTGTCCAAAAAGGATCTACCTGGTTCATGACCTGGGACTTGAAAAAAAAAAATGAGAGAGAACATCCAATGTACCTAGTTCAATACTTGCGCAATAACACAACCACTAAGGTACCTGGTCCAGGACCTATTGCAAAATTTGTAGACCATGGCCCAAGACTCAATTCAAACAAAGGGGCGAAGAAGAGAAGCAACAAAAATAAGAAGAACAGAATACATATTGTAAGTAGATCCACATACTATTATAGTCAGAAGTAGTCTTAAAAAAAATAAAAATAAAAATAAACTTATACATCTAAACTATTAAAGAAAAAAAGCAAGGAGCTAAGGTATAAGGCCGGCTAGCTAAGAGCTTTCTGGGGAAATGGCAGGAACAGTTGAGAAAGAAAGAACTAGCTGCCTTTTAACTTTCAAGTCCTGCAATGCCTTTTGAGCGCAAGCTAAAGCCTCCTCAGCAGCAGCAATTTCAGCATAACATTCTTGGAGGCTAGTCTCTGGAATAGCATGTGGGCTAAGGAACACAAATACTCCAACAAAAAGGATAGATTGAACTTGGCTTCTATGAGATCCTGCACCACTCCCCTCCACTCCAAATGCCTCTCCTCGGATAAAGAGTCAAGAGAGGAATCCCTCAAGGAGATCAGCACAGCACATAAAAGCTCCATCAGGATGTTGCCCAGAAATATACCTCCCTTAAACCCACTAGTGAAGTTCTCATGGGTTTTGAATAGCCCCTCCAACAGTGGCAGACCCTCAACAAGCACAAAGAATCTTAGGAAGTTGCCAAGAAGAGGCCCAAAACGATGAAAATGGCTCGCAAGGAGGCTGTTGAACTCCAAGGAATCAAAGTGAGACAAGAAAGCAGGGAGCCCTGAGCCGAGATCTGAAACAGTCACCCCTGGAGCTTCCTCCATTGCTGTGTCTCCACTCTCACGAATTAGAGAACTTTCATACCTCTAGATGGTCTAGGGGATCCCTACCTAAGCTTCAACAACCTGGACATTGGGAGCAAGTTCCACAATTACCTCAGTAACTACGAGCTCAAGATCCTTAGCACTTGTGTCAGTATCTGCAAAAGCAGACAAAGTCAAAAAAGGGGGAAGGAAAATAATAATAATAATAAAGGTGGGAAAGTAAGGGAAAGCTAAAGAACTAGTACCAACTCCCTGTGGAAGAGCCTCCTCTTGATATGGGGCAGCCACGTCAGCTATTATGGGAGGCTCCTCCTCTTGCCCTTCTGATTTCCTGGAGGACTCTGTGAAAGAGCACAAAGCGCATTACAGAAAATGTGAAGAAACTTTGGTAAAATTACTAAAGGAAGGGAAGGATACCGGGGGCTTCGCCATAGAAAGAAAAGGCAAGGGAGAAATATGGAAGAGAAAGATGTGAACTAAAAAAGGGGAAGGGGGAAGTATAACGATGGTGAACAATACACACCTTTAGAACCCTCTGACTCTAAGGAAGGAGCAACCTTAGGGGCAGATTGGGCACTAGTTTGACCTAAAAAAAAAACTCTTAGGAAGAAAGGATAAGGGAGATAAGAATGGGTGTTAACAAAGAATGAATGAGGCTTACTTGCTTGTGTAGATGAAGACGCACCCCCCAAGGACTCTTTGCCCAACACAGGCTCAGTTGTAGGCTCAAGTGTCACAATTTTTGTAGGACTGGGAGTTTGCACAGGCTTGGGATCCTGGGGAACAAGAGGCTAGAGAGCTTCAGGGCCCTAAACAGCTAAGGGAGCAGAAGGCAAAAAGGGCCAGGCATCCTTCACGACCTGCTCGACTTCCTCGGCCACGCCACCACTAAGGGGCTCCTTTTCCACACCTAAGGCAACAACAAATTGGGCTGTCATCACTTCTTTCATTGAGGTCCCACCAATCACGGGAGGAGGTACCTCAACCTACAAAAGAAAAAAAAGGAGTATGTGGCAAAACATCACAAAAAATACATATGTACACAGTACCAAAGAAGGAAAGGAAGCAAGCAATAAAAAGGCACAAGTGAAAGAGGATCATACCACATCATCACCAGAGGATTGGCTTTTACCCCCCTTGGGGTCTAACCTGCGCTTAGACTGCAAAAGGGGAATGACCATTCATCAATTAAAAAAAAAAAAAGAAAGAAAGAAAGAAGAGAGACACAACAAGAACAACAAACCAGGACAGGCAAAAAAAAAAAAAAAAAGAGAGAGAGAAGAAGGAAAGAGGTCTTGCCCTTCTCTCTCTCTCTCTCTATAGATCCTTCAATAGTCTTTTGTCTACTATGGGTACGCCTAGAGGGCCCTAAGGGAGATTGGGGTGTGAAGTCAAAGGACCCCAAAGAACCCCAAAGAACCCTAAGCTGAGGAACTCATAGGAAACTCTACCTTAGTCTTCACTCAAATCTTCGGGATTAAAGGATGGCCAACTTCCTTTCCAACTGTGGAGGGTCCACTCTCTCGGGCTCCTCAGAAATGACTAACTGCTTGCAAGACCTAGCAGTCTTCCTCTTCTTAGTCTCAGGGCCAACCTCAATGCCCTCAACACTTTCTTCAAGCTTGACCCTTTTGACAGCTCCTTATTTGGTTTTCTTCTCCCTACCTTTACCTACAGGAGTTACAGCACCAATTGCCTCTATCACCCCTCTCTTGATTGGAACACTAGAAGAGGCGCCCACAATAAGGTCACATCCTAACCAAGCATCAAGGAAATCATTCGTGTAGCATACCCAACCACCCCTAGAGGCATGTCACTCCACAAATCCTATTTTGCTGCTTATTTTAGCAAATACAATGCTAGCAGTAGGGAGGGCTAGGCACTTGTTAAAGGTGGGGGAAGAGAAAAGACTGGAATCGAGAACCCTCTCAATTTTACCAAAACCAAAAAAATCTAAAAATGACTTATGAACTCTTCTCCAGTAGCCAATAAAGCCACTAAAAGCAAAGACTCCCCGCTAGGAGTTTGGCACCATAAACTGAGGACTCCTTTGTGACTAATAAGAAAAAGCTTGGAGCCTTAGGAACGGATCCAGGGAAGGGAGAGAAGGCACTACCTCTTTAAATACAGATGGGATATCCTGATCAAAACCAAATTGTCTAAGTACCCAGTGTGCTGAATAGTGAGTATACCTTGGCCACTTGATGAAGGTATTAGAGGCCATAAGGGGCTAATGCAAGCCAAGTATGCCAAACTGCCTTCATCTCCCTAGCGGAAATCAAAGGTATTCCATGAGGAATTAAGGAAAGAGGCCAACACAGAATCATAAGAGAACCCAGGACTGAACTCTCGGGGAGAACGCCAACTTAAATGCCCTACTTGATCAAACAATTCCACTAAATTGAGACTGCCACCCTTCAAGTTAGACCAACAAAAGATGATGGGATGGCTATCAATAGAAGTGCCACACAGACCCTTAATCATGATCGGGGATCCCTGGAACTTATCCTTCACATACTTCAGATTTTTGCACTTGGCCAAAGTGACGGAAGACCGATCCCACATGGAGCAAATCCAATTAGGAGTAAACATGGCCTAAAAACATGGGGGCTAAAGGATACTGAGCACCCCGGGCCAATCTGATTGCGAGGGGAAAGAAAGCAGACTTAATCCCGTACCTAGGGAACTCGCTGAATAGAAACTCACTGAGCCAAAGAGTTAGGAAAAGGTTTATGACCCACTTCCCCATCCTAGCTGGTTTCCCTCTGAAAGAAGTGGTACGCCCGCCAAAATGACTGAAGAGTGTTGGGAAATTTAAACCCTAGTTGATAGAATTAACAAGTTTTAAACCCAAGTTATTAATTAGATTTATTGTGAATAAACCTTGTTGAAACAAACAAACATCAATAGGTTAGGGTTAGAGAGACATGGAGAACTAATGGAGGCAGATCTCTGTTTAAAGGAAAGCACAAAGGTTATCGATCTAGGGTCAACGGCAACAGTGTGGTGGAACGGCAGCAACAAGCGACGATCTCCGACAATCAGAACTCACTAGACCCAGAGAATTAATCGAAGTGATTGTTTGGGACAAAATCAAATCATTTTGCTGCTAAGTTATGGTTGTTGATCATTGTTCTTCCTTAAGTGAACCCAAATCGAATCTACAAAATAGGTAAACCTAAATCTTGACAACTTCTTGTTTTCTGAAGAACTTGCTCCCTCCTTCACCAATTTTTAGATTAGATTTGACATTATCTTGAATATCAGGGCTTACATTTGTCTTAGCATTAGTGTTCCAATCAGGTTCTATCACCGACCCACCTTTAGATTGTTCTTTTAATACAATTTACCCATGGCTCGAGAACTTGTTCGTTATTAACATAAGAGCAACAACAGCAGATGTGCCAAATGTGCCAAATGCCAAATATTTGGCACATTTGGCACACCAACACAAAAATGGAGCATTATTAAATGTTCTAAATGTGTCAAACTTTTGCAACATGCTACAGTACCATTGCAATTTTGACACGGTACAGACGAGAATGGCAAATGTTTATATTATTTTTTTATTCATCTTTCTCTCTCCTCCCATCACATGTCTCTCGCTCTGTCTGCAACACATCTCTCTCTCTCTCTCTCTGTCTGGTTCTCTCATCGCCCATTCTCCCCACTCTCTGTTTTGTTCTCACTCCTTTCTCTGTCTCAGTCCATCTCTCTCAAATCGGCGTGGAGGGTGTGAAGCAGTGGGGATCAACATGGATGGGTCATAGGTTTGATGTTGGAGCAGTGGGTCGTGGGTTTGATGTTTGATTTTGGGGCAGTGGGTCACGGGTGGGCGACAACGACATCTGGGTTTTGCTTGCTGTATGTCGTGGGTGAGATTTGCTCGCCGTGGATGGTGGGCTTTGCTCGCCGTGGGTCTGGGTTTTGCCGTTGTGGGCATGGGTTTCTTGAATCGATGTTTGAGGCTTGGGTTTGAATGGGTTGTGGGTTGTGGGTCCTGGCTTTGGTGGTCGATGGTTGCTGGGTGTTTGGGTGGCTTTAGATGTTGGTGTGGTGGGTTTTGGGTGTTGTTTTGGTGGCTGTTTGGGTGGTTTGGATTGGTGGATGTTTGGGGCAGTGGGCCTTTGGGTGTTGGTTTGGATCGGTGTTTGGCCAAATCGATAGGGGTGGTTGGTTGGTTCAATTTTGGTGATTGGTTAGTGGTGGTGGTGCCTGAGCATTGGTGGTAGGTGGTTGCTGGTGGCCATTGTTGTTGTTGATGATGATGATGGTGATAGGGAGGAGTTAATATTATTTTAATTTGTAGTAAATATTATTTTAATGGATAGAATTGAATGATAAAACATCTAATAAATGGAATGTTTTAAAATGATGTGGTAAAATAATAAAGTAGGCTTTTAGTGTGTCAAAATGTCATTTTTTATAAAACATCTGATATGGATGCTCTAAGGATGAATAAAGTCCATATGCTACCATTTCTGGAGTAGTGACGCCGATATCATGAGAGCATCTTCATGGTTGTGGGACCAAAAGCAGTGGGATGGCAAAGAAGAATGAGCTTTTACTGTTAAATTTGTGTGTAAATTTTATGTCCAAACTAAGAAATTGGTAAATGATGGGATTCAAAATGATATGCTACCATTTCTGGAGTAGTGACGCCGATATCATGAGGGCATCTTCATGGTTGTGGGACCAAAAGCAGTGGGATGGCAAAGAAGAATGAGCTTTTACTGTTAAATTTGTGTGTAAATTTTATGTCCAAACTAAGAAATTGGTAAATGGTGGGATTCAAAATGAAGGAACTTAAAATCCAATCATTTATGAATTTATATGAATTTATCCATTTTTTGACCCAAACACAGGGTAAGTGAACCCAAACCAAAACGTTATTCTCAAAGGGAGAGAAATAGTACCACAACTCAGAGAGAACAAACAAAACATCAACGTCACCACCGTGTCACTCCCTTCCATATGTTTCAAATCTTCGTTAGTCTTTGGTACCAAACTCTCAAATATACTTCGGATAGTGGGTTTTTGTTGGTTGAGTGATATGTAAGGATTTATAGAAGAAAATGGAACATGGGTTTTTGGGTTTTGGTAAGTGACGTTTGGATTATTCATAGTAGTGGTCATAGTGGATGGGTTTATGAAATTTTGATCTTGGGATTTTTTTTATATAGTTGGGTTTTTTAAGTTCTAGATTCAAAGGATGAGATGGAGGAGAGAGACATAAAACATTATTGAAAAGACAATTTTATCCCTGTTTTCTAACAACAATAGGAGAGGTGGGTTACGATTGCCTAACAGAGGGCTCCTCAAATGGGTTAAATGATACTTTTTAGACCATGGGTTGGCTTATTAAAATGGGTTAAACCGAAAATGGATTAATTGCAATTACCCCTTTAAAATATCATACATATTGTTTTATCTACTAACACATTTATCCAAAAACATAAAGATGATTGACAGGATGATTTACTAATCATTGTGATATTATTTTATATAGCAAATAACATAGATATCCAAGATATGAATGCATGTGATGTTGAGAGACAAAGTTAAGCTTAATCAATAAAGATAACTTTATCATTGAGCACCATTATTAAGTAAATAGTTTCTATACTGCAATAAATTCTCAATTACATGAATTACATCACTTGGTAGGGTGAGCATGCAATGGAGTTACTTAAACTAAGTATAACTCTATATCCAAGAGAGTTGCTTGAATATGTTATAATCGATGATATTTATTTTGTTAGAAAACAAGTTTTCTTCACAAAATGTCACATATAAAAGAAAAAAATAAAACAAAACAAAAAACAAAAAACGACTTTTGGAAATGGTACTTCATCATTATGAGAATAATGTAGTACAACATCCAAACTTCAAAATTTGTCAAGTATTTCTAAATTGTTACTGAAAGTTCAATAAGTGTATAAAACACCTTGAACGTTTAGACCCCCAATTTACAAATTACCAATTCAAGCTTAATATCAAACAATTAATGTGAGGAAAATGAACATAAGCTTAATACAGAATTGATAAACAATCTAAACCAAATAAAACCACATCCACAGTAGAAATTAAATGGAAAAGATTAAGGGAAGAGAGATACAAATACAAGGACAACACTCGATGTGTTATCAAAGAGGAAACCGAAGTCCTCGGCGTAAAACCTCTCTGTCGCCCTCCAAGCGGTAAACAATCCACTAAAGAATGTAGTTGGGATACATGAATAATAGAAGACCCTCCAAGCTTAATCTACCCAATGTACCTAAGCCCTCCAAGCTCCTACTCCAACGAGGTTACGCCAAACTTATTTCTTCTTTAGATTGCCAGATTCCGCTACTTAATCATAGTATCTACCAATATGAAATTGGTCCCTTCTTAACTTCTTCCCAAACACCAAATGGCCTCATCACAGATAAGGGTATGGTGAGAAAAGGTTTTGGTAATGTACCTCTCAAGGATTTGATAATGGAAAGGAAGAGAGTAGAGGAATTTGAAGAGTCTCTATGTGAAAATTGTGGATGAATCAATCTTGTTTTTCTCTAAGGTTTCTCTCTCAAAATTCTCTCTGGGAGCTCTCTAAATATCGTGGGTTTAAGGGTATATATATAGTAGGGTGAGAAGGAATGTGAAAAGTCAGTTTTTCCCAAGCAGGGTGTTCTGGCGACTTGACCTCACGATTGGGTTGAGTCGTGAGTTCAGGCCACGAGCTAACGGCCTGGCCAACCTAGGACTTTTGTCCTGTAGTGCAACAGCTGGTGCGACTCTTCAACTTCTGGCATGCTTGGCACATGTGCAACTTTCTGGCGGCTTGCAAGCCGTGAGCCACCCGCGAGATCCAGTCACAAGTCTCTGCTTCTTTGCACAATCTTGACCATTTCTTCACACTCTCTCGCACACTACCCTTACATGATTCTCACCTAAATACAGGGTTACTAATTGCTAAAATACAAGCAAATTTGGTACGGAATAAAGCCAACAAGATAGTTGATAAAATTCAACCTTACAGTTACAATGACTAGTGAGGACCATAAAATCAAAAGCCTGCAAACTTGTTTATACATTGATCATACTTGTGCTTACTCTTCCAATTTCTACTACAACTACAGAGTATTTTCAGTTATGATTGTCGTCAAAACTAAGTTTCGCAACAAAATGAAAAATTATTTTTTAATGAACTCCTTGATTTTATACGTTAAAAGGAAAAACATATACAATATTTAGTATGAAATCAATCACAAATGATTCACAAGATCTAAAAAAAAAAACATTGAATTCCATTTTAATAGATAATTGTGTTCCAATGTATTAATAAACAATTATCTCGTCTCCTCTCTTGTTGATATTTTATGAATACTAAATGAATAATGCAAGTTTGGATTTTCATGAAAAATTTACCCCCCCCCCCCTCTCAATTGAAATCCTAGTTCCATCTCCAATAACTACTATGTCCACCAATAGCAATGTTGTATTCCACAACCATCCCACCTCAAGCTTGGCAACCTCAATGCAAATACCACCATAAATCATATTTTTAGAAAGAGCTACTCATCCTTAAGTGAGAATTCCTTTATAGTCTCTTCTCCTTCCCATCTCCCATTGTTATACCTTGAGATGAGATTTTACCCAAACACAATCCACACTCATTCAAAGTGTAGAGAGCTGTTTTGGAGCTTGGGAAGTATTGGATCTTTGCCAAATTAAGCCGGTTAGGCTTAGCTGTGCAATTGCGAGGTATTGCTGGATCCGAGAAACTAGTGAAGATAAAACTCTGAGAAGTCCGTTGGTAGTTGGAGCTTGAATAACTCAAGTACTTTGGATAGATTAGGCTTAAAGGGTCTTTTTGGTATCCTTGTACTCCAACTTATTCCCTAGTAAATCATTTCGGCTTGGAGGGCTACGAAGAGGTTTTTACGCTAAGTTCTTGTGTTTTCCTCTTCCATAACACATCACGGTGTTATCTTGAGTTTGATATTTTTTTTCCCTACTACCCTGAAAGTTCGAAAATGTGTTAAAACACAAGAGCTGTTTAGACCCCCAAATAAAAAATTATGGCTCGATAAATTCTACTCTAACTTATACTAAGTGTGGAATAGAGTAAATGTGAGCGGATAAACAAATAAATTACTCTAAGCCATATTCAATAAAACACAGCAGTAATATGAAAGCTAAAAGAATAGGGAAAAATAATGCAAACACAAGAAAACATGCCGATGTGTTATCGAAGAGGAAACCGAAGTATTCGGCGTAAAACCTCACCGCTGTCCTCCAAGCGATAATCGATCCACTAGACAATCAGTTGGGATACATGAGTTGGCAAGAGACCCTCCAAGCCTAATCTACCCGATGCACCTAAGCCCTCCAAGCTCCTACTCCAACAAGGCTTCTCAGAACCGTGTCTTGTCTAGCTCTCCAGATCCGGCAATACACCCAATTGCATCCGCTAAAGCCTAGCTTCTTCCAATGCTTCCCAGCAGCACCAAAATCTCATTAAATACCCTGAAAGGGTTTGGTAAGTGTTTGGGTTATAACCTCTCAATGGTATAGAAATGGAGAGGTAGGAGTTGAGAAAAATCCACAAGTAATTATGTAGAGAATTGTGGGTTTAACAATCTCTAACTCTTTAAGGTTTGTGGCTAAGGTTTTTTCTCAGAAGCACTCCTCAACATCTGTGGGTAATGGGGGTATATATAATGTGGATAAGGATAGAGTGTATCACAAATGACAATCTGGCAAAACAGAATGTTTCGCGGGTGTCTCGTGGGAAGGCCTTACCCACGAGATACTTGCGAAAACCAGCTGTCTCTATCTTATCCTGACTCTTCGCATTCCAGTCATGTGCAAGGCACATGCATCACTTCGCGGGAAGCTTACTTGCGAGATACCCGCGAAAACAGCTTCAGTCTTCAAATGCCTTAAGTCTTCACACACACTTTCTCTCTCACACACAACTCTTACAAATAAAACCCACATGAAATACAGGGTACATAAGATTGAGCATAATTACAATCAAATTTGGCACGGAAAAAAAGCCAACAAAAATATAGTTGTAAATTACAACTTTACAATCTCCCCCTTTGGCTATTCCGTGACAAAACCCCTAAAACAAACTCTAGACTTAAATGTGAGTTTAGGAATAGTGGCAAAACTCACTCACACCTAATCTAGAAGCTGTGAAGCACTTGCATGTATATACATGTAACCTGAAACACTCACACACAAACAAAACTTTCATTAAGCTTATGACGAGTTGAATTCATGGTATGTATATGAGCAAGTAAAGTGCGATCAAGTTCATAAACACTATATAACATGTAAGCATATCTTGATCAAACAAGGTCAGTCATTGAAAAATGACTATAATGAACATTTAGCTAGTAAATGCTCATCCGAACATGCAAAGCAATAAGGACCAATCACGACGATCAATTGCAAGTCCAACACACAACCAATGCAAAATACACTAAGTATTTGCATTTAGGATACAAGATCCTACTAGGGTACAAGTGTGAGCTACTTAAGATAGTTTAGCAACATCTAGAAGTACAAAAAAAATTGCTACAAAGCAATGAAGTAAAAATAAGTACTCAATATTAAACTGAAAATAAAAACAAAGTACTTAAGCTTTAAAAGAAAGCAATAAAAGCTATCCAAGAGTTATAACAACTAATAAAGTTTAAACCAAACATGAAAAACTAAACCGCCAATAATGAACCAATATCTATGTCTAAACTCTGCTCCCTCAAAATTTTCTCCCCATTTTTGACCGGAATGGCCAAAGAGGCTAGAACTGATCTGACTCTGAATAATATCCTTATGCCATTGACATGTCGTCAATCTGTAAGGATAATGTGATAATCTAACCCTAGATGTATGCAAACTGGTCCGCAGTGTGCTGCACATGAGAGTCAAGCATGCTAAACATCTGGTCTACTCTATCAATGAGGCGATCAAGTCTATCGAGTCCCCATGCGTGTGCTTGTGAGGATGGCTGAGCAAAATTCTCTGGTGCAAAGCTGAATCTCTCAATCTCCTCCTCTATATCTCCACCCTTTTTCTCAACTCGATCCCTTGGTATTTGAGACACACTGGTTTTGGATCCTTTGATGTGAGCTGTGCTTCAAGTCACTGTGTGCGCACCAATGGGGTAGTCTCTAGGCACAATAGTGAGGCTGCTGGGAAGTTTGAGCTTTGCCTTTGCAATGAGACCCATAATGAGAGTAGGGAATGGTATAATTGTCGTTGAGTTCCTTTTAGTGATGCTCTTGGTCAGGAGGTGGAAGATGTGTCCACAAATGTCGATCTCCTTATGAGTGAAGAGATCGTATAAGAAAATTGTCCTTGGAGCGAACAATGTCGTCAGGTTGGTAACCGGATACAGATTGTGGATCATCACATAAGCTAGAGTCCTCATCTCCGGATTGAACGAGATTGTGTTCATGGACTTCTTGTTTAGTGAACCACCAAGAATCGTCACCATTTCCTCAATAGATTCCAAACGATCATCGTATTGCACGGTGATTGGTTGAGATGGAGGACGAACTTCAAGGAAGTCTTGGATTGATTCCCTTGTAATCACAAATTCCTTGTGTCTCACCCAGCAGTTAATATGGTCTCCGTCCACACTAGCATTGGAAAAGAACTCTTTAATGATTTCCGAGTACACGTTTCCACTCGGAGTTAATAGCTTCATCCATGTCCTCTCCTTGAACACATCTGGAATGAAAGTGTCTTCAAGGATATCCAATTTGACAATTCTCTCCATAATTATTGTGGCTCGTTTGTAACAATCATTGTAAGCCATGTTTGCATCAACTGATATAAAGTTATCAGAATCTGTGCGAGGGTGTTTGGAGGATTTCTTGGAAGCTGAATGTTTGGTAGAAGACATCTGCACACATGATTACCAAGCAAGAGAAAAACAAGTGAAAAACACCCAAAAAAAAAAAAAACAGAGCACAAAACTTGATTAGATTCAAGTTAGTCTAAAACATAAGTATAAAAACTTAAAACAGAGTACAACAAAGTCAAAATAACATGCTTAAAGTGCTAAAACATGCAAACACTAGCAAAATGCAGGAAATTAGCAACTGTGCATGTGTGTGCATCTACTGTGCATGAGTTGTGCATGGTGTGTGCCTAGTGGGTGCCTAGTGTGTGCCTAGGTGATGCATGGCAAGGCATGGTGAGGCACAAGTTGGGCAAATTGTGTAAAACACACACCCAATGATCAAAACATGTTAAGCAAGTTCAATCAAGGGTGAACCCAAACAATGGAACTCAATTGAGTCTGAAACACCACAAAAATGTCACTTGAGCATTTTGACAGACACATGGCATGCAACACTACAATACACCTATGAGCAATGCATGAAAACATGGAAATATGCCTAAATACAGGTTTAAAATGCCACAAAAGGCCAACACAGATACACATAAATCAAATGGGACACAGGCCAATCAAAATTTTTAAAAAATTTTGCTTAAAATCAAAGTTCCCAACCCTTTTTTTGAAAAATCCCCAATTTTGGAACCCTAAGTTAATTTCTGCATAATCTTAGGAAAAAAAATGAAAAGAATGTTAAGAAAACATACCTTTAAGTTGATTTTGCAGAAATCAAGCTTGAAAATGATGGGGATTGATTGAAAATCAGTTTTGGGTAGAGAGAGGTTCGAGTGAGGCAAAGAGAGGGAAATAGAGAGTGTTTTAAAAATCTGTCACATCAGCCCTATAAAACTGAAAACATGCGTTTTTCGCGGGTTAGATAGTCGTGAAATTACTCACGAAAAACACCACTGAAGCACAAAAACTTTCACGAGAAGCTTCTGGTTGAGAAACAGTCGCAAGACAGTCGCAAAACTCTCTATATGAATTTTGAGATTTTTAGTTTCCCTTAAACTCTTTTCGCAGGAAGCTCTTAGTCACGAGCTTCTCGTGAAAATGCCTCTGAACAAGTTTTTGAAGAACGACACAAAAATTCATTTTGAACAAAAACTTATAGCATGAAAGTATAAAATCACTTTCAAAAACATATAAAATACTCAAAAATCTTTTTGGATTTGATCGGCAAGTAATTGAGCATACACATCACATTTAAACATGTATAATCACACAAATGAAATAAGCATTAATTGAACTAAGACTTGTGTGTTGTGGGTGAGTATCAAATGTGGAATAGTCCTTAGACCAAAGTGAAGCTTCAATGATCAATTCAATCAAGTCATATACAACTGGTACTAAGTCAAGTGGTTTATCTCAATTATAGAAATGAACATATATGACCTCCTATAAGAAAATGATTACAAAACTTAGAAGCTTTTCATTTGGCTTCTGCACAAATCATAAAATTTGATCATTTTTTGAACAATACAACTTATTTTGAGATCGGTGCATGAAATTTTTGATATTTCAATATTGAGAGTGAGCCTTTGGCTTTTTGAGCACCATACATTTCAATTTAGAAATTGCTTTCCCTTTTTCCTAGTTAAATACTAATATGTGTGACAGCTTTTGTAGCTCATTATCTCTTTTCATTTTAAGATTTACATTTGTTGAGCTCTTTAAGCAAAAACATAAAAATAAAGGTGGGAAGATATACAGGCACAAGTCTATGTAAGTATCAAGATCATCAAGACTATTGACCAATCATTCATGACAAGCTTGAAGATCTATTTACAACAATCACACATAGTTTCAAGATTTCTCCCACAAAGATATATATGCATACAAAACAAGCTAAGCTTTTTTTGAACACACTCAAAAACAGAACAAGTAAAGTAAGATCAATAAAACAACAAGTACAAAGCAAAACATGAAAAAAAAAAAAAAAAAAAAAAAAAAAAAAAAAAAACCATGCTATAAACTGGAAGCAATGACACAAGAGAATTATGTATGTTATGATACATGAACCTATGACCCTAAACATTGGAATTATTAATACATGAGCATAGAGAGTGATCATGCATAGGTACCCTTCTTCACCCACTCTTTACGAGTATTTTGGGTGAAAGCCTTAGATGGCGAGGTACGACCAACATAACTTTCAAACCTCAGAGTGAAGCTAGCAAGGCATAGTGATATGTTATTCAACATCTCCATAACGTCTCCAATGATATGTCCCTCACTATCTCCCTTAGCTTGTGCTCCATTTGGTCTTCTCTTTGAAATTTATTGTCCACGCATAAAATCAGCCTTCTTAAGTGCATGAAACTTGAAACAATCCGGCCTTGTGTGCCCTTGTATGCCACAATGATGACACACATGCTTCACGTGAGGCCCCCTTTGATTTTTGGGTAATGACTTCCCTTTTTCCTTTGGTCTTGCACTAATGGTTCTCTTTACTACAGCAGGGGTCTCAATCTCAGGCTTCACTTCTTTGAATTTCTCTTCATTCTTAGCTGATACGAACCTTACTTCCTTCTTGGGTTCGCTGCTAGAACTTCCTTCTCTGGCATAACCCAAATCGGTCTTATCATGTGAAGACTTTTGAAAGGACAGCACATTGTCAAGTTTCTTGGTGGAGATGCGCTCAACCTTGACATTAGCTTGGATAACCTCAAGTTCAAGAAACTTGATCTTAGAGTAAGGTTCAACCAACTTTCCCTTGACTCCTTCTACTTCACACTTTGCTTCCTTGAGTTGCACAAGTATACACCTATGCTCTTCTTCAACCTTTTTCATCTTTTTCACAGCAAGATTCACAACTCTGGCGTATTTGCCACAATCTTTCAGCAGAGAATCATATGCTTCTTGTAGGTTGATTTCCCTTTCATTTTAGCACACGTCTTCATCTTCCGATTCTTCGATTTCCTCATCCTGGGAAAGATCACCAAGTTCATCAACCAAATTGCTCAAATCATCCTTAGAATCAACGGAGGCAATTGTCATGAATGCTCTGTAATTTCCTTCACTATCATATTCTCCTTCCGTGTCTGAATTTGAGCTGTCAGAATCACTAAGGGTAGTGGCAAACACTTTATCCTTCCCTTTCAAATAGTTGGGACACTCCTTCTTGAGATGTCCATGGCCATTGCATTCATAACACAATTCCTTGAGGGGATTGAAAATCCTTCCCATCTTTCTTCTTAAACTCCTTCCTATCACCTTTGGAGTATGAAAACTTCCCTTTACTGAACGGCTTCCCACTATTTTTCATCTTCAGAAATTGTCGGAAGTTCTTTGCAAGAAATGCTACCTCCTTCTCCACATCATCTTTATCGAAGGAGTCATCCATTCTATCGATGATGGTTTTGAGAGCAAGAGATTTGCTTGTCTTATGAGAAGGCAGTCATAGCTCATATGTTTGGAGAGATCCAATGAGTTCTTGGATTTTGATCTCATCCAAATCTTTACTTTCCTCTATAGCTATGACTTTTGCTCAGAAGCTCTCCGGTAAAGACTTCAAAATCTTTCTCACCACCTTAGCATCCTCAATCTTCTCTCTGAGATTGAACTTAGCAATTACAATTTCATTAAGCTTCCTATAAAATGAATCAAAAGACTCATTGTCACCCATCTTAAGCTCTTCAAATCTAGTGGTAAGCATTTGGAGCTTTGTGTCCTTAACTTTCTTGGTACCCTAATAGGTAGTCTCAAAAATCATCCAAGCTTCCTTGGCAGTCCCCACATGCGATATCCTGCGAAACTCATCAGTAGACACACCACAGAATATAGCATTAATAGCCTTACTGTTTGCATTTGCCAATGCAAGAGTTGCCTTGTCCCATTTGAACTTGGCTGTCGTGGGTTTAACATACCCATTCTCAATGAAATCTCATACCGACTCATCTATAGCACACAAGAAACCCCTCATACGAACCTTCCAAAATGTATAGTTGCTCCCATCAAAGAATGGTGGGGCATTGAGTGATTGTGATCAGTCCATCACAAAGGGTCAAGGATCACACTCACGTAATAAAACCACAGCGAGTGTACCCGCTCTGATATCAATTGAAAGCTCGAAAATGTGTTAAAACACAAGAGTTGTTTAAACCCCTAAATAAAAAATTACGGCTCGATAGATTTTATAAGAGCTGTTTAGACCCCCAAATAAAAAATTACGGCTCGATAGATTTTACTCTAACTTATACTAAGTGCAGAATAGAGTAAATGCGAGCGGATAAACAAATAAACTACTCTAAACCATATTCAATATAACACAGTAGTAATATGAAAGTTAAAAGAGTAGGGAAGAAGAATGCAAACACAAGATAACACGCCAATGTGTTATCGAAAAGGAAACCGAAGTACTCGGCGTAAAACCTCTCCGCTGCCCTCCAAGCGGTAATCGATCCATTAGACAATCAGTTGGGATACATGGGTTAGCAAGAGACCTTCCAAGCCTAATCTACTCGATGCACCTAAGCCCTCCAAGCTCCTACTCCAACAAGGCTTCTCGGAACCGTGTCTTGTCTAGCTCTCCAGATCCCGCAATACGCCCAATTGCATCCGCCAAAGCCTGGCTTCTTCCAATGCTTCCCAGCAGCACCAAAACCTCACTGAACACTCTGAAAGGGTGTGGTAAGTGTTTGGGCTATCAACCTCTTAATGGTATGGAAATGGAGAGGTAGGAGTTGAGAAAAATCCACAAGTAATTGTGTAGAGAATTATGGGTATAACAATCTCTAACTCTTCAAGGTTTGTGACTAGGGTTTTCTCTCAAAAGCTCTTCTCAATATATGTGGGTAATGGTGGTATATATAGTGTGGGTAAGGATAAAGTGTATCAAAAATGACAATTTGGCAAAACAGAATGTTTCGTGAGTGTCTCGTTGGAAGACCTTACCCGCAAGATACTCGCGAAAACCAGTTGTCTCCATCTTGTCCTAACTCTTTGCATTCCAGTCATGTGCAAGGCACATGCATCACTTCGCAAGAAGCTTACTCGTGAGATATCCACGAAAACAGCTTCAGTCTTCAAATGCCTTGAGTCTTCACACACTCTCTCTCTCACACACAACCCTTACAAATAAAACCCACATGAAATACAGGGTACATAAGATTGAGCATAATTACAATCAAATTTGGCACGAAATAAAAGCCAACAAAAACATAATTGTAAATTACAACTTTACATTTTCATTTTAGCATTGCATCTTTGTGTTCATCCATGCAATTGTTGAATGCTTCGGTTAATCAATTGGCTAATTACCTATATTTTGCTTTAATTGTGTTTAGCCTAAAATTAATCTAACCGCAATAAAAATTTGGGGGTCAAAACTAGCTCTAATATTTGTAATATCGAGCTTTTATAAACAATGTCTCCACCTTACCTCCTTTTTTTTATTAAAAAAAAAAAAAAAATCCCATGTGTTGTGTCACTTAGGGCATGTTTGGTAGACTATAATAAACACTGTAATATAATAATTATTTCTATATTTTAGCTATTTAATAAATTTTTTTTTTTGAAAGACGCTATTCAATAATTTGATTATGTTTTTAGTACAAAGAATAGTCATTCCTTATGAAAGCCCATTCTTTAAAATGAAGAATAATTATTCATCTCTGAAAGGATTATAATAGCTAATCCTTAATAGATATAATAATTTTTAATATTAATATATTTCCAAATAAACAAACTTTTCATATCTACTCTACATAACAATTATGGAAATAAAAAATCATCAAAAAATAACTCATCTTTCTGAAATTTAAAATATATTATTTTCTAGGAAATATAATTTTATATTTCCTAAAACAAATCTTAAGTTTTATTCTAATGTTACAACTCAAAACCAAACTAATGAATAGGTTTAATTATTCCATTACAACATGATACGCCCGACCAAAATGGTAATCGTCCACACAAGGCAAGATAGGGACGATCCTTGGCAAAATCGTCCCAAGAGAGAAGGTCGTCGCTCAAACATCCGGACACTCGTTCCTACTCTTCGCGGAGCGGTTACAAGACATTAATCAACCTTCAGACCGTTGGGAATGACAGCTCATCATTAACACCCAGCAAAGACGTTACCAGGCTAGATTAAAGCCTCCATCAAGACTCCACCAACGGCTAGAAGAAAGGACCTACAAACACACATATAAAAGAGCTAAACCCCGAGAGGGGCAGGGTAAGAAAACACTCTAGAAAATTACTCCCATTGTTCTCCTTTGTCAATCTTACTGACTTTGGCATCGGAGACCTTTTTGCAGGCACAACGCCGGCAAACTACTTCCTTTCGTTCGTTCACGAGTTGCAGAAGATTGGTCTGGCGAGGAACAGTTTCATCTGGACGATCATAAATCAACTGACGATCAAATCATCATCACAACACATTTTATTTTCAATAATAAAAATTACCATTCCTGTTACAATTTACATTCAGTATATCAAACGTGTTCTTAATATGTACAGTTTAGGGCCATTGGTGGGAGGAGGGAAAGAATCAAAGGTGTGAAAAATGAGAAGGGTCAGGTTCAGGTTCATAAAGGGGACCGATGATCGTTAGAGCACTAGCATTGAAAAATGCTAAGCTATACTATTATACCATCCCAAAAAACCACTTTATTACTTATACCATCCCATTTTATAATACCTCTCACATCCTAAAACTCTATTCTTATTAAAATATTATTCTTTAATCTTTCTTTATTATTTCTTTTTAACAAATACTTTTTTTCAGTTCCACTTTCCTAGGCTTTCCAACCATTTTTTTTTTTTTCCCTCAGCCTCCTTCAACCTCTAGCACCGGTTCATCTCACAGAACCACACACACAGACCCATCAACAGAGCCACACACAGCCACACACACAAACCATCAAACCAGAGCCAACAACGGCCACCACACCCACCACCCAAGCCATCGATCAGAAACCACACCGCCGATTTGAAACCCACCGGAGCAAAGCCATTCAAAAAACCACAACCAAAAACACCGGACCCAAGCCAAAAACAACCAAAAACCACAACCACAATCAAAAACCACAACCAAAAACACCGGTCACAGCCAAAAACCACAACCACCAAACCCACGCCGTCACCCACGACCCAAACACCGGACCCACAACCCAACCACGACCCAAACCTCGGACCCAACCACGACCCACAACCCCTTTAAGCACAAAAACCACAACCACAACGAAAAACCACAACCAAAAACACCGAACCCACGCCAAAAACAACCAAAAACCACAACCACAACCAAAAACACTGGTCACAGCCAAAAATCCACTTCAGCCCACTCTGATCTCCGATCTCCGTGACCCATGCCATGACCCACTCCGATCTCCGTGACCCACAACTCACCTCAGCCATACCCACCACTTCCTTTAAGCATCGGTCATAGCCAAAAAAAAAAAAAAAAAAGCAGATGAGAAAGAGATGGATGATGTTTGGGTTTGTAACCCACCACTTCCTTTAATCACCAGTCACAGCCAAAAAAAAAAAAAAAAAGTAGATGAGAAAGAGATGGATGATGTTTGGGTTTGAAAGAGGAAAGTGAGAAAGAGAGAATGAAGAGAGTGGAGAGAGCAGATGAGAAAGAGAGAATGAAGAGAGAGAAGATAACAAAAATTATGGGAGGAGAGAGAAATGCCGATTAAAATTTTTTTTTTTTTTTACAATTGTGCTACAGTACAATTCTAAAGATAGAATTGTACTGTAGCACTATTGTAAAATTTTTTACAATTTCTGTGTTTAGCATCCTTTGATGCAACACATTTTGAGACATAAAATGCTAAAAAGGGCTTAAATATAGCATTAGCATTTTTCAATGCTAATGCACCATTAACAAAACCTTGAAGACGTGGAAGACAACACTACATAAAATCAGTATTAATTAATTTGATGAAACAACAAACTTGTTCACACTTCACAGTCACACGCAAGATTTTTTTTTTTTTTTTAATATATATATATAAATCTTAAACCTCTAAATATTTCATATGTTTCATATTGAACGAGAAATCAAATAAAAAGATGCATATATATATATATATATATAAAATAAGTTAACGAATAAAACAAAAATAAAATATAGAAGATTATCCATGTTGTCGTGAATTAATATATGATGCAGTTTTTGGCGTAGAGAAGTGGATGATGGATCATTGTCGTTCCTTGTATCTGGCTTCCTAAGCACCGACAATGCACCTCTCATCCATTGTCCCTCTATTTGCCAGCAACGTGTAGGAGTTGCTTAATACTTTTTTCTTTATATATATAAAATATTCGTGGAAAATATTGACACACTTGAGACTTCATTTCATATTAACAGTTAAAAAAGATTAAAGTTTTTTTAAAAAAAGTTACAAGGATTGTGTGCTAATAGACAGCTAAAATTTCTTTTACTTAAATAAGATATTTGAGGTTTCGAAGTCTACTTTTACCAAAATTCGATTAAAATCTTGGTTGGATATAAATAGCAATTATCATAGAATGGATTCCATAAGTTGAAATTCTATTGTATCCGTGCAATAAAAAAGGATTGTGTGCTAAAATCAAGAGGGATATTTTTTTTTTAACATTTTCTAATATGTATATATATTATACTATACTATTGATCCATGTGGTTTCAAAGATGTATAAAAGGAAGTTATCCTTGTCTTCGACCAAACTATTTTACCCTCTACCCAAGAGATTCCTTGAAAACACATAAACCAATAGTCATGAATTAAATTTGCAATCTCCTAGATTACGTCACATGACTCACATTTCAAACCAATAAACCGACCATCTAGATACTCCCTTGTAGGTATCTTTTTTTAGTGAACATTTTAATATTTACTAAAAGCGATCATCATTTAAAAATTTTTGATAAAGATGCTCTCAACAAGCAAAAGATCATATTAAAAAAAATTAAAAATTTTAATAAAAATAAAAAATAAAAAAACCTCCACTCCCTTTAGTATAAAGTATAAAACTATATTTCAAATATTCAATAAAAATTTTTGGATTAAATTGCTCCGAACTTCAAATAAAATTAAAACTTGGCATGCATAATAAGCACGAAGCGATTGAGATGGATGTTACCTAAACGGTGCAATTGGAATAGCTTCTAGTGCAAGTTAGTTAAGGGTTTGACTTATAACAGTGTGTTAGCGATTAAAAGACTTACCATAATTTCCATGGCCAATTAGTTAACATCAGAGCAATTAAAATATCAGTGGTTGTGTCTTTTGAAATTATGTATCGAAGTGGTTATATGTCTCGATAAAGTGATTGTTGGTGTGGGTGTGTTCCAAACACTTTCACACGTGGAGATAATTAGCTGTTTGCTTATATACTAAAATATTTCCAGCAGCGATTAGACCCCTTATTCATGGGTCGTTTGTTTGTGATTGTCTCAACTATGAGGACTTTGCCAAATCGAAGTTTTGTTCTGTGATTTAATTAGCAGCTAAGTGGACTTTTAGGTGCTACGTACGTAGTTCTAAGCTATAAGAGCAGCAATGCTAGATGACAACAGCAACCTACGTCAATGCTAATAAGTGACCAAGTTGATTAAATTGAGCTAGAAATAGAGTACTTAGAGAAAAAGCTAGTGAAAGTAAACTACAATGGAGGAAAGGAAATTTTTAACTATTAGGATTCTAGTGTCCCACATAGATTAAATGTAAGTTTAACCATATGTATATATGCTCTTCGACACCCTCTTTTTACAAGCTGATTTTCAAGGGTCAATTTTACCTATGGGTCCCACTATGGACAAAGCCCCAGAGACCAAAATGAATAGGTTTACCTATGGTGGTTGGAGGTGTGTGTTTCTTCTTATATCACAACTTATAATTTGTCTATATCTAGAACAATACTTTTTTTTTTTTGAATAATTTGATAGGTGAGTGTAAAAACCTCATTTTGTACCTGGTCAATAAACTTTAGTTCTTAGTCCCAATGATGAGCTTGATATGTCAACTCAAAAGCGTTTGGAAATAATCACAACTCAAGTGTTTCTAATCGCTTTAAAAGTGATGCTGAAAAATGTCATTTTCTCACTATCTTGATCGTAACTTTTGAACTACAAATAATTTTTGAGTGAGGTTTGTTTCATTGGAAAGTAGACATTCTTTGAACATAACTTTTGTGCAATTTGCATTTATATTGAGTGAGTTAGGCCATTTGACGTCAGGCCAATAGTGCAGTGAAATTTAAGGTTCTCTGCATGCATGTTTGGAAGTATGCTCATGCATGCTCAAGTATGCGCATGCATGCTCAATTCCAGAGAAACTCAATTTTAAGGGCCCAAAGCTTCATTCTTTGAAGGGGCTCGGCCCTTAGACCCTTAGGAACATCCAAAACTCTCATAAAAGCCCTGAAAACTTTAATTTACTCATTTAAATACAACCTTATGCCTCCAACTCCAAACCCTAGCTAGAGAGACTCTTTTTCACCAAAACTCATCCAAGAACACTTTTACATTCTAATTTTCTGCACTCACAACACTATACACGTTTTTAGTTCTTCAAAAACTTTTTTTTATTAATCATTAAGGCAGAAACTAGTTTCTAATCTTTTTAAAAACCTTTTTCAAACAATCTTTTCGAGAGTTCTAATTTATTTTTAATTGTGATTACCTAAGAAATATTGACATCTTTGTTTCCCTTGATTATCATTCGTCCTTGTTGTGTAAGCACTTAGGGGCCTGTTAAATGCTTCAAACTTGCAATTCATAATCAAGGTGAGTCTTTCTCCATGGTTCTTCCTTGATTTTGGATTTATTTTTGCTTTTGTTTTTATTGAGTAGATTTAACATGTTTAGGGTTTATTTTTTATTTGTTTAGTCATAATCCTTTGTGTTTAATTCTGTATTAAGTATGAATAGACTGATATATATGTGAACATTAATATGCTTATGTTTGTTATTATGTAGATTTGAGTATTATGCATGTGTAGATTTAGTTAGTTATGACATGTTGTAATATGTTGTGTTTGGAATAAAGATTAAAATGAATAGGTTGATGAATAATTAATTTGATGAACATGCTTTGATTTATGTTTTGTTGTTCTTGGTTTAATATGAGATTTATGCATGCTTAGTGTGGGGCCAAAGAATTTGACAACTCTGGCCCACTTTATGCTAAGCCCAAGGCCCACGCCAAGGAGGAAGAAATGACCGAGGACAAATGAAGAAAGCCCAAATGGCCCAGAAACATCGTCGAGGACAATCCTGTCCTCGGCCAGCCCAGATCCTAGAAGGGAAGTACAACCCGCCATCACCAATAACTTCCCAGAGCGTCCCACGAAAAGGGACAAGTACCGTAGAACAACCGTGGGAGCATCGTGTAGGAACAGTTCAAGGAGAAACTGTCACCTCCGCATTAAATGCCCTCAACCAACGTTCTGGCTGCATTAATGAGGAAATGACCCCTGAACAATGCGGTCTTGGTTGCTGCAACTCACAAAAGGTCTGGGAAGGTGGCTGATGGAACAAACACTCGAGTAGTGACCTGCATAATCAACAAATGTAGGGCCAAGATCAACCGAAAGGGGATATATAATGTGAGAAATCCTCTAGGAAAAAGGGATTCGAGCAAAGAATCAGGAGGGGAAGACAGAAGCAATTTGCATGATCTTAGAAGCCTTTGGAACCTAGCATTGAAGAAAGAAGAAGAACACTAAGTTCCTCGGACGAGGTGCCCGAGGACAGAACTTCACACTTTGGTCTATATCCTTGTTATTCAATCCATACATAACCATGTCTAGTTGTTGTAATCCTGACTAAGACCTAGTTCTTAAACTCATTCTCTACAAATTTATTGTATTAGGCTAGTTGGGCTTGAGTCTACTCATCCAATAGGAGAAGTGCTCGAATCCAATCCCTACACTTAGAAATAGGATTTGATTTGTTTAATTTTTTATTTGTTGTGTCTCACCAAGTTTTGAATGAAGAGTTGAATTGATATATATGAAAATGTGAATCTATTTGAAAATGGGATTTTATTTTGGATTTGTGTTTCTGAGTGAATATGTGTGCTCATGCTTGAAGGTGCGTACGCATGCGCGTAAAGATGCGTACACATCCTTCTCCATGCGTACGCATGTTGACATAGAAAATGCGAAATCTTTGTTTTAATTGCATGATTGATTTGTTGTGATACTTTCCATGTTTGTTTATTATGTTTGACTCTGATTAGGTTAGAATATATTAATTAATTGCTTTGCAATGATTTGCTCCTTGACTTTGCATGATGTATTTAACATGTTTAGAATAGGATTTTTCCTTTTAAATGCACAATTTTATTCTGTAATATTTGATTTGGGTTTAATTGGATATTTGACTTGAAATATTTGATTGATATTTGGTTTGAATTTGTTTCCCATTATGTCAAGATTTGAGATATTTGTCTTGTGTTTTTTAATTGATTTGATTGCATGATTAAGAATCTTGGGCTTTGTTAATAATCTCCTTACTTAAATATAGCTTATCAACATTAGTAAAGGCCAATCCACAGGCCAGGTGGGATTGGGTACTTGACACCTTCTCATTCTCATACCTCAACTTTAGACTTAGACTTTAATATGTAGACCCATGTAAAAGGCCCAATTTGATTCCTAGACCTAAACCAGATGGTGACTCACAATGAAAGAGAAAGCGGGTCATGCAACCCACAAGTGCAAGGCTGTACACCCACAGTGGGGAAATGGATTTGAATTATGGATGTTATCATTAGAAACACTAAAAAGTATCAATTTAGTTATAGGAAAAATTAACGGATGCCATAAGGACATTAATTTTGAAAATATTTTTATAAAATTTTTATGGAAAAAAAAATGACAGACTTAAGCTACAAAATTAGTTGTACTAATAAAATAAATATTATTAAATATTTTGAAAATCTAATAGTTAAATTGTATGTTTTTTACGTTATTAATACACATGTCAAATTTTGTATCAATTGGATATTATTTACTATATAATTTATAAGTTTATATTTTATGCATAATTTTAAACTATAAAAACTTGCAATTTAAACAATTTATTGATGAAAATGTAATCCAATGGTGAATTTGTCAAAATTCACCTCCAATAAAAAGATATTAAGTAAAGTTGTAGTCTTAGACTGTAACCAATTTTTGTATCTAAATTTTGTCCAAAAAAAATAATAACTAACTTTTTTTTACAGTTTTTTATATTTCTCATATAAGTGATATTTAAAGTTTTCTAAAATAATTCATTAGCAAATACTCTATAATACCCGTTAACCAAACCCAACATTTAAATGGTCAATACTAAACTCTAGGATTAGGTTTGTTAAAATTAGCGGACTGCCCAATAACGCCCATTTGGAGTTGCCCAACAAGCCAAAATGTCAACATCTCTTGTAAATGCCAACGTATTCTTGTATGATATCTTTGTCTCGCTAGAGACATGCCATATTGTTATTGTACATATGTATAATGTATAATGTATATGCTTAAAAATACAATAAGGGTTGTTGCATACACATTTGAACCCATACAACTTTATAAATTATGTTTTGAAAACACGATTTTAGTTCTAATTTAGAAATCTGAAATAACGCGACGCACACACTTTGTACACGCCCGCGTATAATAATCATTTGTATGAGTTAAAAAAAGAAGAAAAAAAAATGTAAAAGACAACTCATGATCCAACCTCAAAACAACGCTGTCTTTATGTAATACTCATACTTGGGAAGTTTCATCCACGATCCTGTACTTTAGTCGTTTCACTTCCACAGTTATCTTGGAACCTGAGACTGCGTCTTTGAGAGACTGTTACCTGTTAGACTGGCCCCACTCTCAGAAAGTGTACAGTATGGAAGGTGATGAGAGAGTTCATCTGTTAGAGAGAGGAGTAAGCCATCTTCTGACCCTTTACTGCCTCTTCATCTCATTTATTTTGTATTTCAGCTATTGGGTTTCATTTTATTTTCATTTCCTCTGTAGCCCTTGTCACATTTTCTTATATATGTTGTTATTCTAAGTTTTGTTTGGTGGGTTGTACATTTTGTTTTTCTTTTTTGCTTCGGTGTTAACTTTATACCGTTTGTTAGTTCCACATTCTGATTACATGCAGAATGTATTTTTGTTTGATGGCTTTTAGATTTAACTTTGTTAGGGAATGCATGCATGTTAATTGCATTGCAAATTTGCAGTTGTATAGGCTTTCTGATTTTAAAGGATGATTTAATGGTAAATATTGCTAATGTTTTTATTTCGTCTGCAAAACACTCTTGGATTCTTCAGTGCTTACAAGTGGAAAGTGTTAAAAAGTGTTTGTGTTTCTTGAATTTCATTCAATTTGCCTCAGTCTATCAAATAAGAACATGAAAGAATACATATGTTTTTACCTTTGCATATAGTTCCAACAGAAGAAGACACATTCTTGAGCTTGTTGCTTGATGCTTTCCACGTGTTTATTTATGGCAAATAGAAATTTCATCTCAGTCACCTATTTGGGTCCACTTTTTTTCTTTCTAGTGAAATGATTCTACTAATATTTTGTAAGTAGTCTGGATTCAAATTCATCCTAGTCTAGGTGACACTTATCAATATTTCTGAGCCTGTTAATACTATTTTGTTTAATCTTAAATAGCGAGGGAGAAAGAGGAATGATGCCTCGACAGATCGTCAATTGATAGACCTTGAGCATGGGGATGCAATACTGGTAATTGCAGCTACTGATAGATCTTGAAATCAATATATAATGTCTATATCACTGATTCAAATTAAGTTAGTGACTTAAACCTTGAAAATTTCAGGCTGCAAATGTGGGATTTTGTAGGGTTATTTCACTTGTAAGTACATATATTTTGGTTATTATTAGTTGAAATAGAGCCTCTCTTTGAGAATGTTAAATAGTTAAAGTCTCATCATATTACAGGCAAAGCCTGATGCAGGGAGGCTAATAATTGAACATTTGCTCTGTTAATTGCATCCACTACAAGTTTACTGATTTTATGTAATCTTTGTATTGGTGCCGTATCTTAATCTTGGATTGTTCAAGCTGGTGTTAAGACATCTTGATTTACACATTGCATTGTTCCTACTGCAGCCAAAATTTGGTGGGAAAATAATTGACATTGTATCAGGAGATATCAAAACACCTGAACAGAAAGCTGAAGCTTATGATGCTGTCAAAAACACCATAGTTGAAATCTTTTTGTTTATCATAGTCGGGTATGAACACTGCTTGCTTTTTGACCCTTGTTATTCTATCCATAATATGCTTACTTCATCTGGCTCCTTCCTAAATAGATATACTGCTTGCTTCATTTCTTCATCCTGTTTAATAGCAAGAATGTGATCAGAATAGAATTCCTATGGGTTTATTATGATCTGCAGATAGCATTTAAAGTTGGAAAGTTCCAATATGTAATCAATAAATTGGCATTAGATTTACAGAAGTTTGCTCTGTTGATTTACTGGATTTTAGTTATCCAAATAGTTCTATCCAATCCGAACGAACCGCATAAAGATTTTTATTGGATTGTGCAAAAGCTCCAGTTCAAATGACATTTCCTCCCTTTGTAAGAGTTAGGTGGAGGGTGAGATCGTGGGTTCAAGACCCACCAGGTGTGTGTAATAAGCAATTAAAAAAATAAAGATTTTTGTGGGTTTACAAATACATCACTAACTATTCCAGACTTCTTATCAGGGCAATTTCTTCAACACTTCGAACATGGTTTTTTTCTTCTGCTAGTGAAAGGGTCGTTGCCCAGTTAAGAAAGAACCTATTTAGTCACCTTGTTCACCAGGTAAAATGTTAGTCTCAACGATTTTTTATTATGTTTTCTTGTATTTATATTCCATTTGGCTGCTGAGGGATGGTTTTTTTTTCTTTGTTTATTTGTCATACTTTGCAGCATATAAGTTCCTGATACAATGGTCTATGAGTTTTGCAGGAAATAGCCTTCTTTGATATCACTCGAACTGGAGAGCTCCTTAGTAGACTATCTGAGGATACTCAGATCATAAAAAGTGCTGCAACTACCAGTCTTTCTGAGGCCCTAAGAAGTCTAGCAACTGCTTTCATTGGTCTTAGCTTCATGTTTGCAACATCATGGAAACTAACATGTAAACACTTGATCATTGAAGCAGTAGTACTTGAACTTGATTTATTTCATCAAGAGTCCAGGAGACTTATCCTAACCAATCATTAATTCTTAGTGTTTGTTCTGGCTGTTGTGCCGGCTCTTTCTGTTGCTGTATGCAAATTTGGCCTTTTCCTTACTGAACTCTCCAGTAAGAATCCAGCTGCAGCTGAAGAAGCTTCTTCAATTGCTGAGGTATATCTATGCAATAAAAGTTTGTTATTTTCACTTATGAAATATAGAAAGATTATGTTGTTGATCGAAAGCCTCAATCAATAAGATATTTTGATGACATGATGATACCTATGAGTGGGTGTTATCAAAAGAAGAGATGATATTCGATGTTCTATTGTTGTTTAGGAATCTTTTGGTGCCTTACGCACAGTGAGATCTTTTGCACAAGAAGGATATGAGATAACATGCTATTCTAAGAAGGTTGATGAGACTTTCAAGCTCGGACTTCAACAAGCGGTGATTTCCCTTGTGCTCTCTCTCCCTCTCTCTCTCTCTCTCTGCAGCTCAATTTCTTTGCTGCCACAGAAAGTCAGTGAACTGTTTATTGGAGGACTAAATGCAGCATCATCACTGTCAGTTATCATAGAAGTGATTTTTGGAGCTAATATGACAATCACAGGTTCCTTAACCATGGGTGCTCTTACGTCATTCATTCTTTATAGTTTTACAGGTAAATTCCATGCCATTTGCAATTTTTTTCATGCAAATGGAGGCATCACTATTCTTATATGAAGATGGGTGTATCATCAAGTTGTTGTAGATTTAAGTATAATTGTCTAGTTGTAAAGATTTCCTGCAAAAGCAGAAGCCTTGTGCACTGGGTAAGACCCTTTATCTGGTTGTAAAGGTTCTTAAATTTTCTTGACTGCGTTCAACTATCTTCTACCTACTGTATATGGACTTATACACCGTTGTAATGAAAGCAGTAGGGGCTAGCAGACGGGTATTCCAGCTTTTGGATCGCGTATCACCCATGCCTATGTCTGGAAATAGGTGTCCTCTGGGGTTTGTTTCTTGCTTAGATCTTGCTCTAATTTTCCAGTAATACATATTCTAATATGAGAGAATTTGTGCATCTTTGGAGTGGTGTAAGGCATGAGGCATCATTAGTGGTGCAGAGTTATGGTGTAGGATACAATATAAGAGCCTTACCTTGGGAATTCTTGTGCTACAAATTTAGACTAAGATAACAATTGTCTGACTTCCCACCCTGCTTGTCCAAACCTGCTAATAAGCTTATCAATATGTCGCAATCATGATAAGAGTATTTTCTTGAAAATTCACTGATGTGTACATGTGTTTATCTATATAATCATATAGATTGTAAATTTGACAATCATTTACAATATCTAATATGAATCTTTGCTTACATTCCCCATTAGTATGATCATTGCATGTCTCATCCCTGAAGGGGCCACAGGTCCCAACATGAATAGTGTTTACCCAAAACCAGTCAATTACATTTCTCCATTCTACTCAGGAATATAATTTCTACCATTAGTTTATTTTTAGCAGTATTTTCTCATCAATTTCCATATTTTACATTAAAAGTAATGTAAATTAATTCCCCAAAACTGTTAGATTAGATTATTACATTTCATTGATTAAACAAGGAATTGCAAAGAATACATGCATAGTTTGCCTGAAAAGAGGGAAAGAATCATTTTCCTGAAAGTGCATGTCCATGATATGAACTATCTGTGAACTGTGATTGTAGTGATCAAGACGGCGAACTGGAGTTGGACGATGTCTGGTTTGCCTATCCATCCCGCCCTAACCATATGATACTAAAGGTAATCTTTTTTGCTTTAATTACTTCTTATATGTTTCAGTACGTACATTCCTTTATAGAAAACTGATTTTGTGCTGATAAATGATTGATTATGTTCTGTGAATAACAGGGAGTAACTTTAAAACTGCAGCCTGGATCAAAGGTTGCTCTTGTTGGCCCTAGTGGTGGCGGAAAAGTAATATTTCTTTAACTTTTTATTTTCATATATTCTTTGGTTCATATTGTTACCATGTTTATCAGAACCTTTAAATGACATTCTGAACTGAAACAGGACTAGGTGTACTTATTACTACTCATGCATTTAATTCATTGTTTCCTGCAAACGACAATAGCAAACTTGATTGAAAGGTTTTATGACCCAATCCAGGGAAAGATTCTTCTTAATGGGGTTCCTCTCGTCGAGATATCACATGAACATCTACACAGAAAGGTAATTGTTTTGCTCAATTACACAGAAATGTAATGTTGAGTAAATCCTATTGTTGCTCCTACATATTCAAAAACACACTACAATTTAAGTTTCTACATATTCAAAAACACAGCCCATAAAATGTATTCAATTTCATTTCTAGATCATTTTCTCCAGGCATAAGATGTAGAGTTCAATATTCTTTCAAATATTATCATATACTAGACTTTGCTTTTATAATGTGTAGATCAGTATTGTGAGCCAGGAGCCTGTTCTATTCAACTGCTCCATAGAGGAGAACATAGCCTATGGATTTGATGGCAAAGTCAACAGTATTGATTTGGAAAATGTAGCTGTAAGATTTAACATCATTTCTTACCCAGTATCCTAACTTCTAATTAAAAAGTATAAAACCTTCAGTACTGACTATCTTAATGGTGAGAATTGCAGAAAATGGCCAATGCACATGAATTCATATCAAAGTTTCTAGACAAATACCAAACATTTGTTGGAGAACGTGGAGTAAGGCTTTCTGGAGGTCAGAAACAGAGAGTAGCAATTGCAAGAGCCCTGCTGATGAACCCAAGAATTCTCCTCTTAGATGAAGTCACAAGTGCTTTGGATTCTGAAAGCGAATACCTAGTACAGGTGAGCATCACAAATTATCTTCAAAATTCTTTATATTGGTCTGCTAACAACAAAGTATAGTCTTTGTGATTTGTGAGTTTATGCAATAAATTCACAATTTCTCATGTTCTGTGTACCTTATAGGATGCTATGGATTCTTTGATGAAGGGAAGGACTGTTTTGGTAATAGCTCATAGGCTGTCAACTGTTAAAAGTGCAAACATTGTGGCAGTTGTTTCTGATGGTCAGATAGTTGAGAGTGGCACTCATGATGGTGTCTACACTGCATTAGTGAAGAGAGGACTACAAGGAACCAAAACTGAAATTTATTTTTGGAACATAATTATGTATAAGCAAGGTTGGAAAACAATCAAGTTAAATAGAGTAATAAACATGGTAGCATTTTATTTTTAATGTGCGTCTTCTTCTGCATGGCACATAGTAGTATAGTACTCTTCGCAAATCAAGCCATTATCAAGAACCAATCCCACCTTAACTATTAGTCTTCACATCTCAACAGAACCAACTTTGGAATAGAGTTTAACCAAATAAAAAAAAAAACTTTGGAATAGAATTCTATTTTGAATGCAAGGGTAATCTTTGCTGCTAGTGCAAGTAAGGTAAGGGACGGGCAAAGAAAGGACACTACTCAGATATTATATGGCAAGTGCCACTCACTTGTCATCCTAGTGTAGAATAGAAGGTAGATGGTAAGAGGCATAAATGGTAGCCATATTTGCTCGAAATGATCCATGGCAATGACAAGAGCACTCTGGCTTAATTAGAATAACAAGGCTACTTGCTCAGCCTTTGGACTAGGCTTATAGACTGAGCGTTAAGCAGGTTTTTGCTTGGGGTTTCGCAAGGACAGTAGGCAAATCTGCCTCTACCACCTCCAGAAATTTATTTGGTAGTTGGTTCGGTGGCCATTAAGAGGACATTGCTAATTTTTCTAATCCTCTATAGCAGTTAAATCAGAAATGCATGTAACCTCTAATACAAATGAAAATGTTCCGAGTTACACAATGTGTGCATCTCTCTCTCTCTCTCTCTCTCTCTATATATATATATATATATGTATATATATTTGGCCGGAAGAAATGAAGGGCAAAAAGTTGATCTGCTCGAGCAATATTCCCTAAGTGCAAGACAAACAATCTTAATAAAATTACACACAGTCTTCTTTCTTATATGTATAATTACAAACTAATTTGCTAAATCAAGTATAATGTACAGGTCAGTGAATGAGTGGCGCAGCATCCAATTTTTGCTGATTGCCACCCTCTTTTGCATAAAGAAAGTAAAGGTCTGAACAGTACAATGTGCTTCAAAAATTATGAAGCAGGAGGAGGATTAATATTGCAACCTAGTTTCTGTGACAACTACGAGCCAAGTAAATCAGCAACATTGAGAAAAGAACCAGAAATTTCAGCCCCACAGCTTACTTTCCTGAAGTTGCTTGTAATCCACTTCCTCTAGTCTCTTGCTCATCCAATGTTACATCAGCCATTCATTTAACTAGCATGCATATCAGCAAGCACACCACCAAATTTCCTTTATGAGTAGTAAGTTAAGTCCCAACAGTAATGTATTCCTGCTACTTCAACAAGAGGTTTGCATGCATCCAAAAGAGCATCTATCAAAAGCCAAGTCAGGAAATGTCTGCAGAATACATTCTCATACAATGCAGGGATCCTTTACCAAACACTAGAAGAAAAATAATCATGAAATCAAACTTCATCATTGAGAATGTAACAGAAAAAACTCAATCATGAACTCTTCAATTCAGATAACGAAGATGATTCATGAAGCACTTCATGAGACCAATCTCTTCTCTCTCTCCTCCTTTAACCTAGTGATTCCATGAAGCATTTCATGTTTATCACATCTTCCTTGGAGTCTGAGTGCTGTTGTGCCTTAAAGAGCTTCCAAAGACCAACTGGATGTTGGCTTTTAACTTCAACACTACCTGAAAATCTCCCAAACATTTTTTCACACTCCGGATATGGCTTGACATAAAGATTGTAAAATCTAAGCCTACTTGGCTTTATCAAATCCTTCAACTGCAATTCAAAACCAAGCCCACCTTTTTCTCTCAAATACTCGATCACATTGTATCGAGGAACAATCTGTTTTTCAAAGTTCACACCCAAATACTCAGGTACATCAACCAAGCAACCAACATTGAATTTCATCCTATGCACCAAAAACTCTATCTTCTTCTCAATGTCCTCAATCTCATATATAATCAATCTTGGCTCTTTCCACAACACCTTAAAAGATTCTCTCCGAATCAAACCATGTTTGCATAAGCAGTCAACTCTCAGTTTCACTTCAAACCCAGCTCTAAATGCTCCTTTAATAAAAATTTTCTCCTTGATTGGCTCCCGGCATTTCAAAGTCCTCAGCAATTCCAAACACCGTGAAAGTTCTCCCAATTCCATACCAAGAATTCTCGGCTCCCTAACAATTTCTTTCCTAATCAAATCCTCACTAAACCCCAAACCCCCAAACTCAGAAAGCAATGGCTTCAACCTATCTTCAACCCCAAATCTTAAAATACTAGGAAACGAACGAAACACCCGATCAAGTTCATTCCTTGGAATCCCAATTACCATCAAGAATTCAATTCTCCGATGCATTTCCTTCTCATTCATCATAATTACTCTAGGAAAACCCTCTAAAACCCGGCTCACAGCACCATCAGTAACCCCAAAACCCCTCAAAACCTTAACACTCCTAGAAAATCCATCTGGGTCCAACTGGAATCTCCTAGCAAGTTCGAGCACATTCATGATCATCATCGGGGAAGCACCCGAAAACCCGAATTCAGATAAACCCATTTCCCACTTCCTAAGGAATTCAAATTCCAAGACCCCAGGACAGTCAGATATCAATGAAACCAAAGATTTCTGTGGAATTTTAAGTTTTAAGAGAACACCCAGAGAGTTTTCGAGCTCATGTGAAGTGATGTTGAGTAAAAAACTGTGTCTTGTGAGGAAACTGTGGAGTTGTGAGGTTGGGAAACCGTACCTTTGGAGGACATTGGCGAGGGAAATCTGTTTCCTGTAGTGGGACTGGTGAGAAGCAGTTGGGGCTGTTGTTGATGAAAAGGAGTGGGATTTTTGTGTTGGCAAAGTTGGTGGTGATGGTGGTTTTGGAGTTGAAGTGAGATGATGAAGGGTGGCTCTGGTTAGAACCCGAACTCGACCCCTCAGGGCCATTGATGCCAACCAGAAGGGCTTGCCCAAGGCGATGAGGCTGAGAATGCAGTTCAACGATGCTGTCTAGGCTAGTTTCTTTTGAGTGTGTGTACCAGGATCTATTGTTTTGGACTATGGGCTCATAACTCATTTTTAAAAAAAAAAAACTTTGGTATATACAATTATTAACAAAGTAAATTTTAATTTTAATCCATATATAATTAGGGTTATAGTATAAAGATTAAGGTTAAAGAGTTTAACTTTAAAAAAAAAAAAAAAAAGTAAGATTAAAGAGAAAATAAATTTAATGTTATGAAATTTATGAAAATCTATATATTTTCCAATTTTATAAGTGATTATGAATTTAATTTATTTATATATTTTATTAATTATTTATTTATGACATCACCGATTTGACCATCTGTTAGAAAACCAATCCTCTTTTTAGTTCTTTATCCGATCTAGTTTTTAAAACCATAGTCTAACCTTAAGAGATTGGCTTTCTCCTCTCGTTCATAATAAACAATACGCGATTCTGTGAAACACTATTATTGGTAAGTTAACAAGTCAGAGCCGTTTTTTAAATAATTAAAAAAATGCTTTAAAAATTGGTACTTTATGAAGAAGAAGAATCACATAATAGGGTAGTATTAATGAGCACCATAAGGTGTTTGTCAAGAAATTGCTTTATGTCATTTTTTTTTTTTTATGTCAAATTTTTTACTAACTTTATAAGATGTCGAGTTAGCAGAACTAATTTTTTGAGTTCCATTTATCACTCTAGCCATATTACTAATACCTCTCATCAATTTATGCCGAATTTTTATTAGCTAGACCCGCAATAACCCATCCTTAAAAAAAAAAAAAAAAACCTTACGGTACCCATTAACATTTCCGTAATATTAATATAATTTTAAAAAAAAATGAAGAATCACACAATATATATTTTATATATTTAAGGTCATCAAGTCATGGTCTTGATGACTTCGAGTATTTGGATACAGCAAATAATACATGGTTTCATGAAACACTGGTTATGGTAGGTCAAAAAGTCAAAGTAAATTTTTTTTTTATTTAAAAAAAAATGGTACTTTATGAAAGAATAAGAAGAATCACATAAGCTAGCAATTGCACAATTATCATCAACATTATTCTCAGCTTCCTACTACTTACCTTCATTTTCATTGCAACAGTAATTTAAAAAGTGTTGATTTATTACATTAGTATTTTATTACTGTAATAACTTTTAAATTTTTGTTGCAATAAATGATGTATTGCAATGAAATTAATTGTTAAAACAATATGTACCCCTATTATAAATAAATAAGTTGTTGCAACAGGTCAAACCCAAAATATGTAAAAAATTTCAAGCAAGCTTCTAACTTGGTTTTGGAATTGGATTTCAAACATTGACAGCATCAACCTCTTTGACAACAAGATAGAATAGGATACATCAGACATTGTGTTGTATTCTTCTGAAATAAATCTAAGATCTAATCATTTCAAGGGTCAAACGCCAAAATTTTCTGCAGAGGTCAAAGTGCTCAATATAATTAACGACTCATTTTCTAGACCCATTTCCATGTTCTTGTGGTAAAAAAATGAATAAAAACAAAAAATTTTGAGATTTAGATGCATCAAAAAAATCTCTTATCAAGAGAAATTTCTCATTATTGAAGATACTAGCAATCTTTGACCCATTTGAACTTAGGGAGCCATAATATGGTTGGTAGTTAGACTCAAAACATTGCATTTACTAAACAATAGCATCTCTAAAAATATTCCTTCATCATTTAAAAAGTGCTTAAATCTAAGGCTTATTGATATAGGTGATAATCATTTCCCAGGAATCATACCACTCTAAAATGGACAAATGACAACTCTTTCAATTCTAAAACTAAGATCAAATGTATTCAAGGGTCATACACCTCTACAAATATGCCAACTTTCTTTTCTAGGGTATCAAATCTTGCCAGTAATAGCTTAGCAAGGCCCATACCCGATTGCTTAAAAAATCTTACTACCATGGCATTCCCAAGGAAAAGTTTTAGAAATGGTTTTAATGATTTGAGTAAATATGGAGCATATTTTGAGACACTTATGTTGTTTTCCAAAGGAAATGAATTAGAATATGAAAGGAGCTTTTTTTTTTTTATATAACATGATAGACTTTTAAGTAACAACTTGTTTGGATCAATTCCTGATGAAATTTTAGACATTTCCGAATTGATTTTTTTGAACTTGTCTCAAAATCATTTGATGGGAAAGATACCATAAAATTTTGGGAAAATGAAAGCATTAGAGTCAGCTGATCTCTCACGAAATAATCTATCAAGTGAAATTCCTTCAACGATGTCTAATTTGACATTTCTTAGTCACTTGGACTTGTCATATGTCAGGTAGAATTCCTTCAAGCACACAATTTCATTCTTTTAATGAGCTTAACTTTATTGAAAATTCTCAACTTTTTGGTGATCCTCTTCTAAAGAAATGTACAGTAGACAAAGGAAAGGCTAGCAGTAGACATGCTAGCATGCAAGACAAGGAAGATGAGTTTATAACCTTAGAGTTCTATGGTACTATGGCCTTCGGAGTTGTCGTCGGTTTTTTCGGGAGTTTATTGCAATAAAAATTATCAATGCAATAAAGTCATTGCAACAAAAAAATTTATTGTTGCAATGACATTTTTCATTGCAATACATCTTATTGCAACACAAAAAATTTGTTGCGCGTTGTTGTAATAAACTCCATGGCAATAGGTTATTGCAACAAAAAGTATCAATGCAATAAAGTCTTAGCAACAATTTTTTTTTTATTTTAAAAATAATGTTATTGCAACAAAACTAGCCATTGCAATTGTGACAATAAGTATGGATTATATTGATTGAATGATCTAATAACAATGAATTTCTAGCAATATGTTATTGCAATGACATGTTTTGTTGCAATAATTTATCACAACAGCTTTTTACATTGCAATAAGTTATTCCAACAACATTTTTCATTGCAATAAGTTATTCCAACGACTTGATTTGCTGTAATAAGATATTGCAACAATAATTTTCGTTGCAATAAATATATTTATCAGGTAGAATTTCTTCAAGCACACAATTTTCATTTTTTTTAATGAACTTAACTTCATTGAAAATTCTCAACTTTGTGGTGATTCTCTTCCAAAGAAATGTATAGTAGATAGAGGAAAGGCTGGAGTTTTGTGGTAGTGTGGCTAGAGTTGTCGTCCTCGTAGGTTTTTGGTACATTACTACTAAATAATTCATAGAGATTCTCCTATATCAAGTTCTTGAACAAAATCAAAGATAAGCTTATTTGACATCAGCAATGAATATGGTTGGATTATAGAGGCAGTTTCAAACCTAGTTGATTTTCAGCACACAAACAAATGGTAATAGTTGTTTCTCTGCCATCATTATCAATTAATGTAGGGTTATAATGAAAGTCACATCTCTTTTAATTGTTTATCCCCCGTTTTCATATATCTCTATTACCTCTGAAAAAATGAAACTCATGTGACGATGCCACATAGTATGAGCACCTTTAATGTCAATACCGTATTTTGTTCGACCTCAATTCACGCGTCAAAACAAATGCCAAAAATCCAAATAAAATTGAAAAAAAAAATGTGCAATTTACAAGTTTCAAAGCCAAAAAAAATAAATACAACATGATTGGATATTAGATCAAAGGGTCACAATATTCAAAAACCACTTTTTGTAGCAATTAAGGCCAAAATCCTAATTGGGTATGGTTGAAAAGTTGACTTTTTTGATCCAACCGTCTGATCACATTTAATCTTGAACTATCTTGTAGGGCATATTTTTCCCTTAGAAAAGATAGTTTACGGTCCAAAATCGTAGTTAAAATGGATGAGATATCGCCAAAACACCAAAAACCTTAATCCTCACTTTTTTCAGGAAAAACAGACAGATTTTGACCCGACTTCGTGCAATAAATTGTACCGATTGGGCAAGAACTAAAGCAATCTGGCTAGACCATCTTGAAGAACAAGGTCTTAGCTATTTTTATATAAAAAGGACATGACGATACCTACCTTGGATTGGAAGATACGATTTTTTTAAGAAAAAATGTCACAGAATTTTTCAACATTGTGTCACCTTTCTTCCGAGTGCGATATCTTAAGGACCATAGCTCCAAATCGAACAAGGCTAGGACCATTGGAAACTCAACATCCAAAACTTTTCAGAAATATAAAGTTTGAAGAAAACAAAGCTCGGAAAGGCCTTCAAACAGCTACGCAAAGATTGGGTCAGAAATCAGGAAAAAAACAAAATAAACTGATGAGGTGGCAAAAATGAGAGGCTAGCTTAGGGAGAAATACCCCCCATTTCCTCATTTCCCTATAAATACCCCCCCCCCAAATTTTTTGTGAAAAAAGAAGCGAAAAATCATGGAGAAAATGAGTGAAAAATAGAGAAATAGGGAGAAAAAATAAGAGAAAATTAGGAAAAAAAAAAGTGAGAAAATTCTTTTTTGAAGCTGTTTTATGGCCTCAGTATCCGGGTTGAATTTTCCAATTCCCCATGCTTTCGGTTCTGCCCTACATGCTTTAATTTTGTCTTTTATTTTGGCCAAACCAACCCCCTCATTCCCACCTCCATTCCATGCTCCTTGAACTGTTTTGATTTGCTCACTGCTATATGTTTGGCTTATTTTTCTATCAAAACTTGTGTGCAAAGTGAATGCCAAAACTGAATTTGCATGGGTTTTCATTGGCCTATTTTTCTGTCACATTTTTTTGGATTTTCTAGCCTCCTTTTTTATCAAACAAGGTGTCACTGAGAAGTAATTAAGGTGATTGATGAAAAGGAATGAGATTTTAGTGTTGGGAAAGTTGGTGGTGGTTTTGGAGTTGAAGTAATTGTGGACGACTAAATTTCTTGGTTCGAAATAAGTCAAACAAGTAAAATAGTTTCACAAATGCGAATTTGTACTGATGATTGTGTGGTACAATTCTCTGTCATTACAAAAGAGTTATCCTCTGATACGATCTCCTTAAAAGACTTGTTGATTGTATTTGTGGTAATGTGATTTTGACTTGAACACAAAATATCCTTCAATTTGGTTGAGGGATGAATCGAAGATTGTTGAAACGGAATTACAATGAATCTCTGGCTATGAGCTTGTTAGAAATCCTTTGTTCTTCATCTTTGAAGGTTTGTAGTGAAAGTTCTTCGGGGCTTGAATCCGTTGAGCTTCACTGATTGTGATTTCTTGAGGTTTCTGGAGGCTTTTGAGCTAGATTCCAGTGAACTTTGAGATCTAAGAAGATGATTTGGATGATTCCTCTTCGAATGTTCTTCATATTTGAGGGTTTGTGGTGGAAGTTCTTCGGAGCTTTGGAGGCTTGAATCCGTAGAGCTTCACTGATTTGTGATTTGTTGATGTTTTCGGACCTTTGAGCTTGATTCCCGCAAACTTTAGGATTTAGGCAAATGGTTTGGATGATTCTGCTTCGAATGTTCTCCGATTTTGGGATTGAAGTTCTTGAAAGCTTTGAGGCTTGATTCTTGCAGAGCTTTTTCACTTCTGAATCTTGGTCCCTTTAAATGTCTTAGGAAGGCTTCTATTTATAGGAGTTTGAGGGTGGGTGAGTGACACGTGGCGAAGTCTGATTGGTGACACATGTCACAACCTGATTGGTCTGCTTATGTCATCGCTTACACGTGTTGGATTGCTTGTGTCATCGCTTACACGTGCTGGACTGCTTGTGTCATCGCTTACACGTGCTGGACTGCTTGTGTCATCGCTTACACGCGCGATGTGTGATTGGTTTTTGCATGACACTTGGCAAATTTCTGTTGGTTTTTGAATAGTGATAGCAAAACCTAGCAGCAATACGTGGTGCTTTGTAATTGGCTGTATTTTGTGGACTTGGTAATGTGATATGTCAGCTTGTGATAAAGGGTGGCTCTAGTTAGAACTCGAACTTGACCCTTCAGGGCCATTGGTGCCAAGCAGTCAAGTAGAGGGGTTGAGGCCCAAGGGGATAATCGATGAGGCTAAAGAATGCAGTTCACAACTGCTTAAAGTTAACGACGTTGTCTAGGCTATTTGTGTTGGAACAACAAGCTCTCCTTTTTTTAAAAGGAAAATTTTTAACTCAAAAGTCAAAACTAGTTCAGACTTATCTTCTTCCAACTAGGGATGGTAATGGGCAGGCGAGGTCAGATCATGTGTGACCTACCCTTACTTAGTCTCCTCTTTGGGGGTGGGGAAAACTCATGTGTCCTAGTAGTGGGTCATGTTGGATTCAGGACTGGTTGGAGATGTTTTACTAATACTAATGAGATTGCTTTGACATTATTGAGATAAAGACAAAGGAAAAGGTTTCTCTTCAAACTATTTTAGAGAGAAATCCTTCAAACTCTTTTTATATATTTTTATTAGATGTGAATTTTGAAAATCTAACCGTTGAATTGCATGTTCCTATTATATCCTCTATACTTACAAAATTTCAAAAAAAAAAAAAAAATATATATATATATATATATATCAATAGTTATGTTATCAATCAATTGTTTACATTTCATGTTTTGTAATATAAAAATATGCATAAAAAATGAGTTTATTGATCAAATAGTAAATAACATTCGATTTGAATTAAATTTGATGTGTATGTTAAGAACATAGAGAACTTACAATCCAATTGTTTGATTTTCAAAATTTACATCAAATAAAAAGATATATGAGAAGTTTTAAGGATTTTCCTCCAAATTAATTTGGAGAGAAATCTTGTCCAAATATGAAAATAAAAATGACGACCATGAGAGCACTAAGAGAGAAGTAGACACAAGTGTTTTGAAGATAATACTTGAATATATATATATATATATATATATATATATATATATATATATATATAAACATTTTGGACAAGACAGGATAAGACAAGATGGGTGGGGTGAGCAAAACCCATCCTCGCTCAAGTGGGGCAAGTGTGAGTCATGCAGGGGCAAGTCATTTTTTTCATCTTAGCTACCAAGCTACTATGTAGTGGTTCATAAAACTATCCATATATATTATTTAATCAAGTCACACAATTTATTTAAAGTGTCAAGTGACAAAAACTATACATAGATGATATCTTCAATCGCTACATAGTAGGTTGGAAAATATTGCTCTAAACCAATTTGGAGCTAAACTCTAACTATTTATTTATACATTTCAAAATTATTTAAAAATTGTAAAATAATGAAATAAAACTACAAAAATTTATTAAGAGAATAAAATGAAAAATTTTACTCCCCCTTTTATTAAGAGAATAGAAAAAAAACTATTTTACACTCTCTAAAACAGAGTTAATATTTATCTAATATTATTCCAAATAAAGAGGAAAATTAGGATATAAAAATTATTTAGCATGTGTGAGTGAAAAAAATTAAAAGAGAAAGGAAGAGTTATTTTTGGGCATTTTAATTTTTTTTTCTATATAGCTTTTATATAGAATTCTTGTTGAATTACTTTTATATCCTTGTTTAATTTTGGGTTTGGAATTATATTAGACAAATAGTGAGAGTTTTTAAAGAGTTCATAAAATACGTAACTAACATTTTCAATTCTCTTAATTATAATAGATACTATCAGTAAATGTATTGAAAATAAATCAAGTTGAAATATTTTTTTATAAGCAAAATACAGAAAAGTTTAATATGTGTTTTATATGTTAATATAATTATAAAAGCTATGGAGTCATCAAAAAAAAAAAATTATAAAAACTATGTATTTTCAAAAGTTTTTTTTTATAAGATAGATGCATTTTCTTAAAAAAGATACATACATACGTGTAATGTACAGTATAGCATTCATTTTTTACTAACTATGATATGTAGTATAGGGGTAAGAATTTTTTTCCTTGGCTAAACTATACGTTTAATTCTCAATATTTACCTTATATTTCAAAATGGTCTATTTCACTATTCTTTAAAATGTTCTATTTTAGTCTTTATACTTTTATGTTTATGTCAATAAAGTAAAATGTGACATGACAATTGAAAAACATTTAAATGAAATAATTTTAATAACAAGGTGCCTATGTGCCCATTTACATGATTAAACAAATAAAAAACAAATAATAATAGAAATTTGAGATTCTATCTTTTTATATATATATGAAATTACTATGAAGACAAGTTTGTTTTTGAAATATTGAAACTAGCTAAATAGTTAATATGTGAGGTGTGTGATGTGTTTAAAATAAATAATTTATTTATAGACTATACAAAAATAAATAAATTTATTTCACAAGTTTAACCTGAGTTAAAGATACCGAAAGTAACATTGGATCAATAAAATGATATTTTTTCTAAATTACAACTAAATAAAATACAAATAACCTTTTTTTTAAGAAGAAAATACAAATAACTTAAAAGTGACATGTGAGAAATATATAATTTTTCCCAGAAATTTTTTTGTTTCCTCCTTCCCAACTACTCCACCTATCACAAAACTTGTGTTGGTGTGTGCACATGAAAAGAAAAGAAAAAAAAAATGCCACTTTGGGGACAAATACAAGTTACTTTTGTTTTGGGCCTCTGGGTAGATGTACAAAATAACAAAAATCACTACTTATTGAGTGTTTGGCTTCAAATTAAACAACCAGCTTATTTTACTATTTAATTTATTTTTGTTTTTTATTTATGAGTCCTATTGCACTTTTTGATATTATTCATGTGTATTACTATACTATTTTAGCTAACTTTACCTTTATCTACAACACTTTCAACAAAAAATTTTCAGTTTCAACAAAATAAGCGGATCCCAAACAAATCCTTAATACTTACCTTTTTTTTAATTAAAAAAAAAAATCGCCCCTTAAAGCATTCACATTGGTGGAGCTATTTTTTTAGCTATTTAGCATTACAAAAAGTTATTTTATCTATTTCACCTACTCACTTTACAAAACATCTAATATCAGTTGATCTATTTTAACTTTCAACATAATTAAATAATATAAAAATTACAATAAAATAATATATTTACTATAATAAAATAATACGTATATCCCAATAGAAAGTAGTGGGAACGCATAAATAATCACTCTATCCCAAAACTTGTGTTGGTGAGTGCACATGAAAAGAAAAGAAAAAATATGCCACTTTGGGGACAAATACAAGTTACTTTGTTTTGGGCCTATTGGTAGATGTACAAAATAACAAAAATCACTGCTTGGTACTTGACTTAAAAAAAAAAAAAAAAAAATCACCCTCTACTCCTTACCACAAGTACAAAAATGAAAAACCACTGCTTTACCCATTACTTCCAAGTTCCAAAAAAAAAAAAATACCATTCTTTTATTTCTTTGCCAAGTCTACAAGGAAAGAACTGTTAAAACAAAAGCAAAAACACCAAATCAAAAGCAATTTTTCAAACTCAAAAAAAGAAAATGCAGAGGCTATTGTCTCTCAAACGTGCTTCCTCAAACCTTCCAAAGAAACTCTCAAACACCTCCACTTCCTCTTCACTCCTTCACTCTCACCACTCTTACGATTCCAAACCCTTCTCTTCTCTCACCAAACCCCAAAACCAGTCTCTCAGCTCTTTTCTCTCTCACCCACTTCACCACCAGGTCCACTCTCATTCATCATGGCACAGTTTTTCTGCGAAAACAATTCATGGGTTTTTCTCAAATCCTTTGATTGCAAAGCAGTTCTTGTTGAGTTCCCCAAATACCCTCTTGAGGGTCTCAACAAGCAAGAGTCTTGTAGATTGCAGAGTCTCATTTCTCAGAGCTCAATTTCAAAGGCAGAGCTTTAGGTTCAATCCAAGTTTTGATTCCCATAGGCGTGGCTGGTAATGTGTTTGCTTTGTGTTATAGTCTAAAGGGTCTGTTTTTTTTATTGCTTTTTAACATTGTAAAGAAATGGGAAAATGAAAAAGACTTGGAATTTCTTCTCAGAATAATTTCATGTGCTGAAAGGCCTAAAGTGTGTTGGAATTGCTTCTGCTTATATGGTTGATTTGACTTGTGAGAGTAAAGATGTGTACTTGTGTATACGTGTCATATGTTGATTGATGTAAATGGCTGTACAGAATTTCTATATTGGGTATACACTCCATTGCTGTTTCTATTCGGAAAAAAAGAATCTGTATTTTTTACCAATTTGAATTTACAAAGTAATATTTTTATTGGATGAATTAATTTCAAATGTAAATATATTATTCATTTGCTAATTTGTGAACCTCAATACAAAAAGTGTAACAGTGCACATTGTTTATTGTGTTGTATCTATATATTTTCATTTGCCATTATCCTTTTGTTCCTGAGATTAACTAGCACCATTTATGCTGATATCTTGTCACTAATTTTTGGTGTGTTAGGGAAAATTTTGTAAGAAACCCACTCGCCTTCAACCCCCAGAACTACATTAATAAAATGACTGTAAATATCTTAAAAGAGTTACTAATAAGTCTTGGGTTAGGAGAATGAAATTGTTTTACACACAAATCCTATAAAAAACAAGAAGCACTGGGCAGCTACAGGGAATATTGTGTTAAGAGAACAATGACAGAATCATAGTAAAACTACTCAATCAATATTGTTATGGAGAATACACCTCTTTCAGTCTTTATCTCAAAATAATTTTTTGATTGTTTTAATGTTCTTGTTCTTGACATAATGTTAATGTGTTCTTCCAGTGGACGTATTGTTACTATTTGACATGAAAAGACTGTAGATCATTGAAAGTACTCTCAGTCTTTAGGGATTCAATGCTGCAATGACTTGTTTGTTTCAGTATGGATGAAAGTTGATTAGTTGACATGTTTTCTGGATTTTATCACAAACCACTTGATTTTGAAAAGAATCCTCTTTCTCCTCAACTTGATCTTGCTCTCCTGGAAGTTTTAAATATTTTGTTATAGAAGTATTTTTCATTGTGTAGGGTGATACATTACATAAAACATTAACATTGGTAATTTCTTGAGCAATTAGCAGCAACTTCCTTGGGAAGCCTAAATACTTTAATGACTGCTTAATTTAATCATGGTAATGCATAACATGAAATTATTGTGGGAGTGTATCTATTCTTTCTTTTAGAAAATATTTTTTATGTTCAGGAAGTCCTTTTTGCTTCATGAAGATTACAAGATTTGCTTTGATCAAAGTATCAACTATTGAGTTCAGAACATGAAAATGGGATATATAGTATGGACCCGTTAGGCCCTGTTTGGGAATTGTTTTTTTTTAAGTAGTTTTCTAGCTTTAAATATAAAATACTTCTTTTCATTCAAACATGTTTGGGCCATATACAACAGATGGAACAATGATTTGCTATATTACTAGGCCTCTAACCAAAGATATGGGGACTGACTGACTGAGAGAGCCATACCTCTGCTCTAATATAACTAGTAACTTAACTATTTTGTAAGTCTTGTATGTCAATAAGTTTATAATTTATCTTCTCCTGTTGGCAGGAGATCATGGTTCCAAGGACTAACGGCTGATGGGATGGTTTATGGCTTGATTATAGCCAATGTTGCTGTTTATATGTTATGGCAGGTTGCAGATGGTAACTTTATGAGGGATAACTTTATGGTGAGTCAGATTTTAAACTATATGCTACTAGATGATGCCTACTTAGATTTTGTTTGCCATACTCTTGCTTGGAGCGGCATGTTTGTCTCAGAACTGGTTGGTGCTAGAAACAAATATCAGGGATTTCCTAGTATAGTTCTACTGGCTAAGCACCGTTGATAAAGACTTCGGAACAAAGGATCCAGGTGGCATGCTGTTGGAGGACCCTTGAAAATGACCTATCTTTCAATCTAACAATTGTTCAATTTAATTCGATAGCTTCCTAAGCTCATGACTTATTGATTCTCTGAGCAGATATCATTGGACAATTTTAAAAGTGGTCGATTGCACACATTGATAACTTCTGCATTCAGTCATAGAGATCTTGAGCATATTGGTTCTAACATGATCGGACTATACTTCTTTGGGATGAGTGTAAGGTTACTTGCCTTAGTATCTTTTGTTTGATTAGCATTACTTTTTTCTTAATTTCATGTGGTGTTCATTTTACTAACAGGTTTTAATTTATTAATATGATAGAAACAAAATATACCATTTATTTGCAGCTTTGTATTTGGGGATGCATGGGAATCTCACACACTAGAAATAGTTTTTGCTTTAATAAAATGTGATTACCTATATTCGCATCTTATCTTTTTTGGGTAAGTGTGCCAGATTCCTATACTCCATGCATTTTGGTGGCTCTTTAATAGATAATCCAGGATGATGTGACAAGCTTCTTGTTACCAAATTTAGTTGTGTGTGTGTATGTGATCTACTAAAAATTCATTCCTTAACAAAAGATGGACATATTTAATAGATAATCCAGGATGATGTGTCAAGCCCTCAGTACCAAATGTAGGTTTTAACCTTATCAATGTCATTCATGTTTATTAAATATGACGCAATCCAGAATATATTCTACAGTGTATTAAAAATTTTATGGTTTTTGCCTTTCTTTATGAGGAAAAACTTGTAGTTTATGAAAGAATCTAGTCATCAAATTGATTTAAAATATAAAAAAAATATTCTAACCTTTGTCAAAGAGTTTGACGGCTTTGACAGTAGTGTCAGATTTCATTCAGCATATTTTTAGCTTAGCATTTGTTTCTGATGATCAAAGCAAATTTTATCAAAGACATTAAAAAACTCATAGAACATAGGAGGTAGACAAAGCCTTGAAGCCTCATATAAGAATACAAAAATTCAAAAACTAAACACAAATTTTAAATCCAGAAGGGAAATTGAGGGCAATTGGTCATTCAATGGAAATTGAGTTCTTCGTGTTTCTACTAGCATTGAAATAAATTTATGTGCTTGTTGAGGGAGGGGATTTTAAGATTTCAATGAATGATATGAGCTACCAACTTTTTGGTTGAATTGTCATGTAAAACCCACTAAACTGACTTGATTTTCTTGGAATGTCCTAAGTTTCCCTGTAGGCAATGTAGAAACCTAACCAGATGATTACTACTATATGATATGTTGATAGTTTATAGGTTTTATCTCACTTTCAAGAGTATTATTATTCAACGAAAATATCCTTAAAAAATCACTTTCAAGAATGCTTTCTTTCTTAATATGATAGTTGGAGTTGGTTTGGAGATAAGACACTATTTTAATCATAAAAATGAAATGACCTTTTTCCTCTTATAAAATTTCAATAGCATAACTCCATCAAATAATTCATTTTGCCATATACTTCAATTCTGCTTTGCTAATTTTTCGCATTGGCAGATTGGAAGAACTTTCGGACCTGAATTTTTGCTTAAGTTGTATATAGCTGGGGCACTTGGTGGTTCAATTTTTTACTTGATGCACAAAGCGTTTTTGGCCTCATCATCCAAGGTACAGTGGTAATGTACAGAATTTTTAACAGGAGAAAGTGATTTAAGAAGTGATGGAGGTGCTATAAAATGACCTAAATAAAAATAATTCTCACTGAGCACCACTATATTAAATATTATTAATTAATGTCTAAGCTTTTATTTGATGAATCTTTTGCTCTTATGCAAATGTATTTTAACTTAAAAGTAAATTATGCATATGATCTGCACACTGGATTCTTTTCCAGCGTTTCTTTAGGACTATGGGCTGTTTTATATTGTGCTGCTTAAATAAATTCAATTGTTTATCAGGAGAAAAAGAGGGGGGCTGGGGGAATAAGAAGAAGAAGGAAAGAAAAAACATATTTGTTCTAAGGAGTTTAGATTGATTATAATACATGGTTGCTCTACCAATGGAAAGTGTGTCATTTTTTATTGGAAATTAAATATTGAGCATAGACAAAATTTCTTTAAATATGGAAATTCTTTGAAAAAATTGTAAATGCTGCTGCAGGGCCAGCAACTGTGGTACAGGGACCCATCAAAGACACCAGGATTGGTATGCTTTTGGCAACCTTTTTTTTCAACTGCAATCTTTAACTTTTCTAGTCAAAATTGGCCACTAAATGAATGCATATGACTGGGTATGATTAGCCAACTATATCTGAATGCATTTTGTGAGAAATAACGTCTGCTGATGTCTCATCCCTACAAATGTTCCATGTTGTTTTACATAGCTATATTAAACTTTTTGCAGTATTTTCTATAACACTTGTGTTTCCTTTGCTTCTTGTGTATGAAACAATGGATTGATCTTACTTCCATTTGGTTTATACATTTTCCTTAAATATTTTGTAGTAGTCTAGTTTTCCCTCTCAATTAGTTTTTTATTTTTTTTGCTGAACTCTCAATAGTTCTCTCTCAATAGGTTTTTTAGGGCAAAAAAGTCTAATACCTTATTTATATTCAGGACAATAAAATCACTTCTCTATTACTCCCAAATATAGGAGTTTACTTTTCTTTGAGAACAACTTGTTTCATTAGTTTGACTATTTTCTTGTGGGTTTAAGTATAGTTGTCAGTAGTATATGGTACGTGATACATATCATATTATGTACAAAAATTTCTGTATTGAAAGGGCGTTTCAGAAGTGTTCATGAATCATATGATACATAGGTCATATGAATCAGATTGTATGTATTGGACAATATTTGGACATATGGTTTAAATTGGGTTTTTTACTATAATTTTGGTCTTTGACTTTGGCCCAAATGTTGTTCTACTTGTTTTTAAATAAAATTATTGTGCTACTACTACTTTAACCCAATACAGAAACCTCACTTGAGTTATTTTTTTCCCACTTTTAAGGCTTTCTTGTCCTTGGCCCTCCAACTCCCCTGAGATAATATCAATGATGGGATGATTTTTGAAGATGATGAAGACAATAATAACAGTGACTTGAACCATGGAGATGAATTTGATTACGCAATGATGAGGATTTTTTTTTTTTTTTGACTTGTGTATTTATGTAGGATTGTGTTACCGGATGCCCTAGGGGTATTTGTTTAGGAAATACTTTTAGAAACTTTTTATGGAAAAGGAAAGAAGCAACTAGGTTTTTTTTTTTTTTTTTTTTATAGTTTTTTATATTTCCTATAAAAGTGTTATGAAAACATTTATAGCATAAGTGATAAGTAAAGTAGTCATTAGTTGCATATGTTCTAATTTTATATTAAATATATATATGTATATTTAGAATTTTTCCAAAAATTATCTATAAAAGGTTAAACAGTGTTTTTGTATCTTACAATACACAATACATAAAAATGAAAAAATGATTCATGATACGATTCACGTTTTGACAATTATGGGTTCAAGACCCATAGGGTGTACCATTCCCAATCAAAGAAAAAGTTCTACTGTTTTCTTATTGAAATGTCAATAATGTGTGGAATTCATTCGTAAATGTATCGGTGAAAAGGATCTCTTTACACGGACCAATAGCTGCACTTCATTATGTTGATTGTTTGCATGTATTGCCTTGTGAGAAAATGTCTCAGTGGTCTGATTTTCTAGAAAATGCTGAAGGAATGTAGGATAGTTTCTAAATTTCATGTTGGTGCATTTGTTGAAACTTGAAACATGACATTCATATGACCATTGAGTCTGCTTGTGTTGTTTAGGGGGCAAGTGGGGCTGTGAATGCTATCATGCTGCTTAATATATTCCTCTTTCCAAAAGCTACCCTGTACTTTGACTTCATCATACCAGTCCCTGCCTTCTTACTGGTAAGCTCTTTCAGGTTTTTCAATATGATTGTATGAGGCTTATTCTGAAAATCCTTACAAAAGGCTTTTGATTAATTTCCATTTAGGGGATCTTTCTAATTGGAAAAGATGTGTTGAGAATATTAGAGGTACGTTGGATTTCTTCCTTTGGTCTGTTACTTCTTTTCATCTACCGTTCTTGACACTACTAAATCTTTAGGAGATTCTTTTGATTGGAAGCAGGTTAAGTGTATAGTCATGATTGTATGGGAGTACTGACAGTAAAATAATCAGCACATTTTCTGAATGACATACAAAGTGACTTAAGTTCAGGATTTATATACTGTGTGACCTGCTTTTATTTTTTATTTTTCACGGGGTAGGGGGGGTTCTAAGAAAATCTCAGGATATGCCATTCAATATACACAAGGGATGTAATAATCATCACTCAATGGACAGCACTTGATGTTTTCTATTGTTACTTTTCTATACCCTTTTCTTAATAAATTTTGCTTTCCCCAAATGAGATACCCAACCCCCGTCTGGAATCACATTATGACCTGGACCAAATTAGCTGGTTGAGCACCTTTTTTATCTATGTAAGCGATTTATACCTCACTTGATCAAATATATGACAGCCCCTATTGCAGCACATCAAACCAACAGTTCTGTCAATTGGTTAATTTCTATTATTTTTTATTGCAGGGAGATAGTCATATCTCAGGATCCGCACATTTGGGGGGTGCTGCAGTTGCTGCCATAGCCTGGGCACGAATTCGAAAAGGAAGGTTCTAAATCTTTCAGTGATTCTACTAGACTACAAACTTCTGATTCCGGTATGTGTATTAATTGCCGTTCTAGTTGGTTTTCCTCTTTCTTGTGCTGAATTCCTACTCATCAACCGATCCAAAGTTATATCCATGTCTTCTTTCTTTTGGGTTGAACTCCCAACACTCAATTGTAATGTGGTAGGTTAGAACTGCTGAAAATGGGACTGCTTCTTAAGCTAGTGACGTTCAGTATTGGTATTAGGAAATTTTATTCATTTTTTCCTTTTATGGTTCAAAGAATAAAATTTTAAGTAGCGTCACTGATTTTCAGTTCTTTCTTCTTCTTCTTCTTCTTTTTTCTTTTTTTTTTTTCTCTCCCAGCTTTAATTACAAGTGATTGAGTTTTGCTCATTGGACTTAATTATTTGTGGTATGATTCCTTGGTTGGACTGTTTGGGATTGTCACTGTTAGACATTGAGTACATAGGTTGTGGAACGTTAGTGGATTCTTTTTTGATGGGTAATAATGAACCTTAACCCTTTGTTTTTGGTCATCACAATTAGAGGATATCGTTTTTAATTGAGAAAATTTCACCAAAGTTTTGTAGAAATGATAGTCCTTCCAGACATGATGAACTCCCTATATTGCCCTTAAATCACCCAATTAATCTCTCTTTTTTTTTCTTTTTTTTTTTTGGGTGAATCAGGTTACTCAAGGGCAAAATATGGGATTTCATCAATAAGTCAAGGGCTAATTATGTTTGCTATCACTTAAACAATGGTATGTTAGTCCACAAAAATAAAATTACTCAAGATCAAAATAGGGATTCATCTTATTTGTTATGCTTATCACAAAGTTCAGAGAGACTGTCATTTTTGCAAAACTGGTCATCAGATGTTGATATGATTTTTCCCACAAATTATGCAGGTCAAACTTGAGGATCACATGACAAGTTTTTCATCCTTGGTTCACTTGTGATTTGCTGCACCAAAAAGAGATCACATTCTGGTTTGGATATGTTTACTGGTATCTAGTGTGCTTAAATCATCTTGATATCAAGGTTGTTGCTACCTGAACAAATGATTCATTCAGTTTAAACTAATGGACCTAAAACAAGAGGGTCTTTGGGAAATCCATATGAGTCAGACCAGTTATAATCAAGGCACGCATTGTATGACAGTGCAGCTTCATAGTTTGAATTCCTGAGATTCTTTTTTTTTTTTTTTTTGGTAAATAATTCCTGAGATACATGCAAACTATCTGAGACTTCTTCACCTGGCCCAGCAGCTATTTGTTTCCTTCCCTTAATTTCAGTTGGACTGTCTCTAGTCTTAACGCATGGTTTTAAAAACCTGACCGGACCAGCCAGTCTGACCGGTTGAACCGGAAACCAGCCACCAGTCCAGTCCCAAAAACTCCAATAACCGGTCAAAACTGGGTTAAACTGGGAACCTGAGGCAAATCTTTCCCTGGTCCAGTTTTTAAAACAATAATAAAGCATTTATTGAACATTTTGATTGACTTTTTGCTAATTTGTTGAAAGTAAGCAAAAGTACAATTGCACCTGAAAATTTTGAGATTTTAACAAGTTATATAAACAAGTAAGTTGAAAGTTGAAAGTTAAAAGTTAATCCAAAAGCCACTTTAAACTTTTCAAAAAAGAAAAGAACTAATTAGAGCATTCACAATGGGAATTGTAAATGTCATATGTTAGCAATGTTTAGCATCAAGTCTCAAAAGTACTCAACAGCGGGCTTGCTAAACTTGTAAAATTGTAAATTTTTTTAGCATTGTTCTACAGTATCATCATAAATATATGATGGTACCGTAGCACAATGCCAAAAGATTATATTAATATTTTATTCTTAAATATCAGGTTTTTTTCTCTCATTCACATGGTTTCTCATCTCTCTCTCTCTCTCTCTCTCTCTCTCTTTGTCTTTCTCTGTCTCTCACTCACTTTCCACTTTATCTCCCTCTTCTCTATCATCTCTCTGTTTCTCCCTCATACCACTGCCATAGTCCAAACTCTAGATTCACTCTACAATCAACGGAGCTCCATCGTGATCATCAGCCTAGTCTTAAACCCATATCAAAACTCCAGTCCACAAATCCACCATACCGTTGCTAAAGTGGTGATGTTCTCAACAGTCGCTAATACCCACAAGAATTGTAGAGAATAGCCACCATCTTTGCCACATAGAACCAGATTTGTTTTGCAATTCCACCAGTGGAGATCAGCGTGGTGGCGTGGTTGGTTGAGTTGGAGATCGGTGTGGTGGGTTTTTGGGTTCGGCATTATGGTTGTTGTTGACAAGATCAGCAGTGGTGGTTGTTGGTGGTTTCTTTGTGTTTTTTTTTTTTTTTTTTTTCCTTGGTGGTTCTTGTAGCGGCCGTTTCTTGTGGTTGTTGGTTGTGATTCTTGTTGGTTTCTTTGTGTTTTTTTTTCTCTTGGTGGTTTTTGTGATGGCTGTTTCTTGTGGTGGTTGTTGTTGGTGGTGGCCGGTGGGTTTGGTGGTTTTTTTAATGGCTTTTGGTGGTTGGCATGGCCGTGGGGTGGTGGTGGCTATTGTGGTTGTGGTGGTGGTTGCTAGCTAGTGGCGTGGTGGGTTTGCTGGGATGTGAGTGACAGTGGTTGTTAGTTTTTTTTCTTCTTGGTGGTGGCTGGATTTTTAAAATATATTTTACAGTGGTGGTGATCTTTTAGACCCGGAAAAATGAAGAGGAAGAGAGACTAAGGGAAAAGATTGAGAGAGGAGAGGAAGAGAGAGAAAGTGGTTGTGAAATTAATATTTTAATGAATAGATGATGTAAATAAGAAATGAGATATTGGGTGTATTGTAAAATAGTATGGTATAATTAATAAAATAACTTTTTGGGATGGTAAAATAGAATAGGATAGCATTTTCCATTGTAAATGCTCTTATATACGAGTTTTGTGGAAGTTTCATGGTAATCCAAGTCACCATAACCTGGTTTTGTTTTTTACTTAATATTTAAGATAAATTACTGAAAAATATGATACAAATTATTGAACTTGGGATGTTTCTGTTGGCTTGAATTACAAGATTCTTGTCTTGATTTTTTTAGTTTTGACTAGCAATGAATAAAGATATATATTGATAGTAACTTGGGTTCTATCCTAATCCAAGTGATCATATAAGGACCGGACTGAGCACTAGTAACTTTCAATAAAATTCTTGTTGAAGAGTGTAGGGTCGTAAATGAGATGGGTTCAAACTCAGTCAAAATATTTTGGTGATGTTGAGTAAGATTTTTGTTAATTATTAGTCCTAAATTCAAGTAGCTTTAATTGTAAGAGGAAAAGAGCCAAGTTCCTCAATATTGGTTTATTTTATCTCAGCAGCCAAGTATCTGAATACAAGATTAACTTCTAATCTATCCAATCTCATGGTGAAGTCAAGTATTCAATTATAGTCTTGAACAAGTATATATCAAAATGGTATGAACTTGGAGATGAAGATGATCATTTACTCTTTCCGTTGGTTCAAATAATTTATTCTCAAATGACTCCCTACTTAAAAAAATTTATAAAAAAAAAAATCTGAATATAAATTACTCATATAAGGCCAGAACTGGGAAAGAAAGAGAACACTTTCATAGCTTTTTCATGTCTCCCCAAACCTGGCTTCTAATTTTTGAAATTTAAACTTCTATATTATGGTAAAAAGTTTGGACTTAGTTTTTGTTGAAAACTTGTCTACTAAAACTTTGTTAAAGTATGATTTTTTTTTCAACCGGTTAAAGTATGGTTGTACTTGAAAAAAAAAATGATTTTTTTATTTTTTTATTTTGAGCGAAAGACAATAGTGTATATATTTATTCAATATCTCGATTTATAATGAAAAAGAGAAAGAAGAGGCATTCTTCAAGCTAAACAATAATCTCCTTTACTCACCAATACAAGTGGAAGTTACAGTTATCCTTTAGGCTGTGCAACTTGCGATTTTAGAGAGATGGGACCATGTGATAATAGAGGGAGATGCAAAAAGCTCTTTGATTCACTCACCAATCCAAGTTTACCATTTGACTGGTCTATTAACATTGTAATTAGTAACATTTTATGTTTTAAGGATAGTTTACATAGCTGTAGTTCTAGTTGGGTCAAAAGAGATTGTAATTCAGCAGCACATGTTGTTGCTAAATTATCTCTTGCTTCTCTAGAGTCTTTTTGCTTTATTAAACTTAGTCTCCTTGAAGCTCTTGTAGTTATTGTAAGATAGACTGCTCCTCCTTTTTTTTCTACTTAAATAAAGATTGACTGTTTATAAATAAATAAAAATAATAGCTTTCTTCATTCTCTTTAAAAGCACTATCAAAAGCTAAGACAACTCTATTACTCTATTACATCAAAAAAAAAAAAAAAAAAAAAAAAAAAAACTTGACTAAATTAGTAAAAGAGCAATATGTCCTCAGGAATCCAAGCAAACTTCCAAGTCATTAGTAACATTTTATGTTTTAAGGATAGTTTACTTAGCTGTAGTTCTAGTTGGGTCAAAAGATATCGTAATTCAACACACACGTTGTTGCTAAATTGTCTCTCGTTTCCCTAGAGTCTTTTTGCTTTAATAATCTCAGTCTCCCTGAAGCTCTTGTAGCTATCTGTAAGGTAGTCTGCTCCTCATTTTTCTCTTCTTAAATAAAGATTGACCGTTTTAAAAAAATTAAAAAAACAACAGCCTCCTCATTTTCTTTAAAACTACTAGCGAAAACTAAGACAACTCTATTACATCTGATAAAAATCTAAAGAAAGAATTTAACAAAAATAAAAAGTAAAAACTTAACTAAATTATTGAAAGAGCAATATGTCCTCAGGAATCCAAGCAAACTTCCAGAAGGATGTGTTTTGTATAAATTTACGGGTCCACAAGTTCACTAAATGTGCACTTAGCCATAAGCTCTTGAGTTGAGGTCGTGACTTTTTCAATGCAAAAAGAGTGTATGTTTATGTGCAATAAGCAGTATATACTAGTATTTACCCACTTTACAAAAAAGTAAAATTTTAATTGTCATTTATGGGTTGAAGTTTAGGACCCTTTTATAATTTTTTTTGAAAACTTATTTACTATAAATTGGTTAAAATGGATAATTAAACTCCAAAAAGTGAAGTTTTAATTGCCATGTATACTTAAATTTTGGGTAAACTATATATTTGGTCCCTATCATTTACCCCACATTTCAATTTGATCCATAATTTTTCAATTGTGTCTATTTGGTTTCTAACCTTTCAATGTTGTATCAATTTAGTCCATTTCGTTTTCTCTTACGCTCTGTTTGTTTCAGCATTAATGTTTTCTCGAAAATGGTTCATTTTCCAAAGAGCATTTTTTAGAAAACTGTCTTATTTTCCAGTGTTTGATAACGACCTTGAAAATGTGCTTGAGAATGTTTTCTGGTGTTTGGTATGCAATTTTTTAAAAATATTTCTTGTATAATTTAAAACATGTATATTATGTAAACTAACTAATGTAATCATTATAAATAAAAAACTAAGAATGAATTTGGTTTTCATACTAATTAATCTAAAATTTTGACAATATATACAATCAAAATTAATTAGTTGTCAAATTTTCATGATCTCTACTATTCATCTTGCTCATATATATAGACAGTAATGTACGTACACACACACACACACACACACACACACACACACACATATCAACCATTTGTCTACTATGGTCAACCACAAGTCTTCAATATTACTCTAAATTAAGTATTTACATAATGTATTGCATAATATATCATCACTACATAGTATCTGCCAACAAAAAATGTATTTGCCAACAATTGCAATTCTCCTAAACAATTATCATTCATTATATAACAATATAATTAGTCCACGGTAAAGATTGTCCCATGTAAAAGCAATTTAGAGTAATATAGGTACTAAGTTTAAAATTTTCATCTTTTACTTCTTTTATTCTTTCTTCTTCTTCTTCTATTGTTATTTTTTATTTATTTTTATTTTTTGCACTTTATGTACGAAATAGAAGTAACTTCTGCCTAGAATCCATCAAATCGAAAATTTCTTAGAGAAAAAAGAAAATCAAGCTTGAAATTCAAAGCAAAGAATTGGGATTTTAGTAGAGAGGAATGAAATAATTACCGCTGCAAATTTGTTCTCCTTTGCAAGTCGGAACTATTGATCGATCAGTGAAGTAAAGAAAAATCTAATCAGAGAATAGTGTAACAAAGGGGAAGAGAAACATGAAGAAAAGAGAGAAGAGAGACAGTTAAAGAGAGAGATCTATGGGAAGAGGAGAGACCAGAGTTAGTGACGATGAGGGTGTGAGGAGAGAAAAAGCAAAGGGAAGAGAGAAAAAGTGAGAAAACTTACCATGAGAGAGAGAAGGCACCAAAAAATTATGTTTCCCACGGCTATAGACGAAAATAATATTTATAGGAGATGCAACACATGAGAGAGAGATTGTTTTCCAATTTTTTTTTTTTGGAAAACAGCTTATAGAAAATAAGCCTTATTTTTATTAGAGTTTTCCGTTGACCAAAGATAGTCTTCCATTGACCAGGTTTTTTTTGTGCTACCAAACACTGGAAAATGTGGAAAACTATCTTTACAGAAGGTTTTCCAGCGAAACAAACAGAGCGTTAAATGAAAATTACTAAAATCGCTAATAGCTAAACTAAAAAACTAGTTCATTGCCATATAAATAGAAACTAATTTTTTATTTTGGTCATTAGCCACAGTAGTAATTTTCATTCAAGAGATAACGACATTGACTAAATTAATACGACACTGAAAGATTAGAGATCAAATTGACACAATTGAAAGGTTAGAGATCAAATTGAAATATGATGTTAAGAATAGGGACCAAATACATAGTTTACCCTATTTTTTTGCCATTTATAGATAGTTTTCCTTTTAGGATTTTGAGGGAAAGTTGAAACATTCACATATTTGGTTGTAAATCACATAAGAGAATTAGATGCCTAGGGAATATGGATTCACACTCAATCCCCTTTTTGTAGGAATGCGAGTTCCTATTTAAAAATAAGGATATCCACATTCCCATCTTGGAAAAAAGTTACATTTTTTTTATACAATGACAATTTTACTCATTTCATTCTACCCTTTAACTAATAGAAATAAGTTCTCAAAAAAAAAAAACTAATAGAAATAAAAATAAAATAAAAGAATTATAATTATAAATTGAAAATTCAAATAATTTTTTTTTTTTTTTTTTTTGCATTATACATGTTATTTAGAAAATGTTGTACATAATTTTATTGTAGGAGGAAAAAAAAGAGACTTCATACAAATCAAAGAATATTTTAGGAAAAAATAAATAATTCTTGGGCAAATTACAAAATTGGTCTCTATCACTAATACTATATTTCAATTTGGCCCATAATCTTTCAATTGAGTCAATTTGATCTCTAACATTTTTAGTATTGTGTCAATTTAATCCCTACCATTATCCCTTAGATGGAAAAAGCTAATATGTCAAACAGAATAATAAAAAATTATTTTCCATACCATATTAGTTGTCAATTGTACTACCATGTCGAATTTATAAATTTAAAATTAAAAAAAAAAAAAAAACCTAAATTAAAATGGAGACATGTGAGATCCCACCAACCAAAAATTATCTTTTATTTCTTTTTTGCATCACCTCCATTTTTCATAGCTTAATTAGGCCCATCAAAAACCTACTATGGTTGCTAACTCTATGATAGTCATTAGAATAATCACTACTACAAATACTAAGGGCTTGTTTGGTTAAAAAAAATGGTCACTCAATTTTCATCACTCATCACTCATCATTTAAAATACTCCAATTTCCTAATTCCACCCATTTGGCACATATTTTCAACTTTTCATCACTCAAATTTTTGTACTTTTTGTGGGACTCATACCTGAGCAATGGTCAGAGATTGCTATTAGCCTACCCGCCAAACTCTTATCTCCCACCATTTTCTTCACTGCACATTTTATTTTGCCACCACCACAGTCACAGTTTAACACAAAAACTCCATTCATAGTTTAACCAAAGTACAAACAACAAAAACTCTCAACAATTTAACACCACCTAATGCAGCTCATCACCCCAAATTCAAAACTGCATTCATACTTATTTATGATACACCACAAAAAAAAAAAAAAAGAGCTTCTAGATAAAAAACGAGCTTCCAACAGAGCTGTTCCCAGCGCCGACAACAGAGCTTCCAAATCGAAGAACGAGCTTCTAGATTGAATCGTTTCCAACGAAGATCCGTTGTTGCTGTGGATGCTGATTTCAACACTCCGGCCAGATCGAAGAATGAGTACGATAGCAGCGATGAGGAGAATGAGCGCGTGGTGGAGCTTTTCGGTGTGTGATCGAAGATCGTCGCCGATGATCTCTCGGCTTGGGTCGGCATGTGAATGGTTGGCGTGTGAGTGACTAGTGTGAGTGATTGGTGTGAGTGGTCGGTGAGTATGAGCTTTTTGATCTGAAGAAGAACACAAAGAAGAACAGAGAAAGAAGAAGAGAGAAAGAAAGAAAAGTAGAGAAAAAAAAAAAAGTGTGATCGATGGGATGTGACAATGCCTGGCTTTTGGGGCCCACAATCTCAACAATATTTACAAACTTGCCACTGAGTAACGGAATATGAGTTTTGAAAACAGTTGAAATGAGTTTTCACTTTCCCTCACTATCACTCATTTTTTTGAGTCACAGAATCATGAAAACTGAGACATAGAATATGAGTCACAAAATCCAAACAATTGCTCTTTCGTGGGCCCCACCAGTTTTGGATCATGAGTTATGAAAACAGGATGATATCACTCAGTTTTGTGGGTTTCCAAACAAGCTCTAATATTGCTTTTATTAGACTTGTCTATAACCCAGGCAGATCAAACTCTTCTTTTTCCAATAGTTGTCATAAGGTATTATTGAATGATTTTCATTTTTCGGCAATCAAAAGAGCTTGGCAGATGTTGTATACTACAAAGCTTATTCACATGATCACATAAATATCCTAGTATTTTGAAGTTTCCCAATGAGCAAAGTGCCTTGGGTTCTCTATTAATAATGGCTCTGTCGCCCTGGTACAGCGAACCACCAAATGGAGAACCCAATTCATAAGCAAGTTACAAGAACAAATCTTAGGTCCTAGAGAATATGAGTATAGAGTAGCACCTGCTAGTTTTGATTTGTGGTGTAACCATGGAAGCTTTCCATGGTCCAATTGAACAAACAATGTTGCGATAGCTTCTTGCCATTCTAAACAAATTTTTCTCGACCCACACTTTTTTAACATTTCACCCAAAGCAGTTTTTGACTTGTGGATCCATGATTAGTGATTTTGGTTGGTGGTAACTAATGAGAGAGAGAGAGAGAGAGAGAGAGAGAGAGAGGAGTTTGGTTGGTAGAATCTCATGTGTCATTTTTAATTTGGTTTAAAAAAAAATATATATATATATATATATCTAATGTGGTGATACATTTAGCAGTTGATGTGGCATGAAAAATAATTTTTTTACTGATCCGTTTGATACATCAACCTTTTCCATTAAAGGAATAATAATAGAGATTAAATTGACACTCCATTGAAAATGTTAAGGACCAAATTAAAAGATTAGAAATTAAATTGAAATATGATGAAAAAATAAGGACTAACTTTATAATTTACCCATAATTCTTATAGGATTTCTAGAAATAAATCAAATATAAACATCTCCTATTTTCATATATTATAATTCTAATTTAATTAACCATACATCACATTCTCTAAAATCTAGACGTGGAGTAATATAGATTTTTCCAAAGCAAATGTCACAATCAAATGAAATGAGAAATAAAGAATGGCTAAACTAAAAGCCATAGTACATTTCTCATGTAATTGCCTATACTCAACACATACCATCTAACAAGAAATAAAGAATGGCTAAACTAAAAGCCATAGTACATTTCTCATGTAATTGCCTATACTCAACACATACCATCTAACAAGATCTAATAATTTTTGAAAGCCTTTGTTGAAAACACCAAAATGAATCTAACGATTCTAAATACACTCAAAATAGTTGGGAATTGGCCAATGGGCTATGGCTTGGCTAGCTAGGATGGAGCCATTTTTCATGTGCCACGTGTCAAGATATGCTGGGTCCAGTGTAATGACCCCATCTAAAGATTAGACCCTACCTTTTCACCATTCTCCAAGTGCCACGTGTCAGCACATTTTGAATTCCCCTCTGACCCCTTATATTTCAAACTCTCTCTCCCCCCTCTGACACTTCACTCTCTTATTTATTCCACTTTAAACAATAATATTAATAGCCCCATAAAAAAAAATTTAATACTAATTAAATAATAATAGCCATAATTTTATTAATTAGATAATAAAATTTTTTTAGAAGGGATTGGATAATAAATTAATAAATGCTAACTCCCCTCCACCAAAAATATTTTTCTCTTTTCCCATATGAGTAATTACCAATTAGCAATTAGTACTACTATATGACACTTGTTTTGGCAGTTTTGTGTGCATTTATTTATTTTGGGGTTTTCATTTTTTCTCTTCATAACAATTGCATGAACTCAAAAACACACCGCAAAATCCACTCAATCCCCAAACAACCCATCTCTCTGTTTCTCTCTCTCTATCTCCCTTTCTGAAAAGAGAAACAAAAATTTCACTTTCTCTTACTTTATCCTCAACTGGGTCTCTCTCTATTTTTGCCATTGAAAATCCCTGAGAAATGAGGTGGGAAAGGGTCCAACCCCATCACAAACAAAACTCAGAAGGAGCTCAACAACAGCAACAGCAACAGCATGGAGTTGGTGACATATTTGGGCCAGGGAAGAGGTGGGGTCACACCTGCAACGCCATTAAAGGTGGCAGATTTCTCTATGTTTTTGGGGGTTATGGCAGGGACAACTGCCAGACCAACCAAGTACATGTCTTTGACACTGGTGGGTCTTCTTCTATTTACAAAGTTCCACACTTTATTAGTTTTTTTTTCTCTCTCTGTTCTAGGATTTGTGCAAATATTGAGTTATTGACATTGTTGTTTGTGTTTTTTTTTGGTGATAAAGTTTGAATCTTTTCTATGCACTGGGGTTATTAAGCTTTGTGGGGGATAGCGTTGGACTTGTTTTTATGGTTTTGATTGAGTTTATTCTTTTGTCTACTGTTGTGGGGGGGCTTGTTGTTGGACATTAATGTTGTGATGGGTTCTTGTATGGCATTAGTTTTTTGGCTTTAATGCTTCCGTGTGTTTGCTATTGACTTTTTTATTGGTAAAGTTCCGATTTTGGTGGATTTTTGTTGTTGTTTAGAATCAATAGATGTCCTATTATGCACATGGCTTTGATGGGTTTCATGAAAATTTTTTGTTGTACTTACAATTTTTCTTTATTATCTTACTAGATTCTTTATGGATTGTGTGTGTTTGGGGGGTTTGTTAATGGGTTTGTCTTAGAATTTGGATTTTTTTCAATTGTTTTTTCTTCCCTGATTTATTTTACTCATAGCATTTCCTTTACTGCACTTGCATGTTCATTTTTAAGTATTATTCATTTTCTCATTTCTAGTAGCTGATTTGCAGCTAATCAGACATGGAGCCAGCCTGCAATAAAAGGCACACCGCCCACTCCAAGGGATAGCCACAGCTGCACCACTGTTGGTGATAATCTTTTTGTATTTGGGGGAACAGATGGGATGAATCCTCTCAAGGATTTGCATATATTAGATACTTGTAAGTTATATCTTTTAATTAATGGCCTCTTCACACGAGAGGTTGCAGCTAATCTGATGCCCAAGTTTTGTTGAATTACATATTTCTGTCAACTATTGTAGTTTCATTTTGCATTGTTGTGCTTAGGACAAGAAGCTAGAAAGTCTTGTTTATGTCTTTATCTCTTATTACGAATTCAACTAGTGTCATAGTTGCTAATGTGTTTAACATATCCATAGCTTCACACACGTGGATATCACCAAGTTTACGGGGTGATGGACCAGAGGCAAGGGAGGGTCATAGTGCAGCCCTTGTTGGTAAACGTCTAATTATATTTGGTGGCTGCGGGAAGTCTGCTAATAATAATGACGAAATATACTACAACGATCTTTATATATTGAATACAGGTAAATTTTCTACATAGTTGGTTACTAATAAAGATGTGTTTGTGCTAGCTGATTTGTTTGTAAAGCCTCTAGGATTCTTTTTCAAAGACCTAGGTTTTTTCTTCTGCTTTTTCTTTTTGTTTGGGGCAGGGGGGGGGGGGGGGGTGGGATTTTGATGGTACTCAATTGGCTTGTACACTTATTATATTCTTGTGGATAAAGGAAGATGTTCATCCTTTTTCTCTGACTGTATACTTGTAGAGACATTTGTATGGAAACGCGCTACAACATCAGGAACTCCACCATCTCCACGCGATAGTCATACTTGCTCATCTTGGAAGAACAAATTCATTGTGATTGGTGGTGAAGATGCACATGACTATTATTTGTCTGACGTCCATGTTCTTGATACAGGTCATATATATTCTATAATCCCAAGTCTAGTTGCCAATGAGAAAAATTGTTCCTTCTTGCAAAACTTGGTTGTGCCTAGTTCCAGGACAGTCATTTATACATTGTATGTACTAATTAATAATTATATTCTTGGCATTTATTTTATTAGATACGCTAATTTGGAAGGAGCTGAACACTTCAGGCCATCTGTTGCCTCCCCGAGCTGGTCATGCAACTGTTGCTTTTGGCAAAAGCTTGTTTGTTTTTGGGGGATTTACTGATGCTCAAAATTTATACAATGACCTTTATGCGCTTGATGTTGGTATGTATGAATGTTATAATGTTTACATGTTTATATGGCTTTTTTATTTTTTCCTTCATGATATTGTGCTGCAAGAATCTTTGTTGTAGAAGCCCATGGTGATTATTGGGTGGACAAACATACAATGGAATTTTGAGTTCTCTTGGTTCAGGGTTGTTCCAGTGAATGGCTATGAACTGCCCTGTACCACATTCTAATTGACATTTACAAGTTTGGTAAACATATCAGAAAAAGCCAACAAAAAAAAAAAGTAACTGAAACCAAATATATAGTTTGTCATCTAATTTTGGATCTTGATATTCATAGCTGTATGACTTATTTTTCTTCTCAGTGGCTTGTTTAGGAAATGAGCTGATAATATTATCCATATGCTATGTTTTTATATATTTCCTCTGTATCATCTACCATATTCCATAATTGGTGCAGATACTGGTGTATGGACAAAGGTCATCACTACAAGTGATGGGCCTTCTGCCAGATTTTCGGTGGCTGGTGACTGTTTAGATCCAGTGAAGGGTGGTGTCCTTGTATTCTTAGGTGGATGCAACAAGAGTCTTGAGGCTCTGGATGACATGTATTACTTGTACACAGGTTTTGCATGTTCTTTACACTTACCTCATAATTATACTTTTGATCCTACTTCTTGTAACATTTGGTTTTGGGAATTGATTAACACCTTGATTTAATATGGAATCTTGAATCTGTTACTAATCTAATATAATTTATAATTTTTAGGACTCGTCAGAGAAAAAGAATGGAGGCTAGATAAGTTATCTCTAAGGAAGCAACTAAAGCTAAAGTGTCAAGAGCAAAATCTCACTCCTCCTCATGACAAAGCTCTTGTTAGGGTTGGAATGGGTGCTGATACGTACCAACCTATGATTGCACCTACCTTTGGCCAACCTGGTATGAACATATTTTTTCTTATGAAAAATTTGCATAATGTTTCTGCATAGAATTTAAGTTCTTTTTATAAATTTCCTTAGTGAATTAAGATGTGATAAATAAGAAAATAAAATTTTTTTTTTGCCACAATGTATATAGGTTGATTAAATTACTTCCTAAAAAATATGTATCTAAGTTCATTCAGTGGCTTCTTTTTGTGAGCTTCTGGGGCCTTTCAGGTTTCACCTTTATCTTGGGTCTACCTTTTTTTTTTTTTTTTCCCTCATTCCTCAGTCAGGTTTTTAAAACCACAATAACGCATTTAATGAACATTTGGATTAACTTTTTGCTAATTTGTTGAAAGTAAGCAAAAGTACAATTGCACCTGAAAATTTTGAGGTTTTAACAAGTTATATAAACAAGTAAGTTGAAAGTTAAAAGTTAATCTAAACGGCCACTTTAAAATTTTCAAAAAAGAAAAGAACTAATTACATACAAGTTTTGTGGAAGTTTCATGGTAATCCAAGTCACCATAACTTGGTTTTGTTTTTTACTTAATATTTAGGATAAATTACTGAAAAATATGATACAAATTATTGAACTCAAGATGTTTCTGTTGGCTTGAATTACAAGATTCTTGGCTTGAATTTTTTAGTTTTGACTAGCAATGAATAAAGATATATATTGATGGTAACTTGGATTTGAAGAAATATAAAGGGGGAAGGGAGAGCTGGCTTTAAAATCTGTAATCTCTTTCCATTCACCAATTACAATATGGAATTATTCTCTACTTTTTTGTCCAAAATTATCCATGAATCTAGTATAGTGAGAAGTATTTTGACAAAGAAATGTCCAGTAGAAAATTCCTAAAAGACTTTAATTGTATGTGGTTTACTCAATGCATGTTCATGCATGAAGTGACTTTTGCCAACGTTATGAAGTATAAATGCATTTAAAGTCATGGTATTCTTAATCAAACTTGTGTGAATATTCAAGAAATCAAATGGGCATATTAAAAAAAAAAATTGATGTTGTTGACTTACATAATAGTTTGATTTGGAAATTCTTGTTTAATGGTTAAAAGAATATAAGTAATATTTGTAAAACTTGTACTTGACACAGGATATTACCTAATATTTTGGTGCTTTAATTGCAGGCAGACAAAATTTCCCATTGAATCAAACCCAATCTCCTCAAGGAAAGAAGACATTTCAAGCCAAGGTTACAGAAAACATCCCAGTTGGATATACTATTGAAACTGTCATTGATGGGAAGCCTCTTCGGGGAATATTGTTTTCCAACAAGCCAAACTCTTACCATGCAGCTAATCATAATTTCAGTAGGTGAGGATATTGTTATTTTTATTTCACTTCATTTTGGTAACTTGGGATTGCTAGCAATGACCACATTTTTCAATGATATATTTATTTAGGTATTATGTTCTAATACTGCAATTCTCAAATCAGGAAGAGGACTGCTGCAGAAGCTGGTAATGTTATGTCAAATGGAGATTACAACAACAAATCAAAAGGTTCTAGAATACCCAAGCAGGATGCAATTGATCATAGATTAGTAGATGGAGTTCATGGAAAGGAGCCCACAGTACATGAGTCCAAGACAGAAGCTGCTATTCCTGTTTTAAAGAATCCAGTATCTTCTGATACATCTCAGCCCCCTAAGGTGTAATCTTCTTTCCCTTATGTTGGACAAAGGCTCTTAGAAGCTACTCTTTGCAGAACCAATAAAATTGTTTTGAACAAGTTTACAAACACCATGAACCAGTTAAACTTTGTGACTGATTGAAGTGGGGCATTACATACTACAACTTTATAAGTTGGAGATTTTTGTAAACAGCGGCTGACAGAAATATAGCCACAAATCGGCTATAATTCATTCTGTCAACTGAATGTATGTTGCTCATGCTATTGAAAGGTCCAATTTTCTCTGTTCTGCTTCTGTTCATCAATATATTCGAGAAACTTTTGGGGCCTTTAAAATGGTTTCCCCACCAAAGCAAGTCCTCTGCAATTCTCTTTTTTCACACATATACCTAACTTCATCAAAGTTCTATTTTGGCCAAAGTGCCTTTCTGTTTTTAAGGAAAAACATTGCTGCCTGCTTTTAGTGGTGAGGCTATCTGTCTTTGAAGGGGAAAAAGAAAATTAAAAGGAAGTGGTACATGCATGACAACACATGCATCATACTTAGTTTCATGTCCGCTATGCTGTACAAGATGACTGGTTAGCCTTGCATTTTGCCATGCACACTAGGATTGGTCTAATGTGGGATGTTGTGGGAGATCCTGTGTGAAATTACATTATAACTTCTGACTTTATGCAGGTCAATGTAATCCCAGAACAGTCAATGCCCAATCTGGAGGATTATCAGACAAATGATGCACCTAGCTCCAACAAAGAAGTTCCAATAGAGGATAGGACAAATGATGCTCCAGACTGCAGTACTGAAGTTCCAAAGGAGAACACAGCTGCCACAGCCAAGGACACTGTCCCAAGCCAAGGTATGCATATAAGGAGCAATTGCTTTCCACATCTTAGGATCTTCTCCATTTGAAATGGATTCATTTCATGGTTCAAATAAATTATTACAAATCTAAAGGTGTATCCAGTATTACATCATTTAAATTTTAGTCAAATCCAGGAAATAAAATCTTGACCATGAAATGGAGAGGATCTTGTTCCTGTCTTCTTTCACCTGTTACTGTATGATTTCTTGTTCGCATATCATACAGAGAGAATTATTTACATTGCATTTATTAATCTACCTAGCTTGGAGTTGAAACTAATCAGCTTCTTGTGTATGGTCATGGCACTCCCAAGATTGCACCACTGATGGTTCTAATCTTATGGTTTGTGCATTGCCATTGTATTAATTAAGAAGTTCCCCAAATGATGTTGCAATCTTTTATATTCAATTTAATAATGAGCCCATTAAATGATTTGATTTTTACAGTCACATTATCAGTAATTTGAAACCATACAGAAATTAAAATTTCTTAAGTGTGATTCACATGGCCTTAGGTTTAGAAGACCAAATGTTGACGTTATCATGAATAAATGTTCAGGAAATAAACAGTTTTATACCAAATTTTATGGATGGTGAAATGATGTATCTTGAAAGCCAGTGAAGTAAATGTTTGAACTTCATGTGGCTTAATGTAGTCTTGATTTAATATATCTTACTGCTCCACCATCCCAAAACTATAGACCACATTGGAATGAGCACAGTTTTTTTGGAAAGGGCATTGAATGTAATATCACTCTTTATCTGTCATTTATTCTTCCATTTCTAAACTTGTACTTGTCATTTAAAAGCAATGATTCTCTTATATGTAGTAAGCACCATAATAAAGCTAGTGCAAGAGCAAACAACTTACTTTTGGACTATTTTTATTGACAAGTTTGGGACATAAAACAAATGTTATTTAGGGATGGAACCAGTATCCATAATATCTCTAGTGCGTGCTTGGATATAATAAATCAAGTTGTTGTGATGAACTGATAACAATTCCATTTTGTGATGGCAGACGACAGGACAGCTACTACCAGCGATGCAACAACATAAATTTGAAATCATGGTCAAGGGTTGACATCTTAACATAACCTAAAACACAAACCGGCCATTTTGTACATTCATCATTGGAAGGTGATCATAGATTGATATGACAGGTGATATACAGAAATCGCTAACTGGTGATCTGCCACCTATTAACAAGGGATTTTAAATGAAATGTTTTTTGTTCTAAGATCATGATTAATGGTAGTATGTAGGAGAAGTTCTTGTCTTAAAAGGGTGAATTCTTAATTACTTTCTGCTTCAAATTAAAGCATTGTTTGGAGGGGGAGAAGAGTGCTTATCAAAAGTTGTTAACTGTTACGAGTAGCTTTATCTTTCTTTGTAGCGGAGGAATCAATGGTTTGCAGCAATGCACATACTCCTGCTGGCTCCATTTTTCCATGAGATGTCGAAATGCCTTCAGCCACTAAATATTTTCTTCCGGTCTACGAGATCTGTTTTTCTGGAGAAGAAATTGGTGTTTGAAGGCTTCATTTCATTTTGTATGTATCACAATTTAATCTTTGGAAAGTTGTCTTTTCTGTGAGTTTCACAGGAAAGAACTTATTTATATGCCTGATTTATTTCCCCAAAAACGTGTTCATGCCATATGAGTAATTCCATGGTTTCTATTGGCTTTAGTATCTTAAATATAAAATCACAGTAATAGATTCAAAGATTGACAGCCAGGGTGTGTTGCTTGTTGAGTTTGGCTAAATTCTTTTATTCAAATTGTGGCGGGAGCAAATTAACATATGCTGGATTAGGGTATGTATGATATCTCTTCCATTACTGGACAGATTGGGTTTATAGGGTGTCACCATATGGTAGTGCAGCAGTTGTGAACCTGTGGTGCTGTGGTAGTACCATACAATTTAGATTGTGTGATCTGAAAATGGTTAATAACAAATTGGATTTAGATCTTTTAAAGAATTTTACTGAATCAGTTGCTGATATATATCATATATGGTTGAATTATTATGACCTGTTAAGCTCAGCAATTTGGATGGAATATAACCTCTTCATTTATCTAAGATTATTTATAGATCGGATCTGTCCCAAGTAGATATAGGCATATTCTAAAGTTGGGTCGAACGAGGTAGTTATATGATTTAGTTTTTCCCTTGAATTTTTTATTGGTAGATAACAGTGTATATATCTATCTATACTACTAATAAAATGATTAGCTTGTTTCGTCTTTAACTTTTGGCATACCAAAATATCCTCATACAATGAGGTAGTTATATGATTTAGTTTTTCCCTTAAATTTTTTATTGGTAGATAACAGTGTATATATCTATCTATACTACTGATAAAATGATTAGCTTGTTTCGTCTTTAACTTTTGGCATACCAAAATATGCTCATATAAATTCCGAAATAATATATTCTTCAGTTTAATTTTATTTCCTACAAAAAAGGTTAAAAAGGTAATACTATCTCACGTACAAGAGAAAAAAAAAATCAAATATTTAATTTCTATCTATATTTGTTATCTATTTGAATTCAAATACTTCGATTATGTTTTAAAAAAGAAAAATTCAATTATGTTCATACACAAGGGGAAAAAAAAAGTTTATCTCCATCTATTTGTATTCAAATATATGATTTCTATTTGTATTTGTTACCTATTTGAATTCAAATACTTCAATTATATTTTATTTTTTAATTACTTTTTCAAAAAAAAAAAAAAAAAACCACTACCTCTCACATACAAAAGGAGAGAAAAATATATATATATATATATATATATATTCTCACCACCCATTTGTATTCAAATGTCTGATTTCTGTTTATATTTTTTATTTATTTGAATTCAAATACTTCAATTATATTTATTAAAAAAAATACAAAATTACTTCTTCAAAAAAAAAAAAAAAAAAAACCCACTACTTCAAGTAAAATCAGTAAAAACCACTCATTCTTATTCCAATTTTTTTTTTTTTAAATTCTTTAAAACATTCCAAAATTTTTGTTATTCAAATTCTATACAGATATCATAAATCACTATTCATCTATAGTAATGTAAATCATCTTTCTTTTGTTCAAATCTCAAATTTTTTTACTTATTACAATTTTTATCCCAATCAGTAAATTCAAATGTCCTATTGGATTTCAACTTTTTACGGTACAAAATTGCCCTCATTTGAACACGTTAAAATTGCATCTACCCACTACTATCTCAACTCCCTTTAGCCACTATCAAGTATAGCACGTCTTCCACCTTCCTACTTCATAGGTTCATTCTAATTTAACAAACCCACCAGTTTCATGACTGAATCAAATGCAGTAACCTTTGAAATCCATTGAATTTCAATATTTTAAGGTACATTATGTCTAATTTATATGGAGAAAAGAATTTTTATTGAGGTATGTATTTAAAAGTGTTTGTTGTTGACAAAGAGCTTGGCGAGAGAGACAGAGATTGTTGACTACAAGCCCGGTCTTAATTTCTATTGAGGTATGTATTTGATTCCTTTGTAATGTTTTGTAATGTTGAGCCTATTTTGATCAATTTTTTATTTTACCTTGAGTCTAATTGCACACCCAAAAAAGCACGTGTGATAAGTCTAATATAGAATAAAAGCATTTAATTATTTTTTTTTTTACTTTGTAACTCTGGTAAGAATTTTAACCTTTTGAATATATTTTGTTACAAATTCAGCCAATATAGTTTTTTTTTTTTTAATAAGAGTATCCAGATCTCTTCGAGTATCTGACTATTCTCTTGAGCATATGTAGTCCTTCCGTCTCCTCGAACATGTGCAAGCCAATATAGATTTAAAGGGCCGAAGTTCTATCTAAAATGATGAGTTTATTTTTGTTATATATGATTCATTATTAATCCTTTAACTAGCAAGCGTAAAATTGAACACTCATGTTTACGAAAAAGAGTAATTATAATGTAAAGAATAACCATAGGTTTCAAATCTTATTGTTCTATTAAAATCAAGTCAAGCTTTTATTAAAAACTCAGTTCATATGCAATCTAGACATGAGACAATACTTCTTTTCTGTTTTTTTTGTTTTGTTTTTTATTTTTTTATGTGGGGAAGGGAAAACGATTTGTTAGTTACAATAATAGAGGAGAGGAGGATTCGAATCCTTTTTCTTTATTACAAGGTTCTTGACTTGACACATCCTACACATAAAGATAAATTGGCTTTATATATCTCATTATTGGGACAACTTTTTTACTTGAATGTTTTTGGATTTACTGATTGAGTTAAGTAGCAAAGCACTGAAAGTCAGAAACTGATGTGAAATCTTAAGAGAAGCTTCAAAGCATGGTACTTGTTCAATACACTGAATTCCGGCATTTAACCATTAAATGAAGGTGTAAATACTACTCATCCCAACTTTTTTGAGCAGGCTTATGCTACCCCCCAAAGAGGGTCAAGCTGAGGTAAACATAAATCATAAAAATGATCTCTCTCTCTCTCTCTCTCTCTCTCACACACACAAATGGAAACCTTAGGAAACATTTAACATTTTTCAATTGCGTCGACAGTATCAAATTAACAATATCGTTATGTTACTCTAAGCCATAATCACAAAAAATAAAATAGAAGACGGCAATGAAAGCAACTCATATAAAATAAAAGGATTACAGCACATTGTTTACTTCACAGTAAGCAGGCATTAAGTTGGGTACTGACGATGTTTTCACCAACTTAAGCATATCAGGAGTATCCTAAGAAAGCCCAATCCGAACAGAAAACAACATGCAAGATACTATGCAATACATCAGACAGAAGTAAAACGCATCCATTGCCTAAGAGATAGAGACATATTGTTTGTCCAATTACAATTAGCTCTAGAACAACAGCAAGTAATGCTTCCATTGTTGAAGACATGAGGCCTTATTTGCCACCATCTCCAAACAAGTAACCCAGGGAAGATCCACCACCAGGAGCTGCATGGACCTTTGTTGAAGGCCGATCCTGTCCAGAAAAAATTTCTAGAAATTAAGGAAAACTTTGTCCATGCGACTTTATACAGCAAAAAATATAACAAAAATCTACAACGACTATGCAACTGTGTAAACATGATTTCATCATACATTTTGTAAGTATGACCTCTTTAATATAAAGAGAAATAGGCTTTGCCCTTCTTCAGAATGAACCAAGGTAATAAAAATATGAGTTTCAGTAATCTAAAGTGTTTGTTTGCCCAGTAACTCAACCTTCACATGGTGAAGGATGTTCGATCCAAGATAAAATAATATAGTTGCATATAAGAGGCAAAATTTTCCAATTTCTCATTTCCATTTCAAATTCCAACTAGACTTGTCAGTTTTCACCACTAACAAGTTCCACATTTAACAACACAGCAAGGATAATAACCAAAAAAAAAAAAAAAAAACATTTCGATTCACACCAACAGATTTACAATGCAGAAAATGAAGTTCCACTCAGTTCAGCTGGGGTATCTTAGATATGTACGACCTCCACAACTTCTGCAGCAGATACCTAAAGGTTCCCTATACATCTCACAACGTTCAATGGTATCACTTCAAACCAGAGTAGATGGTCCATGATGATATCTCTTTATAGAGTTTTATACCAATAATGTTACCGGGAACTCCAAGACATCATGAGCAATGTTTCTAGCCCATCAAAAACTTTTCAACGTCAAGAACCATAGTACCTCTAGTTATCTCCATACACCCTTTTAATGAAGCATCTCTTTAAATGGTGAAAATAATTAAAATCATATCAAATCTTTTTTAAGTCCATAAAAAACAAATCCATCCTTAGAACAAGGTTACCCCCCCCCCCCTTTTTCTCAATTTCTTTTTAATAGCAGCATTGATATGCACTTGCACTGTCCATGTTGTTCGAGAATAAATCCACCTAGACTCAAATGAATGACGAGCAAAATTTAACAAACTAAAGGGAAAAGTCTCCAATCAAGAATCTTGTGCAATAATTTTCACTAAAATAATATCTGATCTTACAAAAATTTAATGTTAAACATTTTTAACTCGAAGCAAAAATGAAAACTGTGAAAAAGATCATACCGTGATGAAGTTGCCGCAGTTCTGACCATCAGCTCGGAAATAGTTGTTTTGGGTGTTGCCCTGAATGCCTGCTGGAATCTGCTTACCAGCCTCTTCAGGTGGTGCAGCAGGAGTGGAGTTCTGAGCAGGTGAATTATTTGTAACCTGTCCTTGATTCACAGGAGCTTCGGCATTGTTTTTGTTTGTGGAGGGTTTTGGAGCCTCATCGCTTCCAAACAAGTAGCCCAAAGAACTCTGTCCCCCACCGGCACTGACTCCACGACCCATGACCTCTGATTTTAACTCCTATATAAGAAATAGAAAATCAGCGACCACAGTAGACACTAATATCAACCTATATGCCAAAATTGAGAGCATTTCCACACACACACACACACACAAAACCCGGAATTTATGCATTACAAAGGAGAAGCATAAACATCCCATCACACATGAACCTTGAAATGGCAGCTTAGAGACTATTTCCTATGCACATTGTGATTCAGTGCCACATTTTGTGGCCAGGACCTAAACACTCTTATAGGGAGAATTTCCTTATAAAAAGGAAAATAGTGCAATTATGTAAACCTAAGGACTTATATAAATGTTAGACACAGAGGTGAAAAAACAAATAGAAACTAAGGACTTAATACCACCTCCAATGTATCCAAAAAGTAACTCTTATGAAAGCATTTCTTAAGGTGTTGCATCATAATCATAAAAATAAGCAATTTTAAAGAGAAACCCATGTTACAATTCACTCCAATTACAATCAAAGTGCAGAAATTAGCTTTAAAACAGCAATGAAAAGCTTAGATCCATTGTGTTAAGGTTTGTAGCTTAACCCAACACTACAAGTCACTGGCAATTGTGGGTGGTCATGTTAAATTTCTAATTAGACATAACAAAAGCAAACTAATCCACCTCTTGAATCAAATCAAACCCACATTACAGTAAACTTTTTTTCAGGTCCTAACGCATGTGATTCTAATTCATGGTAAAGCCATTATTACACAAATCATAATAGAATTTCTAGCAACAAAAATCTTCAAGCAAAAAGAACAAATAAATATATAAACACCATTATAGATCCACTTAGAAAGTGATGAAAAGAAAATCAGAGTAAATGTAACAAACAAGATCCACAGAAATCTTTCAACACCAGAACTCTGTTTGGCTGGTGAGAAAAAAATTTAAAAACCCAGAAGGAAATCACATTTTCTTTTTAAGATATTAAAAGCGCTTAGAACTATGGAACATGAAGAAGAAAAAAAAAACAATTTTTTTTAATGGGTTTCTCGGGAAACAAACGGAAAATGAAAATGGTGCAGAGAAGAGAAGAGGTTTGTCTGTCTCACCTTGAACGTGGTGTTTGGATCAGATCTGAGAAAGAGTGAGCAGAAAGCACAGGTAAAGGTAACAACTTATTTATATAATAATTGTATTTAATAAATTCAAAATGACATATAAACGGAGTGGGACCCAACATAAGGTTTTTGAATAATTTTGCCTCTCTTTTTTAAAATAAATTAAATTAAATTATTATCTGTAAATTTTTTTTTTTTTTTTTTTTTTTTTGCAAGAGAGGGAATTTAGAAACTGGTTTTAATATAAAAATTCGATTTTTTTTGAGAGAATATAAAAATTCGATTTTTTTTTGATAGCATAAAAATTCGATTTATTCAACCATAACTCATTTTGTGGATCATAGGTTATAAGGGAAAAGTTAATGGATACTCTAATTGCATTGATTTATAAGATATTTAAAAAAAATTATTATAAAAAAAAAATTATTTGACTTTGAAAACGGGGAAAAATCTTTTTTAAAATGATTTAAAGACACCCGTTAATGTGACCCTTTTTGTAATTATATTAATTTGAAATCCTTAGCGATTTTGCTCATAAACTTATATAATCTTTATTTATATTTATATCTCTGATTTTATATCTATTTCTATAAATTTTATATATGCTTCTATACTCTATATTACTATTTAAGAGGTTTTATCTATTTAGAATTCACTTTTTGGATGTCCAAAATATCCTAACATTCTACTCATTCACAAGTTTTCAACTAATAATAACAAATACATCAAATAAAACCCAAAATTTTTAACCTCCAATTATCAGCGTCTCCTTCAAAACAACCCCACATATTCCTTTTGAATTCAAATAACTGTTAGCTTACATTTCTTAAAAAAAAAAAAAAAAAAAAAAAAAAATAACCCTCATCCTCATCTTTATGTAACGTATTGAGTAACTTCTCGTAACAAAGTGTTTTGCCGTTGAATTGTAAGTAAAACACTCCTAGAGATTTTTATTTCATAAGTTTAAATCTAATATTTAAAATAAAAAATAATAATAAAAAAAAATAAAGAAGAGTGCAAAGCTCTACATGCACCATGCGCGGGTATATTTGTAATTTTCCTCACTATGTTTCAATTTTTATGTTCTTGACATTATATACACACACTAGTATGTAGCCCCGTGCTACTGTACGAGAATGGATATATTATTAATTATGAGTTTATTCATGTTTAAAAGGTTCAGTTAAATCTAAATTCATATTATTAACCAAAAAATTTCATTAACAAAATTTAGCAGTATATATATTTTACACAGAAAGATGAACCTTGGTGACAATGTTTATCCAAAAGATCCATTCATGCTTTTGAATCTTCAATCTCTATTGGTGATTGAAATTTTCGCAGCTTAAAAAATTTTAAATTAAAAAAAAAAAAAAAAAAAAACCCTCAGAGTTGTACTCATTTTGTAGTTTTACGATGGGTCATTTTGTAACATGATGGGCATTTGTGTGAAGAAAAAACTTTTGAAGTTCCATGGCTGATAAAAGAAATTCTTTCCAATCTCTTTTTATAGAGAGAGGGGTTTGTGCGTGTTTTTATACATCCTTCATAGATGTATTATCACAAAACAGGTCCAATGGATTTAGATTGGTACTACTGATTCCCAAAGCATGAGTGTTTAATGTGTTATTAATTTCATCTCATTGGCTTTTGCACATGACAGCAAAATTAAAAATAATTAGATTGTACACGTGAATAGTAAAATTGGACTCCAATTTCAGATTCTAATTGAACAATTGGAATGATAATATATGATAGTAACAACAATAGGAAAATTCAAATAAAATTTCGAATTAAATTGTAACAATCTGAATAAAAAATTCCAATAGAAAGACAAGGTGGAGTGATCCACTCCAAGAAGGCGACCAAACTTGCATAAATATAGAATAATAAATCTCTTTTCGGAAAATTTACATTGTTCATAACCTTTACCTTTATTCAACATTTTAAAAACATAGTGACTCACATCTGCCATTCAGACATCTACAGCCGGGTCCTCTCCAATTCGCGTGAGATTCCATTGACCACTAAGTTCCTTTGCAGCCTGCAAAAAGTATCATCCATCAGTCCACGGCAGTACTTTCTTCATTGTTATAGGTGCCAAACCTGAACAAAAAGTCAAATATAAGAATAGTGAAATTTAGGCATAATGTGCATCTAATCACATATTAGCAATTTATAACAAATGTAAAGATGCAAACTTTATAAGTGAATAATAAACAAAACTCAGTGTCAGAACCAAGAAGAAAGCACTTTAATCCGAAACTCAGTGCAAATGTAAAGATGTAAACTTTGTAAGCAATTTATAACAAAGATGCAAACTCTAGCTTTGCTATCTTTTTGGAAATTATGCAATGTACCCAAACCAAGTTCTTATCACCGAGATTAATCTCTTTGGTTTTCACGTTTGACTACAAAATCAAGAAAAAACTTAATTAGCACAGTAACTCACTTGACCCGATACATAGAAGTGGTTTTAATGAGAATGAGCCCACATACATTTAGCCACATGATGCAAAATTCAACTTCAATTTCAGATTCTAGACACATGGCACAAAATTAGAGTTCTAATTTGGAATTCAATTTCACACTCTCTCTACTTCACCTATTATTTTATATATAGATTAGTTTGGGTAATCATAACGATGTGATTGAATTTAAAGTAGATCATATTATCTTAATAGGGGTAAAAAAATTAATGCATTACCTTGTAAAAAGAGAAAAATTGTGATTTTTTTTTCCTGCAAAAAAAAAAAATTGTGATTTTTTTTGTTTGTCTTGATCAAGGTTTAATGATGGCATAACTGTTAGTAAACAAATCATCGTACTTAGAATTATTTTAAAAGGCACAACCCATGAATTTTTGTAAGATATATCATAAATAAAGTGTGGGTAAATAATATAGATAAAGGAGCATAATAGTGAAGCTCATATTGTGAGCAATATAAAGTATAAATTTCCTTAACATTTTGGTGTGCAAAAGATACTTTCTTTGGTGGGTCTAGTACATGAATACTACTTCCCCCAATTTAGCTGAATATCATTGTTTTAAGACCTTTTTTTTTTTTTTTTTGGATAAATTGTTTTAAGACTAAATATAGACACAAAGAGAGATTCATAATTGAAAACAAATTCTTATCAAAAAAATAAATAAATAGTTGAAAACAAATTCATGTGATGGTTTTTGTTTACCGGATAGGTGCTAGTACTACTATAAAGTCGTCGATGCTATGCTTGTAATTGTAAAAAAGGGAAGCTCTATCTTTTCCCTCAATCTCATTTAATGATTTTTTTCCAACATGCTCTCCAAAAAGTCCAAAGTACACTAACTAACCCTCTCATTCAATAATTTTTCTCCAATATCCTCTCCAAATTATACTGTACTAAATTTATCTTATTTTTAATAAGTTACAATCTTCTCGTAAAAAAAAATAAAAAAATAACATGTGTTGGCCAAAATTAAACATGGTTTAGACACACAAAAATTTAGTAAAATAGATCTTAAGAATAAATAAACTAAACAAAACAATTACTTTAAGGAAAAACCAGTTGTTTGACACATGAGGCTAAGTTTACACACTTAAAGCATCTGTATCAGTTGATGCAAAAAATTTGTCAATTTTGCAAAAAAACTTGCTTTTTTCTATTTTGCACACCTATTTTTTCAAAACTCTCACGTCAGTTTCTCTATTATACACATTTATTCAATAAAATATTCATTTTTTCCCACTGTCATCTCTCTCAGAGACCCACACACAACCCACACAACCACTATCATCCAACCACCCAACCACCATCATCAAGCCACACAACAACCTAGCCACCATCCCATTAAACCAAGCTACCATCAATGAAATTCACATAACCATTCAACCAAGCCACCATCAACCAACCTCCAAAAGCCCAAATCCAAAGATCCATCATCAACCTACCCAATCACCATCATCAAGCCACACAACAAAAATCCAAAGATCCAATCACCATCATCAAGCCACCATTATCAACCTACCCATATCCAAAGATCCAAAAACCCATTTATCAAAATCCCAAAACCCACTAGAAACAAAGGAAAACCATCAGTGGTAAAGGTCAGAGAGAGTAAGGGACGACGATGACCCAACATGCAACAAGCGGCAATGAGCGACAACGATGACCCAACACGCAGATTAAAGCGAACAGTGAAACTAGCGGTGAAGCTTGAGTTAGAGACTGAGAAACAAAGAGAGAGTTCAGAAAGAGTGTTTAGAAAGAGTGAGGGAGTGAATAGAATGACAGAGAAAAAAATAATAAAATATTAAATGCAAATGCTACAATAACCGCATATATGCACGGTTACTGTAGCAATTGTGCATTTATGCACAATTTTACACCCACTGATGTGGGTGTTTTTTGGTCAAAATGTGTAAAATGAAGAGTTTTTCGAATTTTGCAAGATTTCAGTGGATGCTCTTAGAAGATTAATATTATCAAGAAAAAAATAGATTAAGATCATCTAGAATTTATACACTTGGAAAATTAAGATCATGTAGGATTATTGTAGCAATTAAGTTAATACGAACAAATAGTTTTCTGTTTTGTTATTTTTTAAAACATATTTCAAAGTGGCAACAAAACGTAAACAAAAACATAACAAATGTAAGAAGCAACGTGTATTAGGAACAAAATTGTGGTAAGAATTTAAAAAAAAATTTTGATATAAACTATTAAGCTTTTGTGTTTATTCAAATAATTGATAAAAAGTAGTAGGAAAAAGTTGATAAAAACAATTAAACTAATGTATGTAAGGGGGTGGGCTGTGCTAGTGGTGTTGGGCTGCCTCCTACTGCACTAAGACCAAGTTTTCTGGATAAGAGAGTCGGGACCGACCCAGCTTCAGCTTAAGTTGGTTCGGCTTGTGCGCAAACTAGGCCAAATCTGTCAAGGACGTGTTCACGGCAGGCGAAACTATTTCAGACAAATCATGGCAGGCAGACATAATAAAAATAAAATAGACAGAAAATATCTAGCCACTTTAATGGGGAATTGACCAAATAGCCCTTAAAATCAATTACAATAACAATACTATTTGTTTTCTTTCTTACAGAAAAAAAAAAAAAAAAAAAAAAAAAAAAAAACATAGCAGAGGACATCAAATGTTTATAAGCATGGATTAGCCGGAATATTAGAGGAAATCGATCAGAAATTCAATTCGCAGGAACAGAACCACAAAGGGAAGAACGTCCCTCCTTAAAGCAGCCAACCTCTCAGGAAAGAGACCTGCCGTAGAGGTTAGCCGCCCTGAGGGAAATGGGTCTGAATGGTTTTCTGCGTAGGTACTTTCGTGTTTTTCTTACAGAGGGCTGGATTTCATGAGGGAGAGAAGGGACTGATCTATCAGTGCATGCCCACCTTTCTAATTCTCACTATTTCTTTCTTTCTTCTCACTTCGTTTTCTTTGCTATTTCTTAGTCAAAGTTCCGTTGTTCCTCCCCCTCTCTGTTCATGGCAAGACCCTTCTTTTATAGTGTCTGCCGTGACCCGATTTTACTGTTTTAACCCTTAACTCTCTTTATCTGGTCTAAGTGTACTGGCCGACCATCACTGTTCTATCTATGTGTCGTCCTCCCATCGCCAGACAAGGAAGTGTATTTTGTTTGCTAGTTTGCCGTGACACCTTTTCTTGCTACGGTCTAGGTTATTTCTCTCTTTCTATCCCTCATGGCATGCACCTAATGGTTCCAACTCAGCTTGCCTTTTTTGGGTAGTAAGCCATCCCAGCAGGGCACCTCCCTAAAAGAGCCTGAGCCGGAACCATAAAAATAGATCTTCCCCTCTCCCCACCACCAAACTATGCCCTTTGATCCTCTGACCCCCCGACCTCACCATGCTCTGTATTGGCTGGGTACAGGCTGGTGGTGCCTGGGCCTTGTGCGTGCCTTCATTCCATATGTGTCCAAAACTTGCCTGCTGCCCATTCGTCTGCCGTGGTCTGGAGGCTCGCCATCCGTGTTTTTTGACCTCTTATGTGGCTGTTCTTTGTCTTCTCACTCCACTTAGGAGCTGGGCTTTATTTGATGATGGGTCTTACATTTCTTTGACCCACTCCTTGGTTTCCTTTGTTTCTTGCAATGTCGTTCTGTTATTCCTGCCGTAATAACTTAAACCTACTAGGCCTCTTTTAGGCCAGCTGTTTATTCCTTCTCTCAGTGGCTTGGCATGGCCACTGATTTGCTTTTATTTATGGGCTCCTATGTCCCTTTTGACTTTCCTTTGGGCATCTTCATCCCATTTGCTTTCTTTGGGCTTCCTCAGCCCTTTTGCTAATTCTACATTCTCATGGGCTTTTTACTAACTTCATTGGGTTTCCTTGGTCCAATAACCTTATTCTCATCCTTGGGGTTTATAGGCTTGCCATAAACCCCCTACTTTCTTAGTTTGCATTACCTTGGGCCTGCGGCAGCCCTTTCTCGCTTTTCTACCTCATATACTGCCCATGGGATGCTATTTCTCTCTTTTCGGGCTTCTTTGAGCCCACTTGCCTCTTCAAGACCCATTTGTTTATTTCTTGGACCTGTGATCCATTATTCCTGCAGCTTGGGCCTAATGGTTTTGCGGTTTACTTTGTCAATTCTTTGTTGCCCTTGTTATTGGGCTTTTTTTCTTTCCACCTGGATTCTCACAAATGGCCCTCAACAATGTATTTATCTAAAAAATTGTTGTAATTTACACAACCACCACTTAAAAACTCAACTTTTATAATATAGTGGTTTCTATCCAAAAAAAAATATATATATTACAATATAGTGTATGATATGATTGTTGAGGGCCATTCATGAGAATCTAGGTGGAAAGAAAGAAAGCCCAATAACAAGGGCAACAAAGAATTGACAAAGCAGACAGCAAAACCATTAGACCCAAGCGGCATGAAAAATGGATCACAGGCCCAAGAAATAAACAAATGGGTCTTGAAGAGGCAAGTGAGCTCGAAGAAGCCTGGAAAGAGAGAAATAGCATCCCATGGGCAGTGTATGAGGTAGAAAAGCGAGAAAAGGCCGTCGCAAGCCCAAAGTAATGCAAACTAAGAAAGTAAGGGGGTTTATGGCAGGCCCATAAACCCCAAGGATGAGAATAAGGTTATTGGGTTAGGGAAGCCCAATGAAGTTAGTAAAAAGCCCATGGGAATGTAAAATTAGCAAAAGGGCCGAGGAAGCCCAAAGAAAGCAAACGGGCCAAGGATGCCCAAGGGAAAGCCAAAAAGGACATAGAAGCCCATAAATAAAAGCAAACCAGTGGCCATGCCAAGCCACTGAGAGAAGGAATAAACAGCTGGCCTAAAAGAGGCCTAGCAAGATTAAGTTATTACAGCAGGAATAATAGAACGACATTGCAAGAAATAAGGGAAACCAAGGAATGAGCCAAAGAAATGTAAGACCCATCATCAAATAAAACCCAGCTCCTAAGAGGAGCGAGAAAACAAAAAGCAGCCCACATAAGAGGTCAAAAAACACGGACGACGAGCCTCTAGACCACGGCAGACGAATGGGCAGCAAGCAAGTTTTGGACACATATGAAATGAAGGCACGCGCAAGGCCCAAGCACCACCAGCCTGTACCCAGCCAATACAGAGCATGGTGAGGTCGGGGAGTCAGAGAATCAGAGGGCATGGTTTGGTGGTAGGGAGAGGGGAAAAATCTATTTTAAAGGTTCCAACTCAGGCTCTTTTGGGGAGGTGTCCTGCTGGGATGGCTTACTACCCAAAAGAGGCAAGCTGAGTTGGAACCATTAGGTGCATGCCATGAGGGATAGGAAGAGAGAAATAACCCAGACTGTAGCAGGAAAGGGTGTCACGGTAGACTAGCAAACAAAATACTCTTCCTTGTCTAGCGATGGAAGGGCGACACACAGACGGAACAGTGATGGTCGGCTAGTACACCCAAACCAGACAAAGGGAGTTAAGGGCTAAAATAGTAAAATCTGGTCATGGTAGGCACTATAAAAGGGGGGTCTTGCCGTGAACAGAGGAGGAGGAGGAACAACGAAAACTTTGACTAAGAAATAGAAAACTTAAAAGAAATAGCAAAGAAAACAAGTGAAAGAAAGAAACAGTGAGAATTAGAATGGTAGGCATGCACTGATAGATTGATCATTTCTCTCCCTCATGAAATCCGACCCTCTGTAAAGAACTCGAGAGTATCTACGCAGAAAAACCACTTAGACCTGTTTCCCTCAGGGCGGTTAACCTCTACGACAGGACTCTTTCTTGAGAAATTGACTGCTTTGAGGAGGAACGTTCTTCCCTTTGTGGCTTTGCTCCTGTGGATTGGATTTCTAGTCGATTTTCTCTAATATTCCAACTAACCCATGCGTATTAACATTTGATATCCTCTGTTATTTCTTTTTCTCTTATGCAAAAAAGAAAACAATTGGTATTGCTGTTGTAATTGATTTTAAGGGCTGTTTGGTCAATTCCCCCATTAAGTGGCTAGATATTTTCTGTTTATTTTATTGTTATTAAGTTTGCCTGCCACGATTTGTCTGAAACAGTTTCGCCTACCGTGAACACATCCCTGGCAGACTTGGCCTAGTTTGCGCACAAGCCGGACCAACTTTAGCTGAAACTGGGCCGGTCCCAACTCTCTTATCCAGAAAACTTAGGCTTAGTGCAGCAGGAGGCAGCCCAACACCACTAGCACAGCCCACCCCCTTACAATGATTTAATTATTGTGATTTTTTATTGTCAATTTGTTAAAAATAATAATACTGAAATTAATATTTTTCTAATTATTAAACTAATTTTTTTTATTATATATCAATCTCAATAGATCACCTTTTGAGATCTCCTTACTTCATAGAATGAGAAAGATCTCACACCATCATTGTCCATAGGATTGGTTTTAGTGGCGGTTTGGCTTCTTTTTCTTTTTCATTTTTATAAAAATTTTAAAGATGGACATTTGCTTGATCAACTCTTAAAGATTTTATATAGCTTTTTATACTAATGGTCCTTTGTTCAAAAGGGAATCAAGTCGGTGCTGCTTTAGCAAAATATGCTAGAGAAAGAAAAGGTGTTGATAATGTTGTTTAGCTTGAAGATATGCCTTTGTCCCTTTCTACCTTATTGACAATTGATGAACTTCACTTATAAGTCAAGCACGAAAGGGTTTTTATTTTTATTTTTTTTAATTTTTATTTTTATTTTTATTTTTATAAATCTCTTAATTAAAATAGGTGCTGCTTTAGCAAAATATGCTAGAGAAAGAAAATGTGTTGATAATGTTGTTTAGCTTGAAGATATGTCTTTGTCCCTTTCTACCTTATTGACAATTTTTTTATTTCTTATCTCTTAATTAAAATAAAATCTTAACGGATCATGTTGATAGTTGTAAAAAAAAATGAAAAATATTGTCTCCCTAGGCTTTTTTGTTAAATACAAGTTTGTAGCACTTGGTACTTATATTTTTGGTAGGAACTCATATTTCATATTTTACAATTTTTGGTAGGAATCCATCTCATAATAATAATAATAACAGATTTCTTTAATATCAGTACCTTTAATCTCAATGAGGGGGGGGGGGGGGGGGTCTTGATAAATTCTATTGAAGGCCAGCCAAGAGCATTTTGAGGTGTGTGAATAATATATTGCCCTTTCCTTGACTATTGACACACCATTTCCCTGAAATTTGATGTGATCGAAGGTTCCTCCTAGAATAGCTTTCTTTTCATAGAGCCTTATGGAGGTTTTTGTCTTCTAATAATCTACGGAAGATGGTTGTTATTGTTGTAGATTGGTATTATATGTTTATATGGAGTGGGGAGTTAGTATCCCATCTTCTTCTTCATTGTCCCTTAGCGTATGAGTTATGGACAATGACTTGGAGTTTGTTTGGTCTTCTTTGGGTTATGCCATAGAGGGTCCTTGACTTGTTAGCAGCTTATTAAGATACCTTTGGTAGGCACCATAATATAGTTTTTTGGGAGAGTTGTGCCGCATTGTATTATGTGATGTCTTGGTGGAAATGAAATGCAAGATACTTTTAAGGATGCAAACGGTCTATTATTGAGATTAAATCTCTATTTATTTTTTTTTCATTCTTTACTATATTGGAGTATTACTTTTAAACCTCCTTCCTATCCTAATTTATTAGATATTTTTGGTATTGTAATTTAAAAGTTTGATTATATTGCTCCCCAAGTACACCCCCAATGTATAATATGAGTGCTTCCTCTTTTTTTTGATCAATAAAATTTCGTTAGCTATCAAATAAATAAATAAAAATATGTAGCTTTCATGTTTTGCATTATTTTATCTTTTATATTCTAAGGGCAATGAGATAATAATAATAATGAAACTTTTGTTGGAAATGTTATAGAGAAAACAAATTTTGATTCAATAATGGAACCCCTAAATATAGCAATAATATAGTTTAAAATAGAGTTTAAAAATATCTTACAAAACTATAGAATCACGTGAAAGCATTGTTCTTAAAAATTGATCTGTGCCACTTGAAGTAGAACTCGGTATGAATGACTCTCGGCCAAACAACCCCTCAAAATTAAACTATAGCATCATTTTTCGAGATGGACGCACTTCCAATCATGAAGATTTAAGAACAACACCTAATATGTCTTTCCTTACTTGCAATTAAAGATTGCCCAGACCCAAGAGTGTAGATCACACAAAAAAAAAATGTTGAGAGAAGAAGGAAAGAGCATAATAGAACATGAGAGTAATAAAATATGCTATGAGGTGTGTTAAATAAGCCAACTGAAATTACTAGAATAATGGGTTAGCTTAATAAGTAAGCTAAACCCAACAGGCAAACTAATGGACCTTACAAACACGTGTGATATGAATAAGCTCAAGTCCAATACTAGGTCCACTATCTTAAGATATCTTTCAAGTTAAAAATTGTCCGAAAACACAAAACAATGCTCACTCCTAACCAAAGTGGGACTCTCAACAATGAACAAAGTGTTTTGAACACACACCTACACTAACAACTTTGAATAGTGTGTTTAAGGTAACAAAACCATCACCAAGATCTTAGTTTGTAGAACTAGCTCTGTCCAGAGAAGAAAAATCAATGACATTATCATCATCGTGTAGGAAATCATTCATTCCATGTCAATTTACAAGGTAATAAAACCATCACCAAGATCATGTGCACTTGGTGCAATTGCTCTCAATAACTGAAATTAATAGTTGAAAAAATAAACTTTCAATCCCAACCATTGGATAAAAAAAAAAAAAAAAAAGTTATAAAATGAAGATGGTAAAATTTTAATGATAGAAAATTGAGCAATTGCACAAGACCACTCATCCAACTAATTGAAGTGACGTATGTCCTACATACAATTATTGGCGAAGTCGAAAAATATTTGTAAAATTCATTTGTGTTGTATTTTTGGATTCCAAAAAGTAAAAAGTAAAAAAAAAAAAAAAAAAATTATATCTAATTATCTTTTTATTTTTAATTTTTTTTTTTGGTTGAGAAAGTTCTTTTTTAGTTATGTTCAGTTTTCTTTATTCTTACGCAGAGTTTAGAAACCTCGGAATCAAAATAATACAAACGTTCTCACAAACACACACAAACAAAAAAAAAAAAAAAAACTTTGTTTTTTAGGGTTTATAAAATAAGAAGGCCTCATCCTCACTCTCACTCTTGACTCTCAGAAAAAAAAACCAAACCCCACACAGAGATTTTCAATTTCCCAAATTCTAGGGTTTACTCTCAGGCCCTCCAAGCTTCGCTAAGCGACGTCTTTCTCAAATTCATCTCTTTCTTATTACCGCACAACCTAGTTCTTGCCTAATTTTGATTTTTTTTTTTGTTCCTTTTAAGGTAAGATTTTTTTGAAACAAATTTTCAATGATTTTTTTTTTCTTTTTTGCTTGTTATTCTGTTTGGTTGATGGGAAAAGTTTAGGAAGAAGTGGGAAAGTGAGAATTTTGAAATTTACTGAATGTATTTTTTTAACTATGGTTTATGCCAATTGGTACTTCAATTTTTTGTATTGGAATTAACACAGTTTGACGCTTTTTTATGGAGTAATAATTGAAACTGAGCATTAGGAGTTATTCATTGTTTTTATTTATTTATTTGAATGTTTTGTATTAGTTTATTATAGGAATGATACATTTTGAGTAATGGGGTTTTCATTTAGGATAATTTCGACTCGAGAAATGAATTTTTGTTTGATTGGAGTTTGGTTATTCAAGGATGTTTGAGAGCTGAGAGTGAAAGATGGGAATTTTTTTTTTTTAAATTTTGATATATGGTTTTTAAAAAGTTATATTGCTTTTGTAAATTGATGCATTGGATTTTAATTACAATTTGAATAAGTTTGTGAGTGTAGTTTGCATTATTATATGCTAGCATTGTAGTAGGTACTGATTGGTTCTCAATATGATTTTATTGAGTTTTTTTTTTTTTATATTGTTCTACAGGATATTGTGCAAATGGATGGGTTGAGGATTTGACCTGGGCAAAAATTGGGTTTTTGTCTGAGAAAGTCTCAGTAATCTAAGTGCTCCTTGGATTGTCATTTTTAAGTTGTGATATATGAGATGTATGGACAAGGGAATTATGGTCCTCAGTTTGGGCAAGGTCCTAACACACCCATGCCACCTGCATACTCACAGCGCCCATTGGCTCCGCCTCCACCTCCCCCCCATTTCCAACAAGGGCCGCCTGCTCCACCCCCTCCTATAAATCAACAAGCTCCTCCTACCGTCCGACCTCATGTAGGTAACCCAGGCCCCCATATATATCATCAGCATGGTCCTCCTGCCCCACTTTCCGCAATGCATCAAGGTCCACCTGGTGGGATGCTGAACACAGGTCAACCTTATTTACAAATTCAAGGAAGCGCCCCATTGCCTGTTACATACTCAAGTACTCAACAGACTTCACAACATCAATTGCATTTAGGGACACAGAATGTGCATCATGCTCCACCAACAGTACCTCCTCCCCCTCCCCCTCCTCCTCCTGGTCCTCCTCGCTCAGAAATCTTACAGGCCCCGCCTCCTCCTAGAGTATTACCTCCTCCTCCTCCTCCTCCTCCTCCACATGGACAGACATTGTATAGAGCTCCTCTTCATCCACCACCACGGCAGCCTAGTGCTGTGCAGGGTCTTCAGCAAATGTCGTCACCTCCACCTCCTCCTTCTACTTCTGGTTTTTCCAGTTATGCATCTTCCATGGTTCCCCCACCCCCACCATCTTCTCCACCACCTATTCCACCTTCTCCACCACCGCTAACCTCTTCCCTTACTTCATCTTCTATTCCCAATAAGGTTAGACATGATACATCTGCCCAGGATGGCTATCGAAATCATGAAGGTGGAAGTGGATGTGAGGTGGGCCTTCTAGCAAGAGATGGTGTGTCATCAACTGGAAGTGCCATATTGGATCTTCCTTCACCTCCGCCTAAGCCAACAGAAGAAAAAGTTGTTCAAAATATTGAAGGTTTGTGCCAGCTTATTGCTAAAAATGGTAATGGTATTGAAGATTTGACCCGTCATAAAGAAGCTAGGAATCCAGAGTTTGCATTTTTATTTGGTGGTGAGTCAGGAAGTGAAGCTGCAATCGCTCACGAGTATTTCCTGTGGATGAAGAAGAAATGCGTCTTGGAATATAAAATTCCTGAAGGGCAAGGTGTCTCATCATCGAGTACTTTAAAAATCGAGTCTTCAATGCAATCTGAACATCTGAAGGTTGGTGCTGGATGTGATTCACCTTCTGATTCTGACATGGAGATGGAAGGTAGGTGTGACTGATCATGATTCTGCTTCCCAGTATTATTACAAGATTTGTATGTCTATTAGCATGTGATTGCATGATGTGTGTATTATATGCATCATAACTCCCCTTGCTTAACTTTAACGTTTGACATGATTGTCTATCGTGTCATGTGTCATAAATGTGGATTAAGATCTTCAAGAGTTTTTAGGGCAACTCCACCGGGAATTTCCTAAAATCCTATCCATCAATTTTGAAATGAGTGGATTGGATTTGGCCACATCCTCAATAATTTAAATAGATACCCAAATGATGATAGTAAATTTTCATTTAAATGTTGATGGTGTGGCAAAATCCAATCCACTCATTTTAAAATGGATGGATATGATTTCAGAAACTCTATGCTAAGAACTCTAGAGGATCTTAATGCCAAAAGTACTGGTCATTGTCTTCAGCCAATGGGCTTTGGCTCTAGTGGCACTTCCTCCTCCCACAAGGAAAGCAACTTCTTAAGTGAATTGGGTGATTGAATGGGAGATGACATTGAATAAATAGGAATAAGTTTTTGCCTCTTCATCTGAGTTAAATGTCTATTTTATTCTCATTCATTTTCTATCTCGGAGTCTCCCAATCTTTTTAGACATTGGATATGAAAGTTTCTTTCAGTTTCCCAACACTGTTTAAAAAAAAAAAAAAACTATAACTGAATTGTTTACAATATGCATTTTATTCTGCAGTGTGAATGTGTGATGCATCAAATTTTGTGCAGTGGGCTGGCTGGGCTTCTGCAATACATTATTTCTGATAATTAATTTCATTAACATAATTTTCAAGTTTCTAGATTTTGGTTGTGTAAAATGGACATATGATATACAGGAGTGCACTCATACTGAAATATAAGAATAGAATTATGTCAAGGTCCTTGTAGCTCCTGGTGGCACCTCCTGGTGTTTCTAAACGAGACATCTAGGGTTCAAATCCCCCCCACCCCCAACTATTGAATTATTAAAAAAGAAAAAGAAAAAAATAGAATAGAATTATGCCATTGTAGAAAACCTGCACATCGACATAGAAATCTTAGCTGCTTGAAATCATTATAAGAAACTTTTTGGTACTCACCTCCAAAGAGACCAGTGATCAATTATCCCAACAAACCAGAAGATAGTAATACTTAATGAGAAGTATGTCCTCCATTTGATGAATGGGTTGGATGAACTGTAACTCAATTCTGCACCTCTTTCTATATTGGGTATTTGGTTCACTTATTGGAAAAGTATCATTTGTAAAGGCCTTTAATATACAGGTTTGCTTGTAGGCACATGGTTGTTGTAAGGTTCTTTTCCAGAAGAGTTTAGACCAAGGATCCTTGTCTGGATTCTGGCTTTCTTGTAATAAGACATAGGTTATCATACCTATCTAATGTTTAGCATTTTTTGTTTGTTTGGTTTTTTATTTTCTTCAGCTTTATCCTTTTCAAATTAGTTATACTCATAATACTTAAGTTGTTTTATCTCAATGGATTGTGTTCTTTTTGGCTGTTCCATATTGATCGGGTTCTGACTCTCCGATCTCCATATTATGTTTTTATTTGAATTGATAATTGTGTTGCTTTTGATGACGGCATTTGGGTTAAAAATTTTGTTGATTAGGAGAAAACAATAGTCTGTCAAACTTGTTACTTAATTTTTTTGAGTCTATTGAGTCTGTGATTGAGGATCCGTGAGCAGTACCAGCTGATTCTTTTGGTAATCTTTTTATGGGTGGTTTAAGATGATTTCACCCAGGCTGACAAAGACCAGGGAGTTAATCACTCAATTGAAGGATTGAACAATGAGTATGATCTGATCCACAAGAAGCTTGATGTGAAAGAGCAATTACATGTGCTACATAGTATAGCCGAAGGCAGCCCAATGACGGATGCCTCTTCTGTAAAGGTGACTCGCTCTGGGTCTTTAGATGATATGAGGTCATCCAAGGCTTCTGCAGCTGCCGTAGCTATAAATTCTGACAAGTGTTCTAGTGAAGTAATCAAAGGTGGTAGCCCATTCAGACTTCTACAAGACTATGCTTCTGATGACAGCTCAGAAAATGATGGTGAGCCCCGGCGTGAAGTTGGTAGTCCTTTGATGCTCTCATCATCAGTTACAGATGGTGCTGCAAATTCCCATAGAGATGCTGGTTGTAATCTGGGGACAGATGAGTCCAAGAGTTCCTCCAGAATTAAAAAGGGTTCTGGATTGCTTTCTAAATCCAACATGCCCTACAAGGCTCCTGAAATATTACCATATTTGCAAAAAGAGGTTAAGGATACTGGTGCAGCATCTATCTCAAGTGGGACAACTGATGAACATGTTGACTATAACCATAAAAATAAAGTGTCTATTAGCCATGCTGTTTCTCTTGAGGCTGTCCGGGAAAAAGATGACCCAGGCAGTGCTGGTAATGATGTTTCTAAGGGTGCTATGTCTAAAAAGAAAAATAAAGAGAAAAAAGAAAAGCTTGAATCTGCTCCTTTAAAAGTAGATGAATTTGGGAGATTGATCAAGGAAGGTGGTACTGACAGTGACAATGAGGATTCCCGCTACACTCGGAGGCATAATAAGAGAGGTAGAAGCAGGAGCCGGAGCCGGAGCCGGAGCCAATCTCCTGTAGATAGGAGGAGGAGGAGGAGTCCACGTAGGAGAAGGGAGAGGCGAAGCCGATCTCGCAGGTATTTGGTGCATTTTGTGTGCATAATGATTAAAGCAATTGGCTGAATACTTACTGTTTGTGGTTTAGAATATTAGGCTATAGGATATTTACTTTGCTTGTTGGCTCTTAATTTGTAATTATGTCATAATCTTCTACAGGCCATGAACTGTGGAAATTTTGATTTTACTTTTGGCTGTATTTCAGCTGGTCTCCTAGGAAGCGAAGAAGTAGGAGCAGGTCTCCCCTATCTAGGCGTGCAGGTGAGAACAGTGCTGAAAATCTTAGACGAGGCAAGGGTCAGATTCCAGAATGCTTTGACTTCCGCCGAGGAAGGTGTTATCGTGGAGCCTCCTGTCGATTTATGCACAATGAATCTGAGAGGACCAGTGGATCAAGGCACCAAAAAAGCAAACAACAGTATCCGGATGGTCCTCCTAGTGCAAAGAATTCTAAGTTTCGAGAAGATAACAATATTATCTCAGTAGAAGTATCTAATCCTGAGCATGAAGCATTCAAGAGCCAGGAGATGCAGCCCTGTGAAGAAACTATTAGGGGTGCTAAGCAATCTGGTATTTTGGATAATGATGGCCGAATATTCAATTCTGATGCCATTAACTCTGAGAGTTCTGCAGAGGTCTCTGCTAAGGTGCAGGAAATGCATTTTGTTCAAGAAAAGCCCGAGCAGCCTACAACTGACATTCCTGATGGTGAGAATCATCAGGGAGCAGTGGACTCTTGTCAACCATTGTCAGTAGATGGTTTTCCCTCTCAGTCTGTAAGCGATGCTGAAGCCCTGAAGTCACAAGGTAATACCTCTCATTATGTACATTCATCTATGGAAAATTTAGTGACTCAGCAATCTCAATTCAATCTTTCTGTTCCAGGGCTTCAAAATGCTGATTGCCCATCACAATTGATGGATGACTCTTCGTTATCTGATTCACCACCAGATCTTACATCCATGACTTCCTCTAATAAGTTTTCAACCAGGGAACCTTTTCCGAATATGAAAACATCAACTCAGCCAGGCCCTGAGACAAGTTCTATCAGCCTACCGCTTTCATCTGAACAGTTCCCATCGCAACCGCTGGCCCCTAAAGAGTCGTCTCCTAGTATTTCTGCTATGGGTTTACCACATCATCCTTCTGAGTCACATCCTCCTCCAGTCTCACAAGGTGTAAATTCTGTGCATATGCCACAGCCGCCGAACTATTTGATACCACAGAGTGCACCCTTTCCATTTCAATCTGCTCCTGGGGAAAGTTTTCATCCTTATCAAGCTCCATTACCCAGCCAACATTCTCAATATTCTGTACCGCCAATGTCTTCTTGGACTTCCTTGCCACCACCGCCTCCACGACCAATGTATGATTCAACTTCTAATGCAGGAACTGCCACAACGGGTGTTTCTTCACAATTTCAGGAGAGTCATGTGCTCGCCTTTGGTTCTCAGACTTCAGTAAGGCACTACCCTAGCAATATGCCCTATTATGTGCAGGTTGGCGAATTTCCTTATCAAACCCATCCTCCAGGGCAGGAGCCTCAGCGACCTCTCTTGTATGCGGAAGATTTTAGATCAAACCCACCACCTATGGGCAACCCGGATTTAATTTCTTCAAGCTCCTTTGCTCCTGGCAATATGCACTCTCAACCTATGCCCTCCTCACATAAATTATTTACAAACCAAATGCAACCTTTTTCTGGTGACAATTTGCTTCCTGGTGAACATATGAAGTCATCTTCCCAGATTCATCCTTATTCACAGCAGCAACAGCCACCATATGGTTTGCAATACCCCGCAACTGATAGCATTTTGGGTGTGCCTGGAACGACTGGTTCTGCGTCCAGATACACCCCAGATCTTGCGGATGGGAAGTCATCTCAACTTCCTGATTTTGGTGGTTCAAGAATTTCTGCTCATTATAATCCCTATGCATCTACTTTTGAGCAGCCACTGAGCACCAAATTCAGTTCTGATGTATTTAAGCAAGAAAAGGACACACCCTATTCTAGTAAATATGATAGTTCATTAAATTTGAGCCATCTGCCAGTTGATGGGGTAGGTTTAGGCAGTGTCACATCAAGACAGACAACTTCCTCCCCAAGTTCCACCAAAGCAGTTAGGCAGATTTTGCCTAGGTCAGGTGGTGACCAGTATGATCCACTTTTTGACAGCATTGAGCCATCATCAAAATCTCAGAGGAAATATGATCATGGTCAAAAGCAGGAACTTACTGGTGACTCTGACACCATATTAAGGCTCAGTGGTACCCGCAAGCCACTGGATGTGGAAGAGAAGCACAAAGAGGTTGGGGCTGTTGCTTCAACTACATCCCTCGATAATGATGAATATGGTGAGACAGCAGATGCAGAAGTGGGTGCTGTTGAAAATGATAGCCCAAGTGATCCTCTTAATTTACCAAACATGACTCAGGGTGAAATTGAGATTGACCAAATTAAGTCCTCGGGGAAGAGCAAGAAGAGCAAGGATTCCAGATCAATGAAACTTTTCAAGATTGCCGTTGCAGATTTCGTAAAAGAGGTTCTTAAGCCGTCATGGCGACAAGGTAATATGAGCAAGGAGGCATTTAAGACCATTGTGAAGAAGACTGTTGATAAGGTTTCTGGAGCCATGAAGAGCCACCAGATACCCAAGTCTCAGACAAAGATAGATCAATATATTGACTCATCACAGAGGAAACTGACGAAACTTGTGATGGTAATTCCTCTTTTCTGGCTTCTATTTGTAGACTTAGATTCTGATAGATATATTCATGCCCATCCAAACTTTTATTTTCATCTGCATTCTTGCCCTATAGATGTATGAAGTATGTGTTGTGAAACAGAAAATAGACTCAGAAAATAGAGTCTTTATGAACTTTAACTGAATTCTTATGTTCTTAGATATTATGAAGTGTGGCATGGCATTACCTTTATTTAGAACAAGGACTTGTTAGGTTCCACTCATGAGTGCACTCAAGCGAGGTGCTTATGGAGCTCCAAGTTATGCGCATGTGCTCTCTCTCTCTCTCTCTCTCTCTCACACACACACAAACACACACATCTTTTTTTGGGGGCCAAGAAGGTAGGCTTTGATGATTGTATCTATAAAATTGAAGGTTCTATGTAGAAAATGAATTTTATTCTCTACTTTTTTGTTCTGATTGAAATATTGATTTATGTATAATTATCAAAAAGCATTGATGTATAATTATGTGCTTCTATGATACTTCAATCAAAAATTTCATACTTATCAACGAATCTCTAAACATGTCTTGCAGGGCTATGTTGATAAGTATGTCAAGGTGTAGAAGTTCATGTGAGCCGTGATTCCAGCTTGCTATGGTAGAAGATCTTGGTTAGACTTGCAACGCAGCATTATGATAGTTTTGTTAAGAGTTCCAGGGTTTAGATGGGGAGTTTTCTGCTGGCATCTTTTAGGTCAGTACTTTGTGAAGTTTGCCATTGCTAGTGCAAGGAAAACATTGCAGCTTTTGGAGACATGAACTTAATGACAGAGGTTATTAGGATTCCAACCTCAGTAGAGTCCTGAGGCGGCTGCAAAAGGTGTATGTATTTCGTTTCTTGGAATACAATTATTGTGTTTTCTCTTCATCTGTTGTCTATTCAATGTTCTACACCCTCTGTAAATGATCCCATCCATAAAATTATTTCTCAGTAAATATCTTTCATTTTCAATTATATAATAATTAGCAAAAAAGTTTTGATGTGGAAACGTATTTTGAGAAATGAAGAAAAAGTTCTCTAATTTCCGAAAATTATGTCTATTCTAACACTTTTTCCTGCTCCTCCTTGTGGCGTACTATTTATATCTGTTAGTCATGTTCACCCATGGAAATCTCAGTTCAAATATATGATTTCAGCATCCATATCATGGAATTTTTCAGTTATCTTGAAGTTTGCGCTGTCAAATTATATTACTCTCTTAAATGTTGCAGTGAAAATGGTTTTTTTTTTTTTTTTTTGGCTGAGAAATGGTGTAAGTGTTTGAGTTGTATAAGCAGCACCGAGAAAATGCAACGGTTATCGGAGCGGGGATCATATCACCTGTAAAATGTCATCAGGTACAATCTGAATAAACTGAATTTGAGCATTCCCATCAGACTCTTCAACCGAAATTTTCCAAGTTTTGGAAAGCGCTCATAAAACTGGAATAGACTCTCTATTGGGATGTTTGTTTGTTTGTTTGTTCCCTGTAGAGGAATTTTTTAGACTGAAATATTGACTTACTGAATCAAAATATTCAATTACTCCTCTCTCTCTCTCTCTCACCTAGACCCATTTGCTATTCGCACCTAACCCCCATTTGCTCCTTCACACACAATCCAATCAAGACACAAATGATCCTATAACTATGAATCAATAAAAAAAAAAAAGTGTGAAAATAAATTGAAAATCAACGCAAGACACAAACACAAACACAATCTTGACCTAATCGAACCCAATCAAGATGATTGATTTGGGCTGCATGCCTCAGCGGTGGAGGAATATAACAATAGAGATATTATTCACGGCTAATTTTTGTGACTGGGCCTAGAATCGTAGTTATTTCCTGTGTTTATATACATTTTCCACTTTCACTCTCACTCCTTTTTTCATTCTGTTTGTTCTCTGTCGTATAGGATTGAATGTACTTAAGAAGAACCACAATAATTTTTTATATATAATATTTATTTTTCACAAGATATAAGAATATTACATAGGTCCTATAACAATTGTTCGAATATGAAAGTATCAGGAATAAGGATAAGTGTTACGTTGTAGATTTCAATGACGTGAACTATAGGAAACATCTTATTAAGGCATTCACAAATATTGGGAAACCAACAACTGGGAAGTAACAAGTAATAGGACCACAAGTTTATAGAGAATTTATTAAAATGTGATATTTCAAAACGGAAAGCATGATATGTGCAAAGTCTTACCTACCTTGAGCACACAACCAACCAATTTTCATCAAAGCCATTCATAACTAGCATCTTAATAAGAATAAGTTTAATCTTACACTGCTGCCGTTTACTCTCAAAAAAAAAAAAAAAAAAAAAAAAGGTTTAATCTTACACTTAAGTCTATCACTTCACACGAAAATACCTCTTTCTCCAAAATCCCCCATTTATTAGTAAATGGTAAGTTCTTAAATTTAAAACTTTAGGCCTGTTTGATAGGACTATTCTTGTTTTTGTTTTCAAAACAATATAAAAAAAATTTTCAAAAAATTGAAATTGAAAATAGTTTTTAGATAATTATTTTTAGATTATATTTATTTGGTGCCCACTTTTAAAAACAATTTTCAAAATACTAAAAACAAAAAAATGATGTTTGGAAGACCATTTCTATTTTTGATATATATCTATATATATATATATATATATTTGTTGATAATGATAAGGATAGAGCTCATTTATTTATTTTTTTTATTTTTGGATAATGATAAGTTTCAAATTTGAAGCATGAGATTTATTTTTTATTTTTTTTAACGATAAAGATTTTTTTTTTTTTTGAGAAACAAACACACACACACACACACACAAGGGAGAGGGAAAGGGGTTTTAACACAAAGGCACACTACAACTCCATTCAAAAACCATGGTAACTTTTAAGGGAGGGTGGGATAAGTTATACTACACACAACACACTCTCTTAAGCAATGTGGGATAATTACCCTTTTTTTTTTTTGAGAAACAAACACACACACACACAAGGGAGAGGGAAAGGGGTTCTAACACAAAGGCACACCACAACTTCATTCAAAAGCCATGGTAACTTTTAAGGGAGGGTGGGGCAAGTTATACTACACACAACACACTCTCTTAAGTAATGTGGGACAATTACCCATTCTTTTTTTGAGAAACAAACACACATACACACACAAGGGAGAGGGAAAGGGGTTCTAACATAACTATGGGGTCCACTGTTTTCATTTTATTTACAACTATACCATTAAAAATGTTTTCTGTATCTCGAAAACATCCTCTTAGCTGTTTTCAAAATCTAGGTTTGAACAAGAAAAATAAGATACGATTTTTTGAAAACTGTATTTAGATTTTAGAGAACATCAATCAAACAATATATAAGTGTGAGACCCACAATTTTATGGTTTGCAAAACAAAAAACTATATTTAAATCCTCTTACCAAACAGACCATAAATATCCATAATTAAAAGAAATGCCTTTGATAATAAAACTAAACATACCACCGCACATCCTTAGTGTGATGGTTACTTCACAAGTATAAGTGCTTGTGGGGTGTGGGGGGTAAGGGTTGAGGTTCAAGTCTCCAAGAGGGAGCTTGACACATATATATACACTTAGATTAGGATAGAGTAGAATTTCTATCTTGTAAAAAAAAAAAAAAACCTAAACATAATCATTTGTCCATCTAGCCAAATAAAAGATTTAAAGCTGAAATTGTGTACCTTAATTTCATATAGGAACCTCTTAGTTCAAAGGACTTAGATCATCAAAAACCCTAAATTTGGTCTTAAGTCCTAATCTAAATGATTTCAATTCTTTGATTACTCTCAAATATACCATCATTTCACTAAATTGAACTTACAAAACTCTAATTATATTTCCCGATTCCATAATATCCTAGTGAATTTGGATTTTTTTTTTTTTTTTTTTTGGTATGAGCAGTGAATTTGGTTAAACCATTATTAGATTGAAAAGGCATTAATTTTACTAATATATAAATAAATATATATATATATATATATATATATATATATATATATTGTATGGACGTAATTTGAGTCGTAAGCCCAAAAGTTAAAAAGATCTAGGCCCAAAAAGCCCAATACACAATAAAGTAAAAATAGACTGGTATTATCTAAAGAAAATTGTCCTTGGCACAGTTTGAGGAGATCAGTTCTTGTATATAGTTCTTGAAATTGATTACAAGTACAGTTCTTATTGCTACAGTATTTCTCACTCAATTCTCCGATCCCCCCTTCTTAGGATTTTCCCTTTGTTTTATATTCTCCCCCTTCTTTCATCTCCACCTTCCACGTGTACATTAGATTGCTAGTGTTGATCCTTGTCCCATTAGCTCCTTCCTGAAGTTTTTGGGAGTAGCTGTAAGGCTGAAAAGTATTGTTCAAATATCACTTCCTCATTAATGCAGCCAGAGAGTTAGCTACAGAGCATTCAATGCGGTGGTAGCAACTTTCTCTCAGATATTTCTCAGCTCTCATTATCATGTACGTTCATAATGCATATCCTTATCAATAGAATTTCCTAGAATGTCACTCTGGATGACAGAACACACTTTTTGATCTCTACTTCGCTTAGCTAAGGAGATACTCCTCCTCGTCTGACCTTCCCCAGCCTTCTCATTCGTAGCTTGCTCATGGAGTTTTGAGTCTCACATCTTCATTATTGTTTATCTGTCCTCGAACCACTAAATGTCTTCAGACAAGGCCCAAGGCCTAACATATATTCTTGGACCCCTTATCCCTACACACACACACACACACATATATATATATATATATTAATAGGCATAATTCAGAGAAAGTTCAATTAGAATTTGAAATTAGAATCCAATTTTGCGCCATGTGTCTAAATTTATATGGGGACACGCCATAATTATCCACTTAAGTTTGTGCCATATGTCCACTTAATTTTTTTAATTTTTGTGCCAAGTGAGTCAATAAGTGCAAAATACCAAGAATCTAATATTAAAAAAATATAAAAAAAAAAAAAAAAAAAAAAACCAATCACATATACTCAATAAAAATCATCACATAACAAAGATCATCACACGTTTTATCTTATTAAATATTAGAAAAAAAAATGATCATAATGTATTAAATTTAGGTAAGAATTTTGATATGTGATTAATTACGTTTACATTTTTTTTTTATAAATAATTTGACTACTTATTCATATTTTTATGATAAAATTTGTGTTTAATTTTAAATGTATCCATAATGTGTTACATGCTATTTTTTTTTATTTATAATTTCACTAATTATTTATATTTTTATAATAAAAAATATGTTTAATTTTAAATGCATCCATGCGTTTGCATGAGTTACATGCTTGTAAATTATAATACATAAAAACCCCACTTTTGTTAGAGCTAATTGGGAGGAGCATAAAATTCTAATCATTGAATAAATACTTCCAAATTGAGCATTTAAATAATTACTTATGGGTTTTTTTCTTTTTTTGAGAGAGTTTCAACCTCTATCATTCGCTCTTGTTGATAATTCTTTATTATCAAACTAAGACACCAATCAGTTTTTAGTGTAGGTTGGGATTGAACTCTAGATCTCTTATTCAACTATCAGAGACTTTACCAATTGAGCTAACTGGAACCCATCACTTATGGGGTTTTAATTACATGTTTGTATGATCAATTTGAAGAATTTATAATTGGAATATAAAGACCCCCAAATTAAGCTTAAACCTTAACCCTAAAGTTGAACTCCCTTAAGTTTCTACCAGCCCAAGGCACTTAATATTTAGTAAAATTGACATCAAATATTGAAATAATGGATGTTTTACTTTTATTTTTTTACATACTAGGATGGGTTCAATGAATCCACTCAAAAGATTTAAAAAAAAAAAAAAAAACTTAGAATCAAATATTGAAATAATGGATGTTTTACTTTTACTGTTTTACATACTAAAATGGGTTCAATGAATCCACTCAAAAGATAAGAAAAAACCTAGAATCAGTCATGAGAGAATAAGCATAATTAGAAGAGATTTGGTTGGAATTATGGCAGCACGCTGTCCGAAGGCTTTAAATTAAACTAAAGTGATCAAAGTTTTAAACCCTTCAAGTCTTTATTGAGTTTTTGATCCCATTTGGAAACTTTGAAAAGATCTTTCAAGCGGATACTAAAAAGTTAGGTTTGAAAATAAATATGCATTTGATTCAAAATTTAGATGTTAATTGAATTTAAAATACATAAAATAACAACAATTTTATTTATTTATAATAATGTTGTCTTCTGTTATTTCTCATATTTAAAACTCCATTAAATTTTTTTTTTAAATAATTTTTTATCAAATTGGTTACCATCGCGGCGTAAAAACTTTAAGATACTTTATGACTATAGTTTGCCAAGTGGTAACTATTAAAGATATCAAGACCTAATCCTACTAAAGGCCCAAGCTGTTATATAACTTAATCCAGATTCATTGTATCTAATTCTACTTATTTGATTAAAAATAAAGTAATTATAATCTTATTTGGAGTGCAAACAAATAATTATGTTCTTATTTGTTTTGTCAAGAGCTTTGCTGCTTAATTGACACATTTTCATACACAAAGTATTTAAGGGTTTACGTGGAAAAGGGTTGAGTTAATTTTTGTTAGTCTAGGATTAAAATTATTATAAAGGAATATTATTTAACGAGCTCATTGAAAAATATAGATCTTGATAGGAAAAGTGTAGCCATCAAGCATTTTTCTCAATGGATTTATCTCCAAAATCGAATCAGACCAATTCACATTAGTTCATTGTGTTCTCTCTCTGGTCTCTGCCTTCTTTATTTAATGATTATTTTTTCATATTTTCTCATATACCTTGTTATCATATCATAACTATGTCTTGTCTTTTCTTACCAGGAAAGAACCACTTTGAGATAATAGGGGGAAGTGGCTAGAGAGATATCTGAGCGGTGAAAGAAGGAAGGGTTTTATTTTATTTTATTTAAATTATTATATAGGTGATTGTATCTTTGGTAGCAAGGATATTTTTCTGTAGCCAAAATGTAGAAAGGATTATGTATTTTGTTATTATTATATAGGTTATTGTAATTAGGTAAATATTAATATTTTGAAATTTTACGTAATGGATTTGAATTATAATGTATGTCAATTTTTATTTATACAATTTATTTATAAGAAACCATTCACTTTTTGTTTCTATATTTATACTATTAAAATTTAGTTTAATGTAAAAAAAAAAAAGCATTTTACAATTATTCAAATCAAACACAATTTTATTAAACGTAATTGCTTTTTAATAAAATTTTCAACATAATAACTGTAGGGGTGATAGGCCCAAGAGTACATATCTATGTATATATTGAGCCAGGGACCCAACTCGAGGACATGAATAGTCCGAGGACGAGCAAACACCTTCTTAAGAATCCATATTGGTAGGTAAAGAGGTGAGGTCCGATCATAACCATCCGAGAAGGCTGTCTGAGGAGGAATAATTCTTCGACGAAGGAATAATTCCTCGACTGAGCAAAGCCGAGGTTCGAAGGTGTGGTTTGACTCCGAGAGCAACGTTTCAGGCGATTTCACTGATGAGGATAAGTATCCAAAAGGAATAGGATAGAGGAAGACTATGAAATATCTCAAGGGAAAGCTGCTACCACCGCATCAAATGCTCTGCAGCTAACTTTCTGGCTGCATTAATGTGGAGAAGACCCCTGAACAGTGCTGCATTGGCTGCCCCAACGCACAGAGGGCCTGAGAGGGTGTTCGATGGGACAAACACTCAAGTAGTGGCTTAGATGATCAACAAATGGAGGGTCAAGATCGTCTAAAGAGAACTATATAATGTAAGAGACCCTCCATGGAAAAGAGATCGAGAAGTTAAGAGAAAAACACTGTAGCAATCAAGAATTGAACTTGTAATCAAACTTAAGCATCAATATATAAGAACAGATCTCCTCGGACTGTGCCAATGATGATTTTCTTTTAGTTTAAACTTGTCTATCTTCATTTTCTTGTTATCAAGATCTACTTTACTTGTCGTTTGATTCATTAAACCCCAATTTTCCAACTCACTCCTTACAAATTCATTATTTTGGGTTGTTTGGGCCTAAGTCCATCCACCTTTTGGGCTAGAGACTCAAATCTGGTCCTTACAATAACAAACTCAATATTTTAGAAAAAAATCATTTTGTCATAATAAACTTTATTTTGCTTGAAAGCATTACAACAAAATGTACTCTCCAAGTTGGAGTGACAAACACAATCTTAACAACTTAAAAAAAATCTTCAAATTTTAAACCTCAAGCTTATCTTGTACCCCCAAAATTTTTATTTTTATTTTTGGGATTAAAAGATAGAAAATGTTGTACCCCGAACTTAAGGTAAGGATAAAGATACACTTTTTCACAATTTTTGTTACAATTAATTGAAATAGTTGACTATAAGTAATGAATAAACATTTTCACATAAACCAACAACTTTTTATCAACTTCTTAGTTCTTACATCAATTATATTAAAGCCGTGGGAAAAGTTACTAAACAAAATTTGAGTCCATAAACTTTCAAATTAGAAAAATGAGTAATTCTAATACTATACCCTTTTATCGCAAGTAATTATTAGGTATTTTCGGAGTATAGTGATATGTAATGCTCCTTCCTTTTACATTTATGATAGATCTTACTAATTAAATTTATGGTGAGATTTATCATGAATGTGAGACGAGAAAGTACCACATCATTGTCCTTCAAGAATACCTAATAATTTTTCATTTTATCAATTTTCACAACTATTTTATATGACAAATTGTGACTAGTTGCCTATATCATTTTGACATAAATTCAAAACAAAAAAAAATTTGGTAAGTAATTTTTTTTTACTATTCATATTTTGTTATATTAGAATTATGAAAAAGTTGCGACAGAAAATGGTGTGTCATATATTTTATTTTCAAGAAAAATCTCCAAAAAACCAATTTATCACAAATGTGAGAAGAAGAAGTACTATGTCACTCTACTTAAGAAAGCTCTAATAATTTTTTCTTTTGTCGATTTTTATAACTATTTTATTTGACAAATTGTGACAAATTGCCTATATTATTTTTCATAACTATATTATTTTTTACAGTCATATTTTATTACATTAGAATTTTGATAAAGTTGTGGCAGAAAATGGTGAGTCATGTATTTTGTTTTTAAGAAAAATCCCCAAAAACCAATCAATCTTGGAGTTCGAACCCAGAGTTCGAACCCACTAGAAACTGTAAAATGGAAACTCTCATCCACAAGTAACCATATTACCTGGCCGTCATATATATATATTATTGCTTTGCTCTCTCTCTCTCTCTCTGTACTGTCTATGTTGTGCTATTGCTTTGCTTGCAAGTTGCAACTATCAACAAGCTCAGATAAAAGCAACCAAAAAGTCTCCGACCCTTTGTCTCTCTCTCTTTCTCTCTCATTCATTTCCAAAGTCTTCTTTTTCTTCTCCTGATCTAATCACAGCGAGTGCCCTGTACTTATCTGCTTCCCAAAGCTCTTCTACGAGGTTCACTCTCTCTCTCTCTCTCTCTCTCTCTCTCTCTCTCTCTGTGTAACTTTGTCTAGTACTATGATTCTTGTACAGAAAACCCAGTTTGCTAAAGTTTTAGGACATGGGTATTGGATTACTTTATGTGTTTTGGTTGAGATTTGCTTTTTTAAGAGAGTTTAAGTGTTTTTTTCGTCGTTTACAATGATGGGTTTTGTTGGGTTTCGCGTGTTGTCTTCTATTCTTAAATTTTTTTTCATTAATTCTCTGTTTGGGAGCTGAGAAAAAAAGAAAAGAAAAGTGAAGCAAAAGTAGAAGGAAGCACTATTCAAATTAGAAAATGAGATGAAATGGCTCGCTTAAATAAGGCGGTTATTGTGTTGTGAGAAAATTTTGTTTTTAGTGGACATTTATTGTAGTTTGTTTTGTTTGTTTGTTGTTTTTTTTAGCAATGAAACAGTGATATTAGATTGCTTAGATAGTTTAGGATTCTTTGCTTTTATGGAATTCGGTTAATGTTAAGAATTACCTAGGAATGAAATTTGGAAACTAAGTTAATAAAGCCAAATCATGGGTGTAGTACTAGTGCTAGAGCAATTAGATTTATGTTGCCTTCTGTAATTTTTTTTTGATAAGTATTGCCTGCTGTAATTTTTGTTTTGGTAGCACGCGTAAACATGTGTTACGGACTAGTAGGCAATGGGATCTAGCTCAAATTGCACAATCTCTTGTACTTATCAAAAAAAAAATTGCACAATCTCTTGTAAGAATAAGATGAAGGTTGAGGGTGTGGGTTTACAATGAACCAGGTGTGTGTATAATATACCAATAAAAAAAAGCATGTCACCGATATGGACTTTAGAATATTGGTTATTGTGGTACATTTCTTTGGCACTACCCTCCCACCTCTCTGTGCGTGTTTATAAGATATACTTTAGTACTTGGATGTCAATGCTGTTTTAAGTATTCGAAGTAGATTTATGAAAAAACATCAATGACCCCCTAGGTACATTAGCCCATTGGAAGTATTTTTCTTTACCTTGATGTTAGAGAGAGAAATATGTTCTCTTTTGTGCTGAAAAAATCATTTACTATTTCAAATGGTTGAAGTGATTCTGTAAATAGGGAGAGGGGGCTGGTGGGGTTTTGAATCCCAGTGCCTAAGCACCACAATAGATGCTGGAACCATAGGGGTATCGGTCAAATTCCATTGAACAATTAGAAATTACTTCCAGCTTTCCCAAGTATGTTTTTTGCAAAACATTGTGCATTTCTAACATGATTGGAGACTGTGTTTTCCTTATTAGGGAAAAAAAAAAGTAGGAATGAAGGTTCATGATTGGGTTTAATGCTTATTATACTGTAAGTATGGTAAGTGTGGTTTTTTTAGGAAGGTCTTCCATGTCTATATTTTGCATTAGTATATTTAAACTATTATTGATGGCATGAGTGCCTTTTGCTGCATCAAATAGTAGCTTAAAAATGTTTTATAAAACTGTTTCATGCTTACAGTACTTGGGTGATTGGATCTGATTTGTTGTATTCCACTCTATCATTAATGTGTAGTTTTAAATGGTAATTGTTTGAATTGTAAACAAGGAGGGGAAAGGAAGAGAAACTTGCATCTATTTAACTTGTGGCCGTGGCGATCTATATGTGAAGGGGTTGTTTTTGTTTTATGGTGGCGTCACTCATGTTTTTCCTGTCTTTTCTAGTCGTGTAGTAATCTTGTGTTATACCTTCATCCGGATATAATTTATTGGTTTGTAAAGAAACCTAAGATCTTTTTCTATGAGAAATTTTGAGCTACTGCTTTTGGATTGTTGCTTATTTGCATATCTTAAATATAGCGTGCATGATTTTTTTTTTTTTTTTTGGATAAATAAAATACTTGGTCAATTAAATTTAGTGTGTGCGAGACATCTATATACCTATAGTAATCTCTTATACTATTTGATGCTTATTGTTTCTCTTATACTATAAATAAAGGAACACAGAATAAAAGAAATAGATTGTACCTCTTCTCAAACTCACGGGGAAGTGGCCTAAGAGGAGATATTGTTGTGGATATCAATTTGAATGAAAATGGATGGATGAGAGGAAGAATGGTGGGAGAAGAGAAGTAGAATTTCTTCAACGAAGAGATTCATATATATGGCTTCTAATCACTTTTAGCTAAAGATAGATGTGGTGACTGCATAGGAGAGTTCATGTGCAGAAGAGAAGTGTATGAAGAAGATTAGGATTTAGGAATCATGATGTTATTCACAATAATTATGATGCAGTTAAAGAATTTCTAGAGGGGAGTTCTTTATTGAAGCATACTCTTCCACAGCCTTCTGTCAATGTTAGTATGGACTTGGATCAATCAAGGGCCGAAGTTCATGCCATTATGAATCAGTCACAAAAATATAAAAGGAGGTGTTCTAAGAAGTGTGACCACTCTATGAAAATAAATGATGATGGTCTTGATTGTCAGCAGGGTTCTTCTTCAATGAAAACGACTGCTGACAGCGTTTTGTTTGAAGATTCTTCAGTTGCTATTGGTGGAATGACAGAATCCGGAATACCCCAAAGTAATTCAGAGTCAAAGAGGAGAAAGAAGCAGAATGGGGTGCAAAATTTGCTTGAAAATAAAGGTAAAGATTGTGATCGTCCAGAAGGTTCCTCCTTGTTGAATGTGACTCCGCCAGAAATAGATCCATCTTTACAGCTTCCGGTCAAATCCTGTTTAAAGTTGGAGGGAGAAATGGCACAATCTTGTATGGAAGTAAGTTGTTCTCAAGTAAAGATTAAGAGAAGGGAGCAGAACAAGAAGTGTAGTGCCTCAGAAATTAATGATAGAGAGTGTGATCTCCAAGAAAGTGGCACAGATGTTAAGCTTCTTGAGAAAGATGATAATTCTGTTTTGCAACTTTCAAAGATGAAAACAAATGCGAAGGATAACTCTGTCATCCTTGGGGAGGAAATTAAATTTGTGAAGAGTGCAAATACTGTTTTGATGGAGAAACATGATGATGACCTAAATAATAAACATGATTCACTTGACGAGAAGAATCTTAAAACCTATAAGAGGAAATCTGTCAGAAAAAGCAGTAGGAGAAGTGAAAAGTCCTCTGCCTCCTTTAGCAATAGTTCAGAATCCATCGAAGATGGTATGGGTCCTTTGTTTCATTGTTCTGATGAAGAAGTACCTACAGCTGGATTACTGGAGAAGTCAGATGGAGAACTTTTAGGGGAGCATGCTACCCCAGCACAGGTTGTGGATGACGTTTTGATGGAGGAAGCCTCGTTTAACTGTGCAGATGGTGCATCCAGGGACTGCAAGGTGACAAGTGAAATGAAGACTTTTGAAAAGAATTTTTGTGAACTTAGTTTTGTAAATGATGTTTCTGTGCCAGACAAACTAAAAGAGCACTTAGAACAGAAAAATGGGGGAATGAACTGTAAGATCCAAATTGCAGGACGGGATTTGTCTCGTGTAAATGAAGATTTTGATGAACCTGCATTTTCTGGTGAGATAAACACTGCTGATAATATATCTGGAAGTTCTTGCAAGCACCTTAAAAAGGTGGATGTTGAGAGAGAAACCAAGATGAAAGGAAGTGCCTCATCATGCTTAGTAAAAGATGATGCTTATTTGGATGTTATTGACAAAGAGGGAAGTCTTTCTCAAATATCAGACCCTTCTCCAGAAAGAGCTCTTATGGATTCTTCTAGGAAAAAGCTTCTCATCCTTGATGTGAATGGTCTGCTTCTTGATATTGTTCCTTATGCTCCCAGTGGATATGTATCAGATGCAACTATATCAAATAAACCAGGTGAAACTTGACACTTAAACATTGGTTTAGAGTGTGGCATTCAACAGCTCAATTCTAACTTGACTGTTTCTCTGTGTCTTTTCTCCCCCAGTTTTTAAGAGGCCTTTTTGTGATGGTTTTCTACAGTTCTGTTTTGACAGATTTGTTGTGGGTGTTTGGTCATCAAGAACCAAGTAAGATTCACTCTTTGACTGATTAGTACTCTCTTTCTCTCCTTATTTTGATTTTCTTTTTAAAGGGCATTTCGTTTTAAAGATGTAAGCCCTTTACATTAGTGGATCAAAAAATTAGCTTCACTTTATGATGAATCTTGTGCCTTGACCATGTTGCTTATTATCATCTTGTAGAAGGAACATGGACAGGCTGATTGACTTTCTTATGGGAGATTCCAAAAATAAGTTGGCCTTCTGTTGGGTAATTTCCATTTCAAATCTATATTTTCTTTTCAGTAAACTCCCTTTCAACTTGCATGGAAAAAATTGACCGTGGGTATCACTTTCCAAGTTTGATGTTTGTTTGACTGGTACTAAGGTGGTCAAAGTTTTCTTCTTACGCATATATGATCTGCTTCCAAGTTTCAGTCTTCCCTACCATTCACAATTTAATATAACTTTCATTTGTTGTAATTGGTTGCATTTTATGAAGTTCTTGTACCTACTCTTGGAAGCTGTCATTTTGGTAACTTATGGAGTTTGTGAATTCTTTAATTTTTTCCTTTTGGTTTTTGTTTCAATGTTATGAAGCAAATAAAAACTATAAAATTATTGCCCCTCCACACTCCCTCTTAGTGGCACGCCCAAGGCACTTATCCTTTCCCTAAGAGCCACAATACTTTGTCTTTGTGATCGGGTATCCCAGCTAGTTCATAGAATAGGCTTTTTCAAAATTGTGAACAAAGAGCATTTTTAAACTTGCTGTTGGTGCCAGTGTCTTTTGTGAAGGCTGTGACCAGTTAAAATAATTTCTTTCTAGAAAATTATCGTACTGTACATATTATTATTATTATTATTATTATTATTATTATTATTATTATCTATATTGATTGGTTTTCTGCAGGACCAATCACATTGTACCAGTACTGGATTCAATACTATTGAGAATAGAGAAAAGCCTCTGCTTTTGAAGGAACTTAGAAAATTATGGGAAAAGCTTGAGCCTAATCTTCCTTGGGAAAAGGGGGACTATAATGAAGCAAACACATTATTGTTGGATGATTCACCATACAAGGCTTTAGTTAATCCGGTTAGCCAATCAATCCTATTTTCATTTGTTTGTGTCACTTGGGAATTATGACTTGTTTTAAGATGCTGGATTATATCCCAACACTGATATTGTTTATTTTTTGAACTTTGCATGTTGTCATTATTTTAGGTCAACACAGCAATATTTCCACATACATATCGGTATACTGATATTAATGACACATCATTAGGTGAGCCACTCTTTAGAGTTGATAGAAAATTTTTGTTCTTCTTTTTCTAGTACAGATTATTTTCAGATTATGGCCGATTTTAAAGTTCCTTCTGTGTTCTTTACATTTTTGCTGCGGGAAATTGTATAATGTTGCCTTTGTAATTGAATAGTGGGTGCGTCACTTTGTTCGTCTTGGGATGTTAATTGTTGCACTAGTTTACTGTTACATTGATTAACTTGTTGGTCATGTTTGTTCATTTTTATGAATAATACTCCTTAAACAATAACCTGTTAGTTTTGAACATGCTTTTGCCACAGGACCCAGAGGCGATCTTCGAGTTTATCTGGGAAGGTTAGCTATGGCAGAGAATGTTCAAAAATATGTTGAGAAGAACCCATTTGGTCAACGTGCCATTACAAAATGGAACCCATCTTGGGGATTCTATCGTAAGGTCATAGACGCAATTGCATTCTCAACTCAAGATGATGCCAGTAAATCTTTGAGTTGCTCATAGTGATTAGTGATGCACTGCATGTAATCTACCAAGACAAATCACAACATGATTTTTGTTCTAATTACTGTTATTGGAGTACCTTACAGGGATGCTGGAGATGCTAGTGGGTATACTAGGTGATACCATGCTTCAGCTTAGCTCTTTTGTAATTGTCTAGTACCTTGGTATCATTGACCTGTGATTTTTTGCTTCCTAACCACATAATGTTTCAAGATTTAGTCAAGTATAATTAAAAGGTCATTCTCTGTGTTTGTTTGTTTTTTGGTTGTAGAAAGCAAAGAATGAATTAGTGCAAGCATGAAACAACCATTGTCATCAAAATCTTGTGAATTAGACATTATTATTATTGGGTGGCGCTCTGGACATGGCTGACTGTTGTCCACATCTATTTTCTTCCCCAATTTATACACAAATCCTTTTGTACGTGCATCCTCCACAATGAAGGAAAAAAAAAAAAACCTCCCTAGTCTCTCTCTCTCCCTCTCTCATTTATTGAGTTAATTTTATTTTTTATTCATAGTTTTAGCCTTAAATATTTATTATATATACATTTGAAGTTGTAATTTTTAATTCATAAATTGTTTATCATATTTCACATTTCGTTATCAAATTCACAATTTCTTATTAATGAAATTGTAAATCTATTTCAATATATGCAACTAGCCTTACTTTCTTATAGAAATTATATGACTTAGAAAAAATAATTATAGTATATATATAGAGAGAGAGAGAGAGTGTGTCATACATGTGTCTAGCTACTTTGCCATTTCCTATGTATAATATTTAAAAATAAATAAAAATACACATATTCAAGGATTTTTTAATAAAAAAATTACATTTAATGTATGCCATTTTTTTTTTCTTCTGTTTATTAAAAAAAAAAAAAAAAAAAAAAAAAAAAAAAAATCTAGGGGGACCAAGGCCCTAATGGTGCTCGGCAAATTATTATATCTCAATTTCCTAAGCTAAGTGTAAAAGAAAAATATGGATTTTTAACATCTCAATTTTGGAGTCAAGAGAACCAAACCACGTTAATCTTGTTTAATTTAATTTAAATATTTTAATTAATTGAAAACTTAAAAGAGTTAGAATAAGATTGTGAGTGGTGGGTTATAGAAGAAGGTTTAAGACTTTTTCTAGGCCAAAATGGCCCATTAGCATTAATTTTTGAAATATTTAGCAACAGAGCACTGTTTCGGAAATAATTAGGGAAATATCACTTTTTCTGGTACTCGAGCTTGGTGAGCTCGAGTACCATGTTTTTTTAATCCACTGTCGCCCCATATTCAAGGAGCCCTATAGTGGTGTTTTTAAGCCCTATAGTGACGTTTTTGGGCCCTATAGCGGTGTTTTCCTGCAAATTTTTTTTTATAAGTCCCTATAACAGGTTCAAGGGGCCCTATAGTGGCGTTTTTAATTCCTATAGTGACGTTTTTGGGCCCTATAGCGGCGTTTTCCTGCAAAATTTTTTATAAGTCCCCATAACAAGTTCAAGGGGCCCTATAGTGGCGTTTTTAAGCCCTATAGTGACGTTTTCGGGCCCTATAGCGGCGTTTTTTTTGAGAAGATGTTTGACCAATGAAAAGATGGTACTCGAGCTCACCATGCTCGAGTACCAGAAAAAGTGGTATTTCCCTAATTATTTCCGAAACAGTGCTCTATTGCTAAATATTTCAAAAATTAATGCTAATGGGCCATTTTGGCCCTTTTTCTAAATAATTTTTTTTCAACTTTGGGAGGGTGGGGAGAAGGGGCCCATGGCATTCTAATTCCTTTAATAATTTCACCGTTAAGGTCTACTACACAAAATTTATAGGAGACTTTTTTAAACTTTGGGGGGCTGATTTTATTAGCCAGATTTAGTTGGTTTAGATGATTTAGGTGCATGTCTTTTTAAATGATTGGATATGTATATTTTAGAGAATTTGATGAATTTTCTTTAGAGAAATTTCATTAACTTGATGATAGAAAAAGTGTGCATGTCCAATTATATATATATATATATATATATATATATATATATATATATATATTTATATATTCTAAATTGGATAGTTAATTATGTACCAATGTTTGAGTGGTTGGAATAGAGAATATGAGAAAGATAATGAAACTCTTTTACACGGAATAAAAGAGAGAGAGAAGTTGTTGGAGCTTGCAAAGGTGTATCTACAGAAATGGTTAATAAAAGGAATAATAATCACGTTAGAGACATGATATTGTTCACAACTTATGGGTGTCAAGTTATAAGTAAAGCACCATCTCTTACCCACAGTATATGATTTTAAATTATGTATTAATTACAACATGTTATTACTTGAACTATCATGAAAAAACATTAGTGTGAATTTTTGTGTCTTGATTTTATTCACATCATTAGTGTATTGATACTATCAGTTTGCAGCTCTGGATTTTGTTATAAATATATTTCCTCTTGCTTTTAAGGTATTTTATTTAATTAAGAACAAAGTTTAGTTACAAAATTGGTTGTAACTTAGGGCTACAATCTTAGTCAATATTTTTTTATTGTAGGTAAATTTTGACAAATTTACCACTAAATTACATCTTCTTATTATATCCACCATGTTTGCAAATTTTTTAGAAAATTAAATATCAATAGTTATATAATTAATAAATTGTTTAAATTGTAAGTTTTTATAGTTTAAAATTATACATAAAATATAAGTGTAGGGGTAAAGTCCCCAGATCAAGCAATGGGCCTTGAGCCCCATATAGAGTCTAGCTACGTCCGAGGAGAAAGCAGGGCGCCAAAAGGGCTCCCGGCACAATTCTTATGGGCCCAAATTTATTTAAAAGGAGGTCCGAGGAGGAATGTCTCCTCGGATGTGCCAAGTATGGCTTAAATATGCATCCTACCAGTAATAAAGAATCACCCCAACGAGTATTGGTGGTAGCAGGGATGAGCCCCACAAGCCCGGGAGAGGGAAGATAGTATAGGATGTCAAGGGAGAGATTATAGCTGCCGCATTAAATGCAGGGAAGCTACTTTTCTGGCCGCATTAATGTGGAGAGGACAGGTGAACAATGTTACCTTGGCCACTACAACTCACAGAAAGATAAGGGAGGTGTCCGATGGGACGGGCACTCAAGTGAAGGTCCAGAAAATTAAAAAAGTGTAAGGTTCTAATGACTTCAAGGAGGCTATATAAGAAAAGGGAATCCCCATGAAGAGTGGATCGGCAGAAAAGGGAAAAAAGAACAGAAGAAAGAGAGAAAGACCATAGCCTTTGATCAGGAACAGAAGTGCACCCACACGTCTCCTCAGATTGGGCATCCAGTGGACATGAAGGAGATATTCTTATGTTCAATTGTTGCATGACCCAAAGTTAACTAACACTCACTTCGTTAGGGCCTAGTTCTGTAACCTGCTCTCTACAAATTCATTGTCTAGGGCTCCTTGGGCCAGAATCACCTACCTACTGGGCCTGGGCCCCAAAAATTGACCCTACAATTGGCGCCGTCCGTGGGAAGAACTTGTGCCACGATAAGTGAAACCGTTAGAAATGGAAGGATCAGGTCCACGCCAAACCGGACACGCAGACTCCCAACGGCAAGACAACTTTTTGAACCTCGAACGGGAGAAAGATCAAGACAAGCAGCGAGAGGGTAGTGTAAACACCTCCCACACGAGCAGAAGTCGCTCGAAAGGGAAAGGTCACGCGTCCCATAAGTGAAATGACCACAGGGCCTTACAGCAAGAAATCGATGACTTAAAGAAGAAGTTACGCCGAGCGCAACGAAAACGTCCTTCACCCGGCTCAGACACTAGCGATGAGGAGGACAATGAATACAGGCGGAGATCAAGAACCCCTCCAAGTGAAACTTTTTCCTATAAGGAAGAGCAACCTCGCAAACGCGGCCACAAAAGCCCATCTTACCAAGGCCTGGCTAACGACGCCATGAGTAAGGCCCTGGACCGCATCTCCCAGTTGCCTTTCACGCGTAGGATAGAGGGGGCTGAGCTTCCTCGGTGGTTCCACCAACCAACCTTTGCCATATATAATGGTCGGACGGACCCAGTAGAGCATGTAAGCCAGTTTAATCAAAGGATGGCCGTCCATTCCAGGGACGAGGCGTTGATGTGCAAAGTGTTTCCGTCCAGCTTGGGACCTATGGCGATAGATGGTTTGATGGCCTCAAGCCAAATTCCATAAATTCCTTTAAGCAGCTGACACAGGCCTTTGGTTCCCGCTTTATCACTAGCAGCAGAGTCCCTCGGCCCCTAGATTCCTTCCTATCCTTATCCATGCGAGAAGGAGAGACACTGAAGGCCTATTCAGACAAGTACTGGGAAATGTATAATGAGATAGAGGGAAATTACGATGACATTGCCATTAGCACATTCAAGAGGGGCCTGCTGACAGAGCATGGTTTAAGAAAGTCCTTGACTGGGAAGCCGGTTACTAGTGTGCGCCAACTCATGGACAGAATTGACAAGTACAAAAGGGTTGAGGAAGACCAACAGACGGGGAAGGGCAAAGCGAAGGTTGCCCCTCAGGAGAGGAGGGACTTCAGGTCGGACCGCTTTAACAACAGTAATAGGCCAAGAAGGGATTACTTGGAACAGTCTGGATCCACTGGGGCATAGGCAGTCCATGCTGTGTTCCGAGAACCATTACATAAGATCCTAGAGAAGGTGAAGAACGAACCGTTCTTTCAATGACCAAGTAGGATGGCAGGTGACCCCTCGAAATGTAACCAGAATCTGTATTGCGCATATCACCAAGAGCCGGGACACACCACCGATGATTGCAGGAATCTGAAAAACCACTTGGACCGGCTTGTCCGAGAGGGGAAGTTGAGACATCTATTACATCACCCTGTTAGATGGCAGGAGCAGTCAAACGTCGAAACCAGGCCAAGCACATTGAGGCCACCCATTGGCACAATAAATGTCATTCTCGCCGCACCAGGAAGGACCGGCTCCAATCCTTTCAGAGTAATGTCGGTGGGCAAGCTCCCGGCTGAAGCTGACGATAGGGAATCCAAAAGGGCTAGAGGGATGGCCACGCTCTTAATCGGATTCTCGGATAAGGACAAACTGGGAACCCTTCAACCCCACGAAGATGCCCTGGTCGTCACGCTCAGAATTGGAGGATACGATGTGAAGAGGGTGCTAGTTGACCAAGGCAGCGCCGTGGAAGTAATGTATCCCGACTTGTATAAGGGATTGAAGTTGAAGCTAGAGGACCTGACGGCATACGACTCCCCTTTGGTCAGTTTTGAAGGAAAAACCGTCACCCCGAAAGGCATGATTAAGCTGCCTATACAAACGGACTCGGACGTGGTGGAGGTGGACTTCATTGTGGTAGATGCATACTCCCCCTACACTGCCATCGTGGCCCGACCGTGGCTTCATACCCTAGGGGCTGTGTTATCAACCTTACACCAAAAAGTGAAGTATCTGTCAGGAGGTCGAGTGAAAGAAGTAATAGGGAACCAGGCGATGGCCCGGCAATGCATAGTGTCAGCAATCTCGCGACGACTGAATGGTGAACCCTCCACCTCAGCCGAGAACGGTTTATAGCAATTAACGACCCCGGCCCCAGCCTCCGGTAGTGGGGGACCAACCATGGAAGCAAGTTGCGAGGATTTGGAGAAAGTACTTGTCAAATCAGACCCAGAGAGGTTTTTTTCAGGTCGGCTCAGAATTACCGCCCCAAGAGAAGGAGATGCTAATTGATTTTCTCAGACAAAATGTGGACGTGTTTTCCTGGGACGCCTACGAGGCCCCTGGGGTTGACCCAGATTTCATTTGCCATCATCTTAATGTTAGCCCGGCCGTAACGCCTAAGAAGCAGCCTCCTCGGCGACTGTCGAAAGAGCATGCAGACGCCGTAAGAGAGGAGGTCACAAAATTGAAGAAAGTAGGGGCTATCAAGGAGGTATTGTACCCCGAATGGTTGGCCAACACAGTCGTGGTAAAAAAGAAGAGTGGGAAATGGCGGGTCTGCGTAGACTTCACGGACCTAAATAAGGCCTTCCCGAAGGATCCCTTCCCCATGTCGCGGATAGACCGATTGGTGGATTCGATTGTGGGACACCCTCGAATGAGTTTTTTGGACGCCTTCCAAGGCTACCATTAGATACCCCTGGCTGCCGAGGACCAAGAAAAAATGGCTTTTGTCACCCCCGTCAGAAATTATCATTATAAAGTAATGCCCTTTGGCTTAAAGAATGCCGAGGTCAACCTACCAAAAGATGATGACCAGGATGTTTGAACAGCATATGGGTAAGAGCATCGAAGTTTATATAGACGACATGGTGGTAAAAAGCAAATTAGTGCCCAACCACGTTAGAGACCTCGGCGATATCTTTCGAATTCTGAGAAAGTACAAGCTGCGCCTAAACGCGTCCAAGTGCTCATTTGGGGTGGGATCAGGGAAATTCTTAGGTTACATGGTGACCCACAGAGGCATCGAAGTCAGCCTTGACCAAATTAGAGCAATCCATAGCCTGCAGCCTCCTTAGAATCCCAAAGAGGTCCAAAAGCTCACTGGCATGATTGCCGCTTTAAACCGTTTCATTTCCCACTCAGCAGACAGATGTAGGCCTTTCTTCCTCCTATTAAACAAGTGGAAAGGCTTCCAGTGGACTGAAGAGTGCGCTTTAGCTTTCCAGCAGCTTAAGGAATACCTGACCCGGCCACCAATTATGTCCAGTCCTGAGGCCAATGAGATGCTATTCGCCTACATTGTTGTAGCCTCTCACGCAGTGAGCTTAGTGCTGATCCGAGAAGACAACGGCACACAACGGCCCGTCTACTACGTAAGCAAATCGCTGCACGAGGCAGAGATCCGTTACCTCCCCCTCGAAAAGGCCGTCTTGGCAATCGTACAAGCCACGTGAAAGCTCACCCATTATTTCCAGGCACATACTATTATTGTACTAACCCAACTTCCGCTGAGATCCATACTTCGGAGCGCCGACTACACGGGTAGAATAGCAAAATGGGGGACGATTTTGGGCGCCTTCGACATTAGGTACATGCCTCGCACCGCTGTGAAGGGTCAGGTTCTCGCGGATCTAGTAGCTGAATTCGCAGAGCCCACACCAGAAGGAGGGGGAAGGACACTAAACCCTGACGGGAAACTGATCAGCGCAATCTCTCAGCAAGAGCCCAGTTGGTGGAAAGCACACATTGACGGCGAGGCCAACCAAAGTGGGGCTCATTTTGGTCTCCTCCGAGGGGATCACCATCGAAAAATCGTTGAGACTTGGTTTCTCGGCCACGAATAACGAAGCAGAGTATGAGGCACTATTGAA